>NC_085138.1:243305912-243626377 GCF_035046485.1 Aedes albopictus
CAAACGCATGGGTGTATCTTTATAAATGATTTTAGGCACTAAACGTATGAACACACTCGCTTGACACTTCTTCGACATATTTTCGAAAAAAGCTTGTTTTTATGATGATACGGTAAACATGGCACGACTTTAAAGTCAAATGGGGACAGGATAACAAGTTGAATTTTTAGTTAAGGTTATGTGCACTCGATAACTTGCTTGACCCAATCTCACCCCCATTCTGAATATTTAGACATAGGGTCGAAAATATTGAATTTTTAAATAAAAGTGCATTGACAGCCCACTTTTTTCATTGCATCAACCAGGTAATACCTACAGCTAACTACTTATAAGAAAATTTACGGTTAAGTGCTTGTGTGGAACATTGCGAAGGAGAAATTTTTTCAGAGTGATTTACTAGTAGTTTCATCACAAAAGTTTAACCACAAATTTAACAAAAAAATAATTCTTGCTAAACATTTTATTCTGCATCATGACGTTTAAAAACATCTCCTCTTTGAAATAATATAAAGTTTTCATTATAAATTAGCGATAGTTGATGAGTTATTTCATATTTTATGTTTCTCCGTTTTGACCCAATTTCACCCCCCAGACCCATTGTCACCCCCATCGACGGTACATAGTTGATGACAGTCAAGCAGTGGATGAAATTAAGAAGGCCTTAACAAGCATAAATGCTGCTTGGAAGGACGAGATCTCGGTCGAACTTCTTCTGCAGCTGCATCTACATCCTTGAATCCATGAGATTCTTATGAATATAAAATACTTGCCCCCAGCCAGCACGTTGAATTGCTTCATATGCCCAATTTACAAGAAAGAGCACAGACTAGATTACCCTTTTAAATTCGGCGACTGTCACGTGTCCTGTTAGACCTCTTGAGGATCTTGAGGGCCGATCGAGGACGACGGAGTCTGACCTGCGGATGATCGTAGACAAATTTCGGAGATATAACTGTGTTCAGGCTCTCCATCTGCTCATTGATTTGTTAACAGCGTACGATTCAGCAAAAAGAAAAGAGCTTTGGCGTATAATGTCAGAGCTTGGTTTTCCAGCAAAACTTATATGGCTGGATACACGCAACACTGGATGTATCAAAATCAAGTATTCGGATCACAGGTGAAGTGTCTACGTCTACGTAGATGAAGTGTCTACGTCGTTTGCGACCTAAGTGAAGCAGGGTATGCTCTTTCAAAATTACTGTTCAACATTGCACTGGATAAAGCAATTAGGATGTCTGACGTGCAAAGGACCATTGCACTATCATCACACGGTCGTACATGCTCCTTGGCTTAGGGCATGATATTGGCCTCATTGGCATCGATCGTAGGGCATTGGCTGGAGCCTGTTCTACATTGAAGAGGGAGACAGTGAATAAGATAGGCTTGGCGATTAATTCGACCTAGACGAAGTACATGATTGCTGGTAGAGACAGAGGCAGGCCCAGTGGTGTTAGTGAATGATGGGGATGTGCTTGGAGTTGTTGCAGAATTTGTTTATCTTGGAACATCTCATGCCATCTAATAATGCTGACACAAATTTCGATTTTCTCTTATGTCACCCTCCCCCCACCCATCTGAAAATTTTGGCCGGAATTCAGGATTTTGAGGGGGGACACAAATAAATTATTCAAGAAGTTTAAAATTTTAGGTGAAATTAGAGTCGGACAGAATATTCCTTAACAAATCCGATGAGTTTAACGATTTTTCCTAATAGTTTGGGCATTTTTTTCATCCAACAACCTAACCTAACCTCCCCCCCCCCCCTTTACGAGTCAAATTGCGCAATTTAACTGAGTTATCAGCAAAAAGTCACGTTTATTCAAAGAAGCATCAAACATTAAATGTCAAGCGTTTAGCCAAGATTTCAGCAACTGAACTTTAACAGAGATTCGCACAGTCGATCATATTATTATTTTAGAACCCCTCCCTCCCCCACGTAACAAGTTTTGTATGAGAAGTTTTGAATTTTTGTATGGATCGTAACACACATGTAGACCCCCTCCCCTCTTGGCGCTACGTAATATGCGAAAAAAAAACCCTAAGGTAACGTGACATGGACAAAGTTAAAGATCAGTATTTGCCATTTTCAAGTTGAAGAAGAGCTGAGAACCCTACGCGTTCGGGAAGATGGTACTTGACATACATGTATCCACTATCCAACATCCTCACAATTGTATTTCGAACACTGGGCTTACCGTCGATGCCACTAAAAACTAATAGCGAAAGGGTCAAAATATTCAGCATACAGTTCCAACATCGTCCAATTCACCCTTGCTTCACAGTAGCGTAAACCGGGGTCATATTGATCAGCGGGATGAAATTGATCATTTGGGTACTACATTGATGGATTGATTTGTCTTTATTAGAGAGACTTATATAGGGTACTACATTGTAATTGCATACCGGGAACTTCTAAGCGTCGCAATGATCTCAAACTGCTTACCTCATCTAGTCCATAGATGTCTAGAGATGAGTTGAGACATTTATTTGTTAAGAAAAAAGTCGGGTTTGCCTTATTTTTTTAAAGAATTTGCAATGTATTTCTCACTTAGCTGAAATTATTGCTTCTAAACAATCGATTGCCACTAGGACTTCCCGTATTTTTTTTTTGTTTTAACATTTTTGTGGAGCCTTGGTTGGAAAGCTATGAAGGTATTCTAAATACGAATAAGTTTAGTTGGAGCGGACCTAGTGGAATGGTTAGAACACTTGACTATCACGCCGAGGACCTGGGATTGAATCACACTCCCGACAAACTCACAAAATGTGAGTTCTTCCTTCGGAAGGGAAGTAAAGCGTGGGCCCCGAGATGAACTAGCCTAGGGCTAAAAATCTCGTTAATACAGATAAAAAAAAATGAATTTTAAAAAAGTACTTTTTTTACGAAAAAGTCATTTATTGTAACAGAAATCACTTATTTCAAAGGAAATCGCCTACCTTCAGGCATTCGCCCCAAAGTGGCATCTTCAATTTTTTGATTTTTGAAGATTTAACTAAAAAATTAAATTTGTTGAACAAAATTCTGTCACATGGTTTTATGGAGATCCACTGGGTACTGATTTTACAGAAATTCTTTTGGCAATATTTCAATTGTCATGAAAGTTATCCGCAAAAGTTGTTTTAAAGTGATCAATTTGACCCCGGATTACGGTACCTACACTCAGTAAACTAACATGTCCTACCATATGTACCTGCCGCCAGTGCTCCGATGGGACAGTGTCAAAAAGAAACTAAAGCTCGAAAATGCAGATTTGCTGTCGCCGATAATGCACTTTTGTTTGCATAGTTGAGCAATGCACGCCGCCGTCGTCGATCGTCGCACGCTCATGTGCATTTGTGTTTGCATCGCATGCAAAGTTTAAGACGGGGAAGAAGCCATAAAAAAAGTTCGCCGACAGTTTTAATGTAGTCTGCAAAGTAGGTACCTACGAACGTAAGTGCATTTGTTTGCGATTCGAAAAACAATTGAAAAGTACGGGTACCTCTGCGTCTCTCGCCAGCAAGCGACCATCTGGGGCTGCACCATCTTTTTGAATGCGCCTTCGAACAGCAATGGGTCCTACCTTACCTGATATGAACGGTGGGCGGCGATAGTATTTTACCAAACCAAATCTAGGGCGCGTGGATTGAATTTGTGATTTATGTAATCTAATTAGAATGTTGGAGTTGCATTGGATTTGAATCGATTTCTGACTTCGAAGCTACGAATGTTGTGTTTTGATCATCATGACCGATGTAATTGGGCTTTTATATTCGATTACACAGCACAACCTTATCTTGTCTCAAGAGCAACTTATGTGTCTCTGACAGATTTGGGCCGCTGAATCCAAATCCGGGTCAGATTTGCTCCACCACGTCACAGTTCTGAGCGATTCCTCAACTTATAGGGCAAAATGTGTGATTTTGGGCTTTTTTGATTGCAAGACATTAAGCATGGATATATTTTTTATGCATTCAAAGGGTAAACTGGTCAATTAACATCTAAATTAACAACTCATGCAAAATATTTCGTATACCAAATCAAATATGATACGATTTGGAAATATCGCACCTAACTTAAATCGCATAAAATTATCAAATTCAATTTTGTAAAATGAAATATTCTGCATGAGTCGTTCATTTAGATGTTAATTGGTCAATTTACCTTTTGACTGCTTTAAAAAATATTTCCATGCTTAATTGTTTGCAGTTAAAAAAGCCCAAAATCGTATATTTTAGCTCAAAATTGTGACGTGATGGAGCAATTCTGAACCCGGATTTGGATTCAGCGGCCCAAAATCTGTCGGAGACTCGTAAGTTTGTTCTTGAGACAGAAAAATAGTAAATTGTTGTTGCGTTGTGCTATTGCATGGATAGATCGTAAAAAAACCCAAGCCGGCATTTTAGTTCTACCAAAAAAGACCGGGATATGATCGTTTTTTTTTGCGTTACAGTCGTAACCGGGATATTTAGGATTGGATCAGGAAAACTGGAGGAACATCGCACAGGACTTATAGAGATGGTGCTCTAGTATACGCTCGTCGCTCGTAAAGTTACGCTGTATCAATCAAAGCCTCCGGGTATCAGGGTAGGTATATGGTCAATTCAAAAGCATTATTGGGTGGCAAAATCTCGGTCAAATTGGTCTGCATTGTTTTATTTTACAGCGCATCGAGCTATAATTTGCAATACGATCTCTGCTCATAATTGTATTATCTTTGTATGGACGGTCATTATCCGCGCTAATGCCGATCACTGTTGCTTCTGCTACACAATATGAATCACATTTGAGTTTTGATTCACCTTCATAAGCATTACCTACTTATACTTCGCACTTTCGCTATCAAAATCTCGTCAGCCGTACACTATGGACAATGATCGAGTGAGCTTTTCAACTTTACCAATCCAAACCAAAGAAAGCTCGAAACAAAACAAAATCTTTGATAAATAATTACGAATTGAGTGGATTAAATGCATTGCCGGGTTGATGTGCGAATCAACAGTAATCGCCGGCTGCAAAACTGGCGAGATGAGTGTGTTTACATTTCCAATTATGATTGCCAATGATGAGTCGGATAATGCGGTGGAATGTAAACAAATATCATCAGATCGATCTACGGAAGGAATTCGATTCAATTGCCTACTCACCTAGTGGATAAAAATTGTCCATGAAAAGCTGTGTATACCATGAGGTAAGTATGAGCTGGTTTATATCAATAAAATAAATTTAACATTTTTACAAGGGGCAAATGTATTGATTGTTTGCGCTGGTTCGCTACACGGTAAAAATTCTGCACGCTCGATGTAAGGGAAAAATCCCTTAACTATTCAATGTCCTAATCAACATGATCAGAAATGCTTTTCCTTTAAGATCGCAATGCTGTCAGTGTTGATTTGAGGACCAAAACAAACCCACCGGAGAAATCAACTGAAAATCCCTTTGATTTGCACTACTGTAAAAAGCAATACGATCCAAAGTGAAGAGCTGTTGATTTGTTAATGACTGTCTTGGGCATAAAAGTAAATATAGATGACAGGTGGTAGAAAGTGCTTCGCTTCGATTCACACTTCTCTAACAGACGTGAAGTAGTGTAGTGGTAAAACAGTTGATCGGGACTCTGAAGGTCCTGGTATCGAATCTGGCTGCGGCTGAACACATTTTTTTAATTCTAGTTTTGAAATCAAAGCATTGTCAACGACGAATTGATGTGATGTTCCATTAAAATTGAAGAGGCATTGGATGTTCTTTGTCAAATGATATGTGATTGATAACAAACTGATTGAACAGTAGTGCGAATTCAAGTGCCAATCAGTTCATATCACAGTGCAGATTTTTTAAAGTGTACTGATCTCAGACCTGTTTAGCCCACCTTGTTCGCTGAGCTTCATGTCTACCTTAAAAAATAAATCTTTTAAGAACACAATCTTAATAGAGCTGCTATCCGGCATGTTTACAACCAGAGTTTAAAATTTTCATTTTCAATGAATGAAATTCATCGTGAATTATGAAGATTCTCAACTGTGGGATCAAAATAAAATTCATTTTGGTGAATGAATTTTTTCACCTATTCATTCATTTTTCTGTCACTGACAATTTTCACTGAGAAATAAAACTGGACCGTAACTCCAGATTATACTTCCAATTACCTCAAAACTTGTGTATAGTAGTTAATTAGAATATTAATTATGTTCTCTATTTGTCCATTAAGTCGGATTGTGCGTCTGTTAACAGAAATTGGACATTTGACGACGTGTGAAAAAATATTCGTGACAGAGAATTGAATGAAAAAAGAGAGGCATTCAGCTGACAATGAATGTGGCCAAAAACGAATGAAAAAATGAGAATGTCAATCTTCACTTTCAGTCTTCGAATTTTTTACTCTCTGTTTACAACTATGATAATACAACGATATCCTGTTGGCTTTAGTAATCTTGTGGATTGCTGAGTGAGTGTGCAGCGATGCGAATTCGTGGTTCATCCTTCGCCGCCAAACACCTTACCCTCGCGCAACGCCAAAGAACGGCCTTAGCACACGTCGCTCGAATACTCCAAGTGCTTGCAAATGCTCCTTGAGCATGGTCAAACTCTTATGTCCGTAGACGACCATCAGTCTTAAAAGCATTTCGTAGGCCACTGATGGTGCGTCTCCTTATTTCACGACTCAAATTGTTGTTAGCCGTTAGCAAGGAATCGTTACGGTTTCCCTTCATCACTCTAAAATAATAACCGTCTATCGCAATACTCAACAAAGATGGTCTCGCTTGTTTCCATTACCATATAGGGAGGCCGTTCCTTGATCAGTAGAGTGCTCCTATATATTTTCCAGTCATTACAATCAATTGAAGCACTTGAACCACATAAACTGTAACTTTTCATATAGCACAGCTGATTTCGGTCGGTATTTTTTACCGAAATCTCAACCGCTGAGCGTTCGGTAATGGAGTTTTAACGAAATTCTGTAAAAAATTAACAAATTTCGGTAAAATGTTATCATTTATCTGTCAAACTCTAACGAATTTCGGTAAAAGTTGCTACCTTTACCGATTTTTCCTGTAAAACAAACTTAACGGGTGTGATTTTGGTAAAACATTACCGAAGTCGGTGATTCTTTCTAACTGTGAGTGTATCAAACAAATCTCAAATTTCGACTGTTTGTCAACCTATTATATGTGCATGATTGGTACAAATTTGAGCTCGATTGGTTAATCTTTTGCGAATCTAGAACCGTTCTTACTGAAAAAACTTTTAATTAAAAGGCACAAAAAGTTGCTAATTGACAAATTTATTTATTTATTTATTTCGTTAATTGTTGCAGAGTAAGACAAATTACTTTTTAATTACTACAACTAGATTAGATCAAATGAGAAGCGAAATTTGTGAAAAAAAACGCGTTCTGGTGGGAGACCCACGACTCCCTATTAGGCCGTCCCTATTTTTGCAAAAGTTGGAAATGTTAAAAGTTCAATATTGCAAATCGATCGTTTTAGCTAAAAAACCCTAATTAATTTACCTAGCGGTGATGGTGCCTTTCTCGTGCTTTAAAATATCCTTTCAACAAAACTCGAGCGACATGTTGATGACATTGACATAAATACAAAATGAAAACTGCTTGCTAAATCTACTCAATATGGATACATTTTATATTAGCATAACATCCCATATTCAGAAAATTAAGACAACGATCCAACACTCAAACCAAACAAGTGTCATGAAGCCGCAAAATTTTGAAACGTCATTTTAGATTTTCCGGTCATCATTTTATGACTCCGGATATCTACCCCAACTAAACTAACCGCCATCTTGAACATTGAGACACCATCTTGGATGTTCTGGTATTCATTTTTGGACTCTGCACCTATTGCGGCGCTCATAATAAATCCACATTGGGCGGCGGCGATATGCCCGCGAGGAGATTCCCGCGATACAGACGCAATGTCAAAATCGAACAGATACTGTCACCCACCCAGCAGCATCGCAGCAGCCTTCAGGCCGTTCATATCAAAACAAAAGTTAACACAATGGCAACTCAGGTGGCCAGAAATCGTATTCAATAATAAATATTTATCGCGACATTGATTCAATATACGCATACGCATCACCTCGTCGGCTTTGTGTTTAATAATCGGGATGTTATTTAGTGATGCTGCAGGGGGATGCGGCTGCATCTTTTCCATTTCCACATTGCGTCTGTATCGCGTGCATCTCCTCGCGGCTATATCGCCGCAGCCTCATGTGGATTTGATATAAGCGCCGCATGCAGATTTTCTGACCATCAGGTCGCTCATAGTGGTGCGGTCATATTTTTGCAACTTGATGGAAAAAAAGAAGACAAACGCGTTTCGAGGATTTATCTTGCAAGGCACAATAAAATTACATAAAATAGTCGCCGTATTGAATTTTGGCATGTCGTTTATGATTTTCTTATTACCAGTTTTGGACGAAGACCGGCATTCTTCCCCATTCAAACTATAGTCATATTGCAGACCTTGTGGAACAGCGCACAGCTTGGGTTTTCTGATTACAAATTTTGAATTCTGGACATATTTTCATACAAAATATGCCCATAATGCAAGAATTAAAAATCCTATAAAATAGGCACTAACTTGAACACTGGGCCATTATCTTGGACTTTGGACCGCTATCTTGGATACTCTGGTGGACTCCGAACATATTTCCCATACCAAATACACTTATTTTACATAGTTTTAGAGCTCAAAATTCCTTGAAACATCCACCATCTTCTATTTACGCGATCAAATTCTTATTTTTCCATTCAACGTTGACCAATCCTGCTATAACTTTACTTACACTTTAGGAATCTGAAATGGTACGATTTGATGAGATCGCTTTAGTTTTGTCTATATTTTGTTCTCATATATGAGAACTAAGCGGCTGTCCATAAACCACGTGGTCATTTTTTTGGGACTTCTCAACCCCCCCGCGTGGTCATTTGTCCATACAAAAATTTTTATTCGTCCATACAAAATGCTCATAGGCCGAACCCTTCCCCCCCCCTTATGACCACGTGGTTTATGGACAGCCCCTTAGACCTATTCGTCACTGTTGTTCATACCTAATGTTTATCAGGCCATTAAACAAAGCCACGATTTAATTTTTCACATGAACGTTGGTTCTGCTACACAATAGCTAGTCTCTAATGTGATCTAAGGCTATTTTCTTGCTAACCGTTCATTAGATTATCAAAAATCTGCGATCTGATGTGTCGTATGTATGGGTTTTGCTCATTTTTATACTTGGTAATTTCCGGTGGGATAGCCGGATCTGATTCCATGAGTCATGGACCATGACACTACCGGTTGTCCCAATTATGGTCTGAGAATATTTTATTGCTATTTATTCACCTTTACCTAATCACCGCGATTTGATATATCGCATGAATGGGTTTGCTTCACTTTTACTTCTAACCACTTTCGAAGCCACAGCTAAACCCGCAACACTACCGGGAATCTAATGTGGTCTGACCATATTTTTCCATCAGGTTGTCGATAAGTCGTGATCAGTCTTCGTTCTACTGCTCGTGTTGTGTGTAGGTAAGAGGTAACGATAGCGTACGAATGTAACAAAGCCGACTGACACCCGACTGCGGCAACGAAATGAAGGTAGTAAAAAGTGTCGAATGTTTACAAGACTGGTCGTGATTTGATGTACCGCATCCATGGGTTTGTTTAAATTTTACATTTTACTACCCGGATCTGATTCCTGGTAACTACCGGCTGAACCAAATATGGTCTAACATTATTGTCTTGTTAACTGCTCATCGGTTAACGAAAAACGCTGCAAATTGAAGGTGTCACATGCAGGGTTTGACAATTTCGACGGGACTCTCTGAACCAATTCCGGACCACTACCAGTGACGTAAGGCTATTTTCTAGCTAACTGTTCATCAGGTTATCGCAAAAGCCACGATTTGATGTGTCACATGCCTGGATTTGGTTCACTTCTACATTTGGCCTCTTCCGGCCACTCAAAACCGATTCCGAAACACTTGCTGACCGTTCATCAGGTAATCTAAAAAGCCGCTATTTGATGTGACGCATGTACGGGTTTGTTTCTCTTTCAGATTTAACCACTTCGGCGGGAACCCCGGAACGGGTTCCGGAACACTACTGGTTCAGTTATGATCTGAGATGATTTTCCTGCTCATTATCCATCAGGTCATCGAAAATGCCGTGGTTTGATGTGCCGCATGCATGGGTTTGGTTCAATTGTATATTTGGCCACTTCCAGCGGGACGCCTAGAACCGGTTTCGGAACACTACCGGTTCAGATATGATCTGAGACTATTTTTCTGCTTACCGCTCATCAGGTTATCGAAAATGCCGTAGTTTGATATGTCGCATGCATGGGTTTGGTTCACTTGTATATTTGGTCACTTCCAGCGGGACGACTAGAACCGGTTCCGGAACACTACCGGTTCAGATATGGTCTGAGATGATTTTCCTGCTCATTGTCCATCAGGTCATCTAAAATGCCGTGGTTTGATGTGTCGCTTGCATGGGTTTGGTACAATTGTATATTTGGCCACTTACAGCGGGATGCCCAGAACCGGTTCGGGAACACTACCGGTTCAGATATGGTCTGAGACTATTTTGCTGCTTACCGCTCATCAGGTTATCGAAAATGCCGTGGTTTGATGTGTCTCATGCATGGGTTTGGTTCACTTTAATATTTGCCACTTCCGGCGGGACACCCGGAACCGGTTCCGGAACAGTACCGGTTCAGATATGGTCTTAGACTATTTTTATGCTTACCGCTCATCAGGTTGTCGAAAATGCCGTGGTTTGATGTGTCGCATGCATAGGTTTGATGCATTTTCATATCTGGTCCCTTCCTGGGGTACCGTTCCGGAACACCTAAATGGCCATATCTCCGGAACGGCTGGACCGATTTGAACCATTTTCAATAGGAAACAATGGGACCAGATTCCGCGTCGAATGAACCGTCGGTCATTGAAATCGGATGAGGTTTACTGCCAAAAAGTGATGTGAGTTTTTTTGTACACACACATACACACACACACATACACACACACACACATACATACACACAGACATCACCTCAATTCGTCGAGCTGAGTCGATTGGTATATAAGACTTGACCCCTCCGGAGGCTCTATCAAATTTTCGTTTTTGGAGTGAACATATAGCCTTTCGTTACACCTTGGTGTACGAGAGAGGCAAAACCATCATGACAAAATTTGAAGTCCGTATCTCAAGGCTAAGTGGTCCCCCACGGGGCCTAAAGTTTTCAAAAATTGTATGGGGTCAAAAAAATCATGAAATTTTTTCGACGAAAAAATTACACTATTCTACCAGAATCGGTGATTTTAGGACCCTAAAGGGCCAAAAATGTGCTCAGAATTGCGATATCTCTTTTCGTTTTTGAGTTATCGTGCAAAATATGGTAGGTTTACTCAGGGATTTCAAAAATGGTCAAAATGTTCAATTTTAGGTAGTTTTTCGTCAATAACTCAGAAACGAAAACAGATATCGCAATTCTAAGCCAATTTTTGGCCCTTCAGGGTCCTAAAATCACCGATTCTAGTAGAATAGTGTAATTTTTTCGTCGAAAAAAAATCATGATTTTTTTAACCCCATACAATTTTTGAGAACTTTAGGCCCCGTGGGGGACCACTTAGCCTTGAGATACGAACTTCAAATTTTGTCATGATGGGTTTTAAGCTAAAACGATCGTTTTGCAATATTGAACTTTTAACATTTTCAACTTTTGCAAAAATAGGGACGGCCTACTCCCTATTCGCTAGACCGGCGCTTAAACCATCCAAGCCACAGAACAAGTATTGCCAAACTGACTGTGAAGGCAAACCATGAACACTCCTATTGTACAAACCAGTGAAGAGAATTGTCAGACAAAAGAGGCTCAAAACAAGCAACAAAGAAGGTGCGACGATTACTCTTCATCCCTACTGGTATCAGATAATGACATGATCTCGAAATTTTTTGTTGCAGACAAAACGGAAGCTGAATTTGTTGCGTACTTTTCAACTAGTGAATAATCAATTATTGCTAACCCAAAGTCGAAACTGTTTGATGATAGAGCTTCACCAGAGTTGCAGTGTTCACCGACTCGAAGTTACCGTTCGAAAATCGCAATGCAAGGCTTAAAAATCTCTAAACTCGTGGTGTACGATGTTAATCCCATTATTTTCAAGTTGGGACAAACTTATGTCGCATGGGTTGTTTTGTCGCAACAAATACAGGTTGCGACATTGTCATTATTGTTGCGCGATGGTTGAATTTTGATTCACTGGTACAAACCCATCTCGCGTTTGTGCCCACTAGTGAAAACGGAGTCGTGGAGAGTATTGTGTTGTTCTTTGCTTGCATGCATCGCTCCTGTAAGGGGTGAGTATGGCAGCATAATCCATCGCGTTCGCTATTGGTGATTTGTTGTTGCATGAAGAAGAAGAAGAAGAATGATGGTGTTTTAAAAAAATCCTATCCCTACAACACAGGGGAAGTTTTTAAAATGCCTCTATAAAATCTAAAACAAAATCTAATTAAAAACGGTTTGATGTACGGTGTTAGACTTTGGACGGGCTACATATTGAACGTATACCTAAATTTAAACTTAACATTTTTTTCTTGATAAGGTACTTAATTTGTAGTGCGTTCAAAGTCTAACACCGTACATCAAACCGTTTTTAATTAGATTTTGTTTTAGATTTTACAGAGGCATTTTAAAAACTTCCCCTGTGTTGTAGGGATAGGATTTTTTCAAAACACCATCATTCTTCTTCTTCTTCATGCAACAACAAATCACCAATTGTCTCGAGTGAAAATCAAAACAATAGATGCGCGGGTGTTTAGTGTACAGTATTGTGCTGTTCTTTGCTGAGTATTGTGTTGTTCTTTACAGAGAAGAACATCAATCAAGACAATTAGATGATCGGCATTGAACCACAAAAACCCCACAAGAATTGGTGAGAGCTTTCCAATAATGTTTATTTATAAATAATTCTACTTCAGTGTATTAAATATACTTTATAACTGCTTATAAGTTGAAAATTCGCTATTTTCAACATCCTTTCATCTATTGGAAGATGCTTCAGTTCTGGGCTCTTTCTAAGTTGATGAAGGGATTTATAAATGCTTGCAAGGACTTGGTCAGGTGTATGGAGCTGAGTGAATCTATGACATTGTAGATAGTAGCGACATCAGCAATGTCAATGGAAATATTCAACTTTGCAACTCCATCCAAGATTTTGTGCAAGTATTCATGCTATGCTATGTTATGCTATGCTACTAGCGAAAACGGAGTCGTGGGTTCGAATCCCACCAGAACGCTCAATTTGTCAATTAGCAACATTTCGTGCCTTCTAATTACAAGTTATTCGGTATGTTTCAGACATACCAGAAAATCTGATCAATGCCAGTAAAGGGCAATATGTATCATAGAACCGTTCTTGTAATACACTATATTTTTAGTCAGATAATTTTTGAACTGTCATATTTCGGAAACTAAAGAACCGAATTGAATGAAAGTTTTAACGTTTATCAACAAAACGTTGATACTTGATACGATATTATAAAATTCATAATTTTCTCACGATGAGTAAAGTTATAGCGGTTTGACATTTTCACATACATAGAGGAAATTAGTCAAATTTACAATGCCACACAAAAATTACTAATTGTTCTTCCTTTGATGCAAATACAGTGACCGTCACAAAAAAAGTTCCACCATATAGTGGTTTCAGTTTCTAGTGAAAACTACATGTAAAAATGATAAAATATATTTTTCAATGAATGCATTACATCCATTTTACATTGTTTTAGTAATCTGTGTTGAAAAATATTTGGTTTTTGAGGAATAAAAATGATTTCTGATGAGATTGGAGAAATTGCTGAAAAATTGGGTATGACAGAAAAAACCCTAATTAATCCACCTTGCGGTGATGGTGCCTTTCTCGTGCCTTCAAAAACACATTTCAACACAACTCAAGTAACATGTTGATGAATATCGCACTTTCATACGTTTAACAGAAATCCATTTCATGGCATAAGAGATCATATCATTTATCTGGTTTTTGATTTTTGAGCTTTGAACTCTTAAAAAAACAGCCGCAATCTTAAATTTTGAGCCGCCATTTAGGATCTATGTCCAGCAGCTTGGAAATTCTGGTCGCTATTTTTGGACTCCAGACTTCTTCCCCATATCAGATACACCCATATTGAATGGTTTTAGAGCCCAAAACTTCATTAAACAGCCACCATTTTGAATGTTGAGACGCCTTCTTGGATATTCTGGTAGCTATTGAGCGATTCCAAGCAACAGCATCAAAATTAAGGAAAATTTTTAATTCATGATTTTCTATTGAACTGAAACTTTGCACAGTTTTTCAGTTCCATCTAAATCGCCATTTTTCGATATCAAATTTTTATTTAGAGCCACGACTAACTTTTCAAAAGGGTGTATGTGAAAATGGTTCAAAAATATTCAAAAATATGCACAGCAAAAACGGATTGTTCGATTGTTATGAATTTTTCAGCAAAGTTAGATAGCTAAATGGTGATTTCTAAGAAAATATACACTGTGAAAAAAAATCTATTTTATCATTGAAAAACATCATTTTTGTCACAAAAACTCAAATATCTCAAAACCCTATCTTTTTACCAACTTGAATTTTTTAGGGAAAACGGTCCATTGTATTAGCAATCTACCATAAAAATTTGGTGATGGTAAACTAATAAACAAAAAAGTTATAACATTTCAAAAATTTCACAATTTTTACATTTAGTAAAAAAAATTTTTCTGTGTAAATTATTTCGGCCGGGAATCGCGATTTGATGCTGATTTTATTGTTCAGCAAAGTTAGATAACTAAATGGCGATTCCTAAGAAAATATACACTGTGAAAAAAATCTTTTTTAACATTAAAAAATATCATTTTTGTCACAAAAACTCAAATATCTCAAAACCCTATCTTTTTACCAACGTAATTTTTTAGAGAAAACGGTCCATTGTATTAGCAATCTACCATGAAAATAAACAAAAAAGTTATGACAATTCAAACATTTCACAATTTTCACATTTAGTAATAATTTTTTTTAGTGTAAATTATTTCGGCCGGAAATTGAAGTTTGATGCTGATTTTATTGTTAATGGCCTTGCGTGAGTAAAACAAGTTGTTTTTATTATATATTATATATACATATAATATAATATACTATGTACCGTAATGTTCCGATTTTATCACGCCCTCCGCGCATTAGTCGTTTATTCATTAATTTGCTGTTACATTTGAGGACAAGTGTTTTCCCTCTTCTTCAAGATTAATGTTGAAAGCGTGTTTTGCAACGTTAAAAATATTGAAATGGGTATAGATGTTGAAGAATATTACAGGGCATTTTTGAAAAGGGGCGTAATTAAATTGTTTAAACAGATGTCGCTGATGGCAATTTCTCAGTTGTTGTCGTTTTTGAACTTCCTGCGCCCTGCTTTACCGATGATATACAGATGGCTCGTTTGTCAAATTCTAGACGGCAGGACGTGCAAATGCGTAATTTTGTACACAATGTGGACATTTGGGCATAACCAGTCTCTTTCAGTTTATCTATGGTGCTTTCGGTGAGATTTCGTAACTCTTTTGAACATTTTTTTTCATCAAACGGTCTACAAGAGAGCGTTGAGTTGAAGACCTTTGAGAAAGCGACTGTTCATCTTGTTCGTTAGATTATAATAAACAAAATCACTTATTAATTTTAACTTACTTGTTTGGTGTTGGTGGCTGAAGAAAAAAAATACTATACAATTTTTAATATTCATAGCGGTAGTATTTTTTTGTTTTTTTCGTGAGCATTGTCAGGTATGTATACAGACAAACAAACGTAACACTGGCGAAATTTTCATTGACCACGCCTTCAACGATCATTTTGAATCTTGGTTGTGGCTTTCATAACAAGAAGAGCGCCCATCGTTTTTCTTTGCGTTTGACGTTTCACACTAGCGCCTTCTGATGACGATATTGCACAACGCAGTGTTTCGTGAAACATTTCCACCAGGTGGTGATAGTGTGAACTGGGCGATGAATTTTCACTAAAATTGTTCTAGGCGTTTCGTCTGTTTGTCTGTGGTATGTACCTCTTATGCATTTGTTGTTGTTGAAGTTACTCGCATTCTTCCGATCATAAAGTCTGTTCTCTACACACTTAATTTTGATTACCGAGTTCGGTAATTTTTTGACGAGATTAAAACTGCTGAGCACCGAACTCGTTCAGCAAAAATGCATTGTTTACCTTTTCCATACGATTTTGACAGTTGTTTTACTGAGCCTCAGTAAAATCGATTACCGAAACTACCGAGATCGTACTGCTGTTATAATCTCGTCAAAAAAGTACCGAACAGGCAATTCAGAAATAAGTGTGTAAGAGGGATTTTTTTTGCGGATAAACTAGACGTATACGCGTATAAAAAAACTTTTATTATACAGCTTTTGTCTTAAAAATAAATTCAATTCCATTTTTCTTATAATCAACAGCTTTTCAACACTACCCGAGCAGGAATGAATAACTGCCACATAACTGGAGCATACCAAAGTCAGGTATCATATCAAGACAAGGTATTGGTCGGTTATCCAGGTATTGGAAATAACTTATTTTGGTATTTTGTAGGTATTAATGGAATACCTCAACGAGTTATTGGTTTGGTGTTGAAGACTGCTTGAGGTATTATTCAATTATGGAAAAATCGATATTTGTATGGAAAAATCGCCGATTATTATTTAGGTATTGCCATACCTGATATCATTATTCATGCGTTTTGCACAGAATACACACCAGTTATTATTTTAGGTATTTTACCTCTTATGCAGGGTTACTTAATACCTCATTCAGGCTGTAGGTATTCGGTTTTCCATACCTGAGTTAGTTATTCTTCAGCTATTTTCTTCTGCTCGGGTATCAAGGGATTTTTTCACCAGTCACGTACAATAAAAAGTATGACAATCTCAATATTTTTGATCACAACACTGGATCGCGTCTAAGTTTCAAATAGATACTATAGTAATTACGAATAATCAAACTAAAGTATCATGAAAACAACTTGTTTAATTCAGGCGGTAGCCTTTACAATAAAATCAGCATCAAAATATAATTCTCGAAATAATTTACACAGAAAAAAATTTTTTTTTTGTTACTAAATGTAAAAATTGTGAAATGTTTGAAATGTCATAACTTTTTTGTTTATCAGTTTACCATCACCAAAATTTTATGGTAGATAGCTGATATAATGGGCCATTTCCCCTAAAAAATTGAAGTTGGTAAAAAGATAGGGTTTTGAGATATTTGAGTTTTTGTGACAAATATCATATTTTTTCAAAGTAGAAAAAGAAATTTTTTACAGTGTATATTTTCTAAGGAATCATCATTTAGTTATCTAACTTTGCTGAAAAATTTATAACAATCGAACAATCCGTTTTTGCTGTACAGCTTTTAGAATATTTTAGAACTATTTTCGCATACACCCTTTTGAAAAGTTAGTCGTGAGTGAATATGAAGGTTTAATATCAAAAAATGGCGATTTATATGAAATTGAAAAACTGTGCAAAGTTTCAGATATTTTTGAAATGGTCGCTCAGGATCGACTGACATGACTCCGTGGAATTCCTCTTGTATATGTCAGGTTCAGGACACCTAAAATTACATGATTTTTTCTAGGTGTGTAGAAAATTCAATAAACTTTCGAATGAAGCTGCAATAAGTTTGACCATTTTCAAGTTATAGCCAGTTTGAGGCAAACAAAGTCAAAAACATGTAAAGTTCAATTACTATGTTACGGTCGAGATTTGACGATATGCGTACACATTGTTTTCACTATTGGTGATCCTCTATCACTCCTTAAAAAGTTTGCATTCACCCATTGGGGCCCCCCGGAACCGGTTCCGGAACACTACCGGTTCAGATATGGTTTTCCTGCTAACCGTTCTTCAGGCTATCGAAAATGCCGCTGTTTGTTGTGTCGCATGAATGAGTTATGTTCAATTTTATATTTGGTCACTTCCGGCGGAACACCCAGAACCGGTTCTGGAACACTACCGGTTCTGATATGGTCTGAGATTATTTTCCTGCTTACCGTTCATCAGATTATCGAAAATGCTGTGGTTTGATGTGTCGCTTTCTGGGTATGGTTCTCTTTTGTGTATGGCCACTCCCGGCGGGACATCTGGAACCGGTTCCGGAACACTACCGGCTCAGATATGGTCTGAGACTATTTTCCTGCTTACCGTTCATCAGGTTATCATATATGCCACGGTTTGATGTGCCGCATGCATGGGTTTGGTTCTCTTTTATATTTGGCCACTTCCGGCGGGACATCCGGAACCGGTTTCGGAACGCTACCGGTTCAGATATGATCTGATACTATTTTCCTGCTAACTGTTCATCAGGTTACCGAAAATGCCGCTGTTTGATGTGTCGCATGAATGATTCATGTTCAATTTTATATTTGGCCACTTCCGGCGGGATACCCAGAACCGGTTCCGGAACACTACCAGTTCAGATATGGTCTTATACTGTTTTTCTGTAAACCGTTCATCAGGTTATCGAAAATGCCGCTGTTTGATGTGTCACATGCATGGGTTTGATTCTCTTTTATATTTGGCAACTTCCGGCGAGACATCCGGAACCGGTTCCGGAACACTACCGGTTCTGATATGGTCTGACATCATTTTCCTGCTTACCTTTCATCAGATTATCGAAAATGCCGTGGTTTGATGTGTCGCATGCATGGGTTCGGTTCTCTTTTATATTTGGCCACTTCCGGCGGGACTTCCGGAACCGTTTCCGGAACACTTTCGGTTCAGATATGGTCTGAGACCATTTTCCTGCTTTCCATTTATCAGATGATCAAAAATGCCGTGGTTTGATATGTCGCATGCATGGGTTTGTTGCATTTTCATGTCTGGCTCCTCCCAGAGGTACCGATCCGGAACACCTAAATGGCCATAACTCCGGAACGGCTGAACCGATCCGAACCATTTTCAATAGGAAACAATGGGACCAGATTCCGCGTCGAATGAACCGTCGGTCATTAAAATCGGTTGAGGTTTACTGCCAAAAAGTGATGTGAGTTTATTTTGTACACACACATACTCACACACACACATACACACACACACACATACATACACACACACAGACATCACCTATATTCGTCGAGCTGAGTTGATTGGTATATGTGACTCGACCCTCCGGGCCTTCTATCAGAAAGTCATTTTTGGAGTGAACATATAGCCTTTCCAGTACACTTAGTGTACGAGAAAGGCAAAAAGATCAACTTGGTAATTAATTATGAAACTTCGAAATTTCGCCAAATTTTCACACGTTTTGCTTCTTGGTTTATGATGCTGTAATGTTTTTGACATGTGAAATTTGTTTTGACATGAGTTTCATCAATTTTAGGGTGATATGGGGCGAGTTCATTGTTCATGATTAATATAATAGGTAACATTTTCTCTCTACTACAAAAACTATCTACAAGCAAGAATAAACGTTATTAAACTACAATACAACAATAACTCAGCTTGCAGACATACAGGAATGTACTTTTTTGAACAATTTTTATGAGTTTTGGTCGACTAATGCAAAGAAATGCACATTGGTGATCATTGCGATACACAAATGTAAGAGTGTTTTGAGATATCAAAAAATGTCGAATAATATCAAATAATCCTTAATAATCTTCACAACATGTGCATTTCTTTGCATTAGTCGACCAAAACTCATAAAAAATGTTCAAAATGACAAACAGTTAGTGTTGTTCTTCCAAAATATTACACATTCGCTGGAAATAATTACTTAAGTTTGATTTGGTAGGAGAATAGCTAAGAAATGAGAGAGTATATTAAATTATGGGGAATGCGGTCCATTCTGGTAAACGGTTTTCTGGCAAATGGTTCATTCTGGGAAATAGCTTTCTGGAAAATGGTCTATTCTGGTAACGATTTTCTGGTAAAAATAATTCCGGCAAAATGATTCTGGCAAATGGTTTTTTAACAAATATCATACAATCGTCCCAGGGGTGTTTCAAGGCGTTCCAGTGGCGTTCCAGGGGGGTTCAGGAGAGATCTGAGAGTTTTCAAGGGATTGCAGGGGATTTCCAGGGGTGTTCTGGGAGATTAAGGGGGTTTCCAGGAATTTCCAGGGACTTCAAAAGGCGTTCCAGGGGCGTTCTAGAGAATTTAAAGGAGCTTGAGAGGGTCCTAGGAGTGTTTGAGTGGCATTTCGTGGGGCTCTAGGGGGTTTCATGAGGTCCCAGAAGCATCCCAGGGATGTTCCAGGAGGTCGCAAGTTTGGAGCTGGAGTTAAATGGGGTCCTAGAAGCATTTCAGAGGTGTTTTAAGGGGTTTCAGGGGCGTTTAATTGGGATTCAGGGAGTTTCATGGGTTACCAGAGGCGTTCCAGGGACCTTCAGGAAGTTTCATGGACGTTCTACCGTGCCTCACGGTATTTCAGAGGCTTTCCAGGGTGTTTTATGAGCGTTCCAGGGGTGTTTCAGGGAGCTACAGGAGCGCTCTAGGGTTTTCAGGGGTGATAAATGAGGTTCCATGGGGTTTCAGAGGCGTTCCAGTGAAATTCAGTAACAATTCAAGGGTGTTCCAGGGAGTCTCAGAAGGTTCAATAAGTGTATCAGGTATCAGTAGCTCGGCTCCAGAGGCACGTTCTCCTCCATTTGGGAAATTTGTGCCATAAACAAGTGTACCATGGGGTTTCAGAAGTTTCTAGAGTCATTCCAAACAGTTCATTCTGAAACAGTTTGGATTCCTTCTGAAAATTTGAAAATTCCGTAAAACATCCTTGAAATCCCCCGAAATCTCTTGAAACAGTGTTGCAAATTTTCATCTAATTCAAGTCATTTTTTTTTCTTCCAGCCATCGATTTCTTTCACCCAGAACTAACGTTAATGTTTTTTTATGCACGTGTTTTATGAGTAAAAGAACATCGGGTTAAGTATCGTTCCTTTTAATTCCACTAAATATTTGCTTCCTTCGACAGATACGTATTCCGATATCAATGGTGGGGCTATCCATAAACCACGTGGTCATGAAAGGGGGGGGGGGTTTGGCCAATGACCATTTTGTATGGACGAATAAAAAATTTTGTATGGATCAATGACCACGCGGGGGGGGGGGTTGAGAAGTCCCAAAAAAATGACCACGTGGTTTATGGACAGCCCCTAAGGACGTTTTGTCTCGTACTTGACTGGGAGTTTCAGGGTGATTTCGTAGGCATTTATGGAAGTTTCAGAGGATTTTTGGCGGTTTTCAGAGGTGTCACGAAGGTGTTTTCGGATGCTTCGAAGGGTCTCCTGCTGGTTTACACGGGGCCCATGGGGTTTTAACGTTCCGTAACTCGCGCGGTTGACTACCTGCGTCAGCACCACGCTAATACTGAATACAAAAAGCGAGATTTTTTCAACGTGTTGTACAAAATACAACAGCGCGATCGTTCGAGCGTTAAAGGGCATTTCGGAAAAATTCCACGGAATTTCAGAGGATTTCCAGAGACCCCAATGTTTTTCAATGAAATTTTGAGGTTCAATTCATGTTGGGTTGGTTATGCTAAGACCCTAAAAAATTGAAGCCTAGTGGAGAGTTCTATTCCGGAGGACGTCTGGGTAAGGACAGCAAAAATTTGCATAACCTTCCTTTTATCATGGTCGCATAGTTGGAATTGAAATAATTGCATGTTAAAGAGATTGGTTCCACAATAATAACATCAAACCAAGGGATTAAGAAGTACAGAACTAGCGTAGAACTTTTTCAAGGCCTCCAAAACATTGCCAATCTTGAGTTATATTATCCGTGTGCTTGGAAAAGGGTTCATAGCACAATAGGTGTATTTTTTTGTAATAAGCATCTACATGAGTTCCAGCAACTGAGTAACTTTTGGTAAATTTACAAATGTTCAACACCCTGGAATAAGGAACATCATGATCAATATGCTCTTTAAGTCTTCATCCTAGTTTTGTGATATCTGCTACAAGCTGTAGCCTACAACTCTATCCGTAGACTTTCGCAATACAACGGGAAGTGGTCTACGTCGTATATAGAGAATACAAATATCTCCAGAACATCCTGAAGTCGAAGTTGACAAAGTTTTTCAGTGTCATGTAGATATGTGTCAACTATTTTTCTCAAATATATCCATGACTGGCGAAGACTGGCGCTTAAGCCTAGCTATTTAACACTGTAGTTGGTGGAAATGCCAATGCAGAACCCGTAGCTTCCGGGAAGGTAAGCCCAGTTTCTGGGTTAGTGGGTTGGTGTCAGGCCCTGCGAGCCAGCCATAAAAAGACAAGCACCGAAAAATCAACAAGAGGAGAATGCGAACCGATACCAATGGCGACGACCATAGCGGTGAAAAGCGACTTACGATTGGAAGCTCGGTACGTGGAACTGCAGATCTCTCAACTTCATCGGGAGCACCCGCATACTCGCCGATCTACTGAAGGACCGCGGGTTTGGAATCATAGCGCTGTAGGTGTGTTGGACAGGATCCATGGTGTGAACGTTTAGAGGTAATCATACCATCTACCAGAGTTGCGGCAGCACACGTGAGCTGAGAACAGCTTTTATAGTGATGGGCGACATGCAGAGGCGCTTGATCGATTGGTTCCCGATCGACGAAAGAATGTGCAGGTTGAGGATCAAGGGCCGGTTCTTCAACATCAGCATAAACGTGCACAGCCCTCACACTGGATGCACTGTTGATGACAAAGACGCATTTTACGCGCAGCTCGAACGCAAGTTCGATCGCTGCCCAAGCCACGACGTCAAGATCATCATAGGAGATTTGAACGCTCAGGTAGGCCAGGAGGTGGAATTCAGACCGACGATTGGAAAGTTCAGCGCCCACCAACTGACGAACGAAAATGGCCTACGCCTCATCGATTTCGCCGCCTCCATGAACATGGCCATTCGTAGCACCTTCTTCCAGCATAGTCTCCCGTATCGTTACACCTGAAGATCACCACAACAATCGGAATCGCAAATCGACCACGTTCTGATTGATGGGCGGCGCTTCTCCGACATTATCGACGTTAGGACCTATCGTGGCGCTAATATCGACTCTGATCACCTGACCTGGTGATGGTTAAACTGCGCCCAAAACTCTTCGTTATTAACAATGAACAATACCGGCGGACAATACCGGATGTCGCCACCGCATTCGCGCAGAATCTCTTGGCAGAGTTGACGGACAAGGGTGTGCTCGATGTGGCCCCTCTGGAGGACTGCTGGAGTACAGTCAAAGCAGCCATCAACAACGCAGCCGAGAGCACTATCGGGTACGTGGAACGAGGTCGCAAAACGATTGGTTCAATGAGGAGTGCAGAGCGGTTTTGGAGGAGAAGGACGCAGCGTGGGCGGTAATGCTGCAGCATGGAAGCCGACAGAATGTGGAGCGATACAGACAGAAGCGGAAGCAGCAGACCCGTTTCTTCCGGGACAAAAAGCGCCGCCTGGGAGAAGCGGAGGTCGACGAAATGGAAATGCTGTGTCGTTCACAAAAAACACGTAAATGCTAGCAGAAGCTCAACGCATCCCGCAAAGGCTACGTGCCACAAGCCGAAATCTGCATGGATAAGGACGGGAGCCTCCTGACGGACAAACGTGAGGTGATCGAAAGGTGGAAGCAGTACTTCGACGAGCACCTGAATGGCAAATAGAATGTAAGCACGAGGGATCAAGGCAGTGGAGGAAATGACTATGCTGGTGCAGCAGAGGACGGGAACGCCGTGAATACAAGGTCCCATCGTACCACCTGTTCATTGGCTTCAAGCCGGCATACGACAGTATCGATTGCACAGAGCTATGGAAATTCATGGACGATAACAGCTTTCCCGGGAAGCTTGCCAGACTGATAAGAGCAACGATGGACGGTGTGCAGAACAGCGTAAGGATTTCGGGTGAACTATCCAGTTCATTCGAATCTCGACGGGGACTACGACAACGTGATGGACTTTCCTGCCTACTATTCAACATCGCCCTGGAAGGTGCTATGTGACGAGCCGGGTTCAACAGCCGGGGTACGATCTTCATGAAATCCGGCCAATTTGTCTTTTTTGCGGATGATATGGAAATTATTGCTAAAATATTTGGAACGGTGGCAGAACTGTACACCGTATCTATTCTTATCCGTAGCACATTGGCGTGGGGTCTCCAGTTAGCCTAGTGGTTAAGGCTATGGATCGCCAATCCGGAGACGGCGGGTTCGATTCCTGTTCCGGTCGGGAAAATTTTCTCGATTCCCTGGGCATAGTGTATCATTGTACTTGCCTCACAATATACAAATTCATGCAATGGCAGGCAAAGAAAGCCCTTTAATTAATAACTGTGGAAGGGCTCAAAGAACACTAAGTTGAAGCGAGGCAGGCCAAGTCCCAGTGGGGACGTCGTGCCATAAAGAAGAAGAAGAAGAAGAAGCACATTGGCGTGGCTAGGGGGGGGTTCCAGGGGTGCCTGGCACCCCCTAGAACAAATTTGGCACCCCCTAGAATTTTTCCTTGACAGTCACCTAAAATTTAAAACTTAATACTATATTATTAAATGGCACATTTGAACAATCCTTAAGCACACTTTGGCGTTTTGAATACATATTGGTAAAAACAATCAACAGACTTCTCCATGGATTCCTTCAGAAATACCTCTATCTATTCATACAGTGATTTCTCTAAGCTTGCTATATGGATTCCTCTCGATATTTCTTCAATAAACTTCCCTTAGGATTCTCCAGGCAGTCCAGATGGGGTTGCATAAACTAAAAATTGCTGCAAAGATTGGTCTAGCGATTTATCATAGGATTTGTTTGAAAATCCTTACTTTGATACTTGGGATTCCTTCAGGAAATACTGGTGGTATTATCCAGAAATTTCTCAAAGAATCCCTCCAGGAGCTTATATTGGCCTTTCTCCGGGAATTGTTGCTAGGATTCCTCAAGCAATTCCTGCTGTGATTCTTCCAGCAATTTCTTTTAGAACTCCTCCAACAATGCTCACTGTGGTACCTTCAGGTATTCTACTAGGGAAGTTCTTCCGGAAAATCTCCCCGGGATTTTTCCAAAAATCCCATCGGTGATTCCAGAGATTTCTTCAAGGATTTATCCAGGACTTCCTCCAAAGATTATTCCAAAAAATCCACAGGGGATTTCTCCAAAAACATCCATTGACCTTCCTCCATGAATTCCAGCTGGAATTCTTCAAGCAATTCTCACTAGGACTCCTTCAGAAATACTTCTAGGGATTTCTCCTGGCATACTTACTTACTGCAATACTTTCGAGAAATCTTCCTGAGATTTCTCCAAAAATCCCTCCTGCGATTCCATCAGGGATTCCTCCAGTATACTTCTACCGACTCTTTCAAGGAGAGCTGTACATATTACCCCGGCAATCCTGATTTTAGGATTCCTCTAGAAACAACTCCTCCTCCCGGAATTCTAGGAATTCCTCGAGATATTCCAGCTGGGATTCCCCAAGCAATTCCTGCGTTTATTCCAGTTATTCTTCTTCCACAAATTCAAACTTGGTACCTACTTCAAAAAATATGCAACGGATTCTTCTAGAGCTTTCTCCTGGCTTTTTGCTGCGATCTTTCTAGGCAAACATCCTAGAATTCTTGCAGAAATTCCTTTGATTGTTCTACCACGGATTTCTCCAAACACTCATCCAGGAATTCCTTTAGAGATTTTATCCAAAGATTCCTCCAGAAATTCCTTTTGGCTTTCCTCCATGAATACCTCAAACACCTTCTCCTGCGGTTCTTCCAGCAATTCCTACAGAAATTCTTACTATGATACGTACAGAAATTCTTCTAGTGATTCCTATACGAATTTATTCTACCATTGTGGCTGGAAGTCAACTGGAAGTCTTCCGGGAAATCTTCCTGAGGTTCCTTCAGAAATTCCTCCTGCGATTCCTTCAGGGCCTTCGCTATAGATGCTTCCGGAACACCTCTACCGGTTCTTGCAGGAACTTCTCTGGGTATTCCAAGGATTTTTTCTTTGGATTCTCCCAGGCATTCCTGATGGGGTTTCCCTAGAAATTCTTCTATAGTTTCCTCCAGCAATTCCTTCTAGGATTTCTGCTGAGATTTCTACAATGATACATCCCAGAATCCTTCTAATAATACCTTCTGATATTTTTCCAGTGATTTCTTCAGAAGCTCTCCGGTGGTTCCTCCAGGAATTTTTATAAAAAAATTTCTCATGGGAATCCTCCATGAATTTCTCGTGGTCTTTCTCCAGGAATTTCAACTGGATTTCTCAAGCTATTCCTGCCGTGGTTCTTCCAGCAATTTCTCCTAGGACTCCTTCGGAAATTTTTACTGTAATACCTCCCGAAATTCTTCTAGATACCTATTCTTCTAAGAATTTACTGGGATTATTCAGGACAATCTTCCTAGGAACCTTGCCTTCGATGTAGCCTCCTGGAAATCCTAAAGGATCCTGGGATTTCTCCAAATATTTATCATTGGATTCTTCCAGGAACTCCTCTTGGCTTCCATCCCGGAACTCCTCTTGGGATTCCATAAGCGGCTCCTGCTGCTTGTAATGCTTCAGCGATGCCTCCTGGGTCTCCACCTGAAATTCTTACTATGATACCTGCAGGAATACCTCTACAGTTTTTTCCTGCTATTCTAGCTGGGATTCTTCTAGGCATTTTTCCTAGGATATTTCCAGGAATGCTGTTGATTCTTCCAGAGATTTTTCTAAAGAATCATTCAGGAATTCCTCTAGAGTTTTTATTCATGGATTATTCTAGAAATTAATCATGGTATTACTCCCGAAACTCCTCTTGGCCTTCTTTAAGGAATTCCAGCTGTAGAAATCCCAACAGAAATCTCTGGAGGAATCCCTAAACGAGTTCCGGGAATAGTAGGAAATTCCAGAGAAATGCTAGGAGGTATTACTAGGGAAATCTCTAGTTAAATCGTATAGGAATATACGAAAAAAAACTTGTAATTAATTAGAAGGTGCACAATATTGTTAATTAACAAATTGGGAGATGAATTTAAAAAAAAATCGCGTTTTGGTGGTATTTGTACCCACGACTTCGTATTCGCTAGACCGCAGTATGGTCATTTATTTGAGGGTTCCTTTGGCATGGTTTTTATTTTAATTTCTGTGGTAGTTTTATTAGAATTTAATCATCAATTTCGATAATTTCAATGGCTATTCCTCTGAAATTATTTCAACAATTTCTTTTTCAGTTATTTTGCTAAATTCTCAGGCAATTTTATCGTGATTACTTTTGTATTTCTTTATGATTTAATTGTATTTATATTTATTGCTTACGAAAATAGCTTAATTAGAAATCCAGAAATTCTTAACTGGGCTTACTCGAAAAAAGTTCTGGAATTCCTGACAAATTCCCATAGAATTGTACGATAATTTTCCAATAAATTTACCCTAGAACATTCAAAGCAGTTGTTAAAAGAATTCACATAAGAATTATCAGTGGAATTCCTGAAGAAAATATTAAGGCTTTTTAAAGAAATTGGTCAAATCCATTCTAAAATAAATTGCCAAAATATCTTGTACCGATTTTTTCGAACCCTCTAAGCAGAATACCCTCTTCGAATGAGTGTAATCAGTTTCGTGCCTTTTAATTCCGCCCTAATTGTTTATCCTTTGACAGATACGCGTATTTCGACTACCACTTGTAATCTTCCTCAGTGTCAGTTATCCACTGGATAATACGCGTATCTGTCAAAGGATAAACAATTAGGGCGGAATTAAAAGGTACGAAACTGATAACACTCATTCGAAGATGCCAAAATATATTCTATAGAAATTTCCATAAACATTCACAAAACAAATTTCTAAGAAATTTCAAAGAATTTTCCGAAATCATCAAAAGATTTTCTGAATAAAATTTAGAAAGAATTTCAAAAGTAATTGGCGTGGTATCACAGTAACAGAAATTTTAAAGAACCACCGAAGATTTTTTTCTCAAATAAATTCTCGATGGAAATCTTTAAGAATTTTGCTGAAAAAAATTCCAAAGGAATTACCGAAGAAGTTCCCAAGGTAATAATCGAAGTTTCCAAAATTTGCAAAGGAATTGCTGATGAAATTCCAAAATGAATTTTCAATGCAAGTAACATCGGAATTTCCAAAAGTTATTCCTATAGGTATTGCTGCAGGAATTCCTTACATAATTACTCAAGAAATCTAGAAGAAATTGTCTAAATCATTTTCATTAAAATTATAAAAGCGCATTATAAAAGAATTACCGAAGGAGTTTTCGAAGGAATTCGTGAAAAAATAGCGAATAGCATAGATAATGAAAGTCCAAAAAATCGACAAAAATCCCAAAAAAAAAGTAGAATAAATTACCGAAGACATTTCCAAAAAAAATTGTGAAGAAATTCCCAGCGTCATTGTCGAATGAATTACTAAAGGCTTTATTAAAAATATTCGCAAAAGAATCGCCTGACGAGTAATTGTAGAATTTTCAAAAGCAAATATCAACAGAATTGCTGACATTAACAAAACAATGCTTAAAATACTACTAAAAATTGGCAAAGGAACTCCCGAGAAAACAGTAAAAAAGCCAAATAAACTCCTAAAGGGTCTCCAGTTAGCCTAGTGGTTAAGGCTATGGATCGCCAATCCGGAGACGGCGGGTTCGATTCCCGTTCCGGTCGGGAAAATTTTCTCGACTCCCTGGGCATAGTGTATCATTTTACTTGCCTCACAATATACAAATTCAAGTAATGGTAGGCAAAGAAAGCCCTTCAATTAATAACTGTGGAACACTAAGTTGAAGCGAAGCAGGCAAAGTCCCAGTGGGGACGTAGAGCCACAAAGAAGAAGAAGAAACTCCTTAAGGAATTGTCGAACAAATCTTCAAAGGGGTGTTTAGTATCAAATTCCAAACGTACATACATACATAAATTCTTAGAGAAACTGCCGAAGGGGATGCAAATAAATATATTACCGAAGATATTGCCAAATACAAATGAATTGCTGATAGATTTGCAAAAGAAGACATAAATGAAAGCTGTTGAACTCAGAGTTGGCCTCAAATCCTTCCCAACCTAGCTGAATTCTACGACCAAGTTTCAGGAAATTTTGCCAACAAAAACCTTATATGACGAAGAGAACAAACCTGCGGATAATACCTATTGTCACCCTACATATATCATACATGAAAGATATTAAGGGTGAATCGGTATTTCCTTTTACAAAAAAAGCAAAACAACCTGAAAGCCACTGAAACTGGCACCCCCAAGGCACCCCCTAGGAAAAAATCCTAGATACGCGAATGCCGTAGCATGTACTATTTTTTGTTCCTGACAACAATCCATCGCTGATTGACGTACATAATGCTGTACCTACACTGGCAAGAAGCAGCCGAGGCGTGAAAACGATCAATTAGTCAATTTACAAAGGGCAATATGCGTGCAATGTGCAATGAGTGGCCGCACCTCTTTCTCTTTCTCTCTCTCTCTCTCTCTCTCTCTCTCTCTCTCTCTCTCTCTCTCTCTCTCTCTCTCTCTCTCTCTCTCCATCTCCAAGGGAAATGTTGACGGACATGCTGTACCTTTCGCTGAATGCCGCCCTGTACACCATGTACACTGGCACAGGTTGCAAATTTGATCGCAAAGTGCATGCCGAACCCCCCTTTGGCAGCGCGCAGCGGCAGACGCATTTGCGCATCGCTTCGGTGCGATGATTTATGCCTTGGCAATGCGCCTCGCCCTAGAGACTATAAAGAGAAGTGATGCCCCTCACCCGCTGGCGTTGGCTGGTTACCTTCCTCGACGACTTACTATTTGCACATTCATTCATGGGCACCGTCAAAGCCGTGTAGTTAGTAGGTCACTACATGGCGACCACACCGGTAGGGGGAATCAGGGATAAAATTGTTTATGAAGTTATGTTATCTATATCTTCTGCTCATTTTCTTCTCCATTATTGCATAACGTCTCAACTGGGACAAAGCTTGTTTCTCTGATCAGTGTTCTATGAGGGATATTATTTCAGAACTTTTTCTGCCAACGACCATTTTGAATTTGTATATCGTATGGTAAACAAGAAGATACTCTGTACCCAACGAATGTAAAGAAATTTCCATCACGAAAAGTTCCTAGACCGATCGGGAATCGAACCCGTCACTCTCAACATGTTCGTACTGAATACCATAGAGTTTACCGCCACGACTATATGTATGAGTTTTGGCCGTTACGCTAATAAAACTTCAATAAAACTAAACAGCAATTGCATTGCCCGTTTGATGAGCACAAGCATTGAAGTTTTATCGTTCTAACAAATGTCTCCCTTTACTTTTATTTTGCAGAAGAGAAGTGTTTTGGTTTGACTTGTACTTAATAGCTCAAAGTGTGAACCAAGTAGTTCATACAAAATGCTAACCCCAATCTCCCCACGCAAATGAATAGCTTGAGGGACGATGTGCGTGCATTACCTGTGCAGGTGCTTCAAGGGGAGATATGAATTGACATTACGTAAAGAAAGTGAAATTTTAAATGATATGCATTGCGAATGTCAAGTAGGAGCATTTCCATCAATCTCCTCGTCGTCGTCGTCGCATTATTGGGGAGGGACATCGCGATGGCCGAGGGCCGAGGGCTGTTCGGTTGAAATAACTGTCGCACGCGTGCTGATGTCTGGCATACCACACCGCCGTGCCGGTATCATCATCATTATTATTATTGTTATTATTATTCGGAGCGTTATTTATCGATCCTCTGCCATTGCATAATTATCACTTTGCCAATGGACGAACGATGAATGGATAACATTTTTCTTTCTTTCCACTAGCTGTTTGCACTATGTATAACGCAATTTGGTTCGTTGCTGTTGTTAGCTGTTGTCGTAGGTGTAGAAATATGGGTTTTGCTGTGAAGGGCATCGGAAGTTGACGTAAGGCGGATCCCAGTTCAACCGTTTCTTGCCGGGTGGCTCGAGCATGTTGTTCCACAGCGCGGCGGCTGCCCGACTGGAAAGAGAGAAGAGTGGTTTCATATCAATGGTTATTAAGTTTCAAATGCAACACTTAATCTTGTTGCATTTATTAGTCTAAATAGATTAGTATAAAATCGATACAAATTGTAGCAAACAGCAGAATAAACTCCTGCGCCGCATTATATTGAAGATATGAGAAGAGGAAGAACCGCCTGCTAGTTGATTGGATGATGTTATTAATAACTTCGAAGATTCCAGCAGAAATTTCTTCGGGGATTTTTTGAGAAATTCCTTCTGGAATTCCAGCAATTCTCTCGTGGATTTCGTTAAGAACAACTTTGAGAATTTCGTCGAAGATTCCTCCAGAAATTTCGTCAAAGATTCTTCCAGAAATTTCGTCGTGGATTTCTCCAACATTTTTTTGGGGATTCTTCGGAATTCCTTCGCAGATTCTTTAAGCATTTCTTCCGGGAATTGCTTCTGTGATGCCTCCAGGAATTTCTTTTATCTGCGAATTTCTTCGAAGATTCTTCGCAGCAATACCATTGACAAATTTTGAGGATTCCACCAGGAATTCTTTCAGGGATTCCTCCAGAAATTCCTTCGCAGATTCCCCCGGAAATTCCAAGAACTCCTTCGGGAACTTCTTCCAAGAACTCCTTCGGGGGATTTCCCCGGGAATTACTTCGGCGATTCCCCCGGGAATTCATTCGGGGATTCCTTCAGAAATTCATGGGGAGATTCCTTAGGGAATTCCTCCAGGAAGTTCTTTTGCGGATTCCTCCAGGAATGGCTTTGGGGATACTTCCAGAAAATGTTTTGAGGATTCCTCCAGGAATTTCTTCGGAGATACTTCCAGGGAATCCTTCGAGAATTTCAGGAGAAAAAATATGGATTTGCGATTCCTTTGGAGGTACCTCCAGAAATTCGTTTCAGAACTCTTCCTAGAATTCTTTTGAGGATTCCTCCAGAAATTCTTTGAACGATTCTATCAAGAATTGAGAATTCCTCCAGGAATTCCGTTAGGGATTCCTCCAGGAATTCCTCAAAGTCTCCTTCAGGAGCTATACTTAAGGGGTTTTTTTTTTGAGATATTCCTAGGAATTCTCTGGGTTAATTTCTCTCAAAAATCACCGTTTAAATTCATGAATTAACCACTGCGTAAATTTCTTGAGAAGTCCATGAAGGAAATCCTTGTAAATGCTATGAGTGATTTCTTGAGGAAGCCCTGAAGAAATTTCTTGAGTAATCCTTGGGATTTTTTTTTTTCAAGCAATCCGTGTCAAAATTTCTTAATTAATCCCTGAGGAAATTCTTTGAGAATGCTCTGAGGTTATTTCTTAAGGAATCCTCGAGCAGATTTCTTGAGGATCCTTACTGAAATTTCATAAGTAATTCCATAGAGAATTCCTTAGTGAATTCTCGGAGGAAACTCCTTGAGGAATCCCTGAGCTATTTTTTGAGCAATCTCTGTGTATATTCCTTGAGCATTTTCTTGGGAAGTTTCTTGAGAGATTCCTAAAGTAATTTCTTGAGGATTCTGTGTGGAATTGGTGTGCGTCATCCCTGAGGGAAATTATTGATGATTCCCTGAGGGAGTTCCTTGAGGTTTCTCTGATGAAGTTTCTTTGGGAACATATTGGGGAGTTCTCGGAGTAATATATGGATGAATACTCGAAAGAATTTCCGTAGGAATTTTTGGACAAATTCCAGATGAAATTTCTGAGGAAATTTCTGGAGGAATTTCCATATGAATTCCCAGAGGAATTTCTAAAGGGATGTGTGAATAAGTGGCAGAAAAAATTTTGGATGAATTCCTTAATGAATTTCTTGAGGAATTCGCGGGAGAATTTTTGGAGGTGTTCCCGGAGAAATTCTGAGTGAATTCCAAAAGGAATTTCTAGAGAAACTCCCAGAGGAATTTTTAGAGGTTGTTTTGGGAAATTCCGGACGAATTTCTGGAATTTCTCAAAGAAGTTTCTGGAGGAATGCGCGAACAAATTTCTAAAGGAATTTACGGAGAAATTTTGGAAGAGTTTCTGGAGGAATCCCCAAAGGAATTTCTGGAGAGCTTTCTGGAGGAACTTCTGCAGCAATTCCTAGTAATTTTTAGAAGAGTAAAATGGGAAAATTTCTAGAGAAATTCCCGTAGGAATTGGTGGAGATTTTTCTGGTGTAATTCTTGGAGCAATTTCTGTAGTAATTCTTGGAGGAATTTCTAGAGGAATTCACGGAAAAATATCCAGAGGAATTTTCAAGGGATATTTTAATGAATTTTCGAAAAAAAAATCCCTGAATAAATTTTGAAGGAATTCCTGGAGCGATTCCTGTAGTAGTTTCTGGAAGAATTTCAGGGAAAATTTCTAAAAGAATTCACTGAGGAATTTCTGGGGGAGTTACCGGAGAAAATACTGGATGAGTTTCCGGATGAATTTCCGGAGTATCTTTTTTGAGAAGTTCTCGAAGGAGTTTATTGAGAAATTCCTATTGCAATATGCGGAAGAATTTCTGAAGGAATTCCTAGAAGAACTTCTGAAGAAGTTCCTGGAGTAATTTCTGGAAAAATTCTCGGCGGAGTTCTGGAGAAATTCCCGGAAAAAAAAATCTAGAGTAAGTTTCTATTGGAGGTACTGGGGGACCTCGCAGAGGGTTTTTTTGAGGGATTCCTGTCGGAACTTCTGGAGAATTACTCGGAGTAATTTCTTGATGAATTTCCAAGAGATAAATTCGCAAATGAATCTCTAGACAAATTTCCAGAGAAATTTCTGGAGGCTTTCCCGGAGGAATTTTTGGAGAGATTTCATGAAATGAATTTCCGAATGAATTCCCCACGGAATTTCTAGTTAAAATTCCAGTGGATTTTCTGAAGATCTCCCTGGAGTAATTTTCTAAGAATTTTCTGGAGGATTTCCCAGCGGTATTTCTGGTGGAAATTTTAGAATTTTCTGGAGGTATTCCCAGAGAAATTTCTGAAGAAATGCTCGGAATAATTTCTTCAGAATTTCCCGGAGAAATTTCTGGATAAATTCCTGGAAGAATTTCTGGAGGGAGCCCTCGAGCATTTTTCCTAGAGGACTTTCTAAAGGTATTGCCTGAGGAAATTCTGGAGAATTATTTCAGAAGAGAGAAATCTCCACAGCAATCAAATCTCCCCAGTCTCTCCTACACAGAGCATTCATAAAATAATGAACGTTATATGTGAATTGGAATAAACGATGATTTTAAAAACAAGTTGTTCAACCAATATTTTAATATTTGTTTGTATAATTTTGAATACTAGTGTTATTTTGGAACATCAAAACCATGTTTGCTACTTTTTGAACGACAATGTATTTTTTCCAAAGCGTTCGATAATCAAGCTTCTATTCAGTGAAAAAGAAAATACTTACGCATGGCCTTTCTGGCTCATATGGAAGCAATCGTAGGAGAGCAGCGTAAAATCCACTCCTTTATCATCGTTTAGCTGGAACGAAACAAATGATCCTCCATTCAGTAAATTTAATCGAAAACCCGATACAATCAATGGCGCAATCGTCTTACGGAAAGCCTCTTTGTCCACGGCTGGTGAACCACGGCAAATTCATCGAGTCCACGAAACTCGTCCATTTGAGGCACTTCTTCCTCAACCTTTTTGTACTGTTTCTGTATGCGAGCCCATCTGAGAAACAACCAATCAATTATAATTCGCTCATTACCCCCTTTCCTCTCCTATACCTTGATCTAGAAGAATCCGTTGAGTTGTGAATGGGCCCTACCCAGCAGGGACACTCGCCGTGGTGCAGAATCCAACAGATGGCAGGTTTGCCGGCGACCGACGCAACCTTTTCCACGTCCGGCATGGAAACGATATTGACGAACGTCCGCGGCAAGTTGTCCCTCAGGTAGCGCAGCGTCGTCAGCAGATTCCGGCGATGCTTCAGCGGCAGCGACTCCGGATTCTTCATCGTGCACACGTACGCGCAGATGTCGTTTCCTCCGATGGTCAAGGTGAGGATTTTCCAATCTTTTTTGAAGTTCACTCGCCGGTCGGACTTGATGCGCGTCACCATCTGGCGCGCCATGTGGGGAAGCTCTTTCGAGATGGCACCGATTTCTGCATTGTTGAACTGCGAGTCCCAGTGGAAACTGTACGAGTCGCGGTACGAATAACCTACTAACTGGAGGTGGATGTAAATTAATGGAATTAAAGATTCGTGCATTTTTTTCATTTACCTTAGGATTATAAACTTTTAAAATGTTAGGAAGCGTTGTGGCATTGCGCCAATTCCACTGACCACCGATGCACCAGGAGAGGCCTCGGTTTTCCGTGTATAGCTCTAAGAAACTAGTTGCGGATGCCCCACTTGCCGTGATCACCGAATCTCCGATGGCGGCAATCACGTTGACATCACCTGGAAAGAGTAAGAAACATGTTGTGAACGAAAAAAACCTTGATGCATTATGAATCATAAATAAATACTGCAGTGATGATTTAATTTCTATCTTGATAACCTAAAAGAATTACATTTCCGAGATTTGGTAATCTTTTGACTCATCTGTCTAATAGTGATATCGCAAAACTTCAAATAATCGATTGATCACTGATTGAATATGCCAAAGTCTTGTCGATTACCGGCTTTGATTAATAGGCTATAATTAAACGATTAGGCATAACAATCGATTTTATTTTCATTTTTTTTTCCAAAACTTTTCATGATATATCGCTAGTGCAACTAATAGCTATGCTTTATCTGCATTTACTTGATTACACTAGGACTTTTCGTAGGTTTACCGTAATTGATTACCCCAAGGATTTCATCGGATGTTTTTTCATGAACTTCGCCAAGAGATCTTCCAGATTCTTTACTTCTTTACTACAGTACTTCTTTTTTGACGCTTTCTTCATCAGTCTGGACTCTGTTGTTTTTCGTTTCAGGCTGCAGTGCAGCTCTGCCACCGTTCCAACTATTCTTGCAATAATGTCCATGCCATCCGTGAAACACACAAATTGACCGGATTTCGTGAAAATCGAACTCCGGTTGTTGAGCCCGGCTCGCCGCATGGCGATATTGAACAACAGACATGAAAGTTCATCACATTATCGCCGTCCCAGCGAGATTCGAACAAACTAGACGTATCATCCGAAACCCTTACTCAGTTTTTATACACCGTCCATCGTAGCTTTCGTCAGTCTAGTGAGCTTCCCGGAGAAGTCGCTCTCGTCCATGATTACCCATAGCTCTGTGCGGTCGATACTGTCGTACGCTGCCTTGAATTCGATGAACAGGTGGTGTGTTGGGACCTGGTATTCGCGGATTTTTGGAGGATATGCCGCTCGGTGAAAATCTAGTCCGTTGTCGAGTGGCCATCGACGAAGCCGGCTTGATTACTTCCCACAAACTCATTGACTTTAGGAGGAAGACGACGGAAGATGATCTGAGATAGCACTTTGTAGGTGGCATTCAGAATTGTTATCGCATGGAAGTTCTCACACTCCAACTTGTCACCCTTCTTGTAGATCGGGCATATGGCCCCTTTCTTCCACTCCTCCGGTTGCTGTTCGGTCTCCCAGATCCAGACTATTAGCCGGTGCAGGGAGGTGGCCATCTTGATGAGTTCCGCTCCGATACCATCCTTACCAGCAGACTTAGGGGCAAGTGGGGTAAGATGACATTTTTCAAACTTTCATTGTTTTCAATGACAAATAGCCTCATTTCTTAGACTTTCAAAGTGGTAACAGTTACTAAACAATATTTGCTTGATAATTCAGCAAAAATATTTACTAAACTAGTGCATTTCCTTCGATTTTTAGCGATTTTAAAAACTAGTTCGTAAAACGGAAGTGGTGCAAAAAGGCTGTCTGCCATGGAGTAAGATGCCACTTCATTAAAACATTCAAAAATTACGTTCACTATTTTTCGGGCATTTCCGACTCCTTTTCCCCCACTGTCCACTTCTATCGTATACTAAATATATGGAGTGAAACCCATCACCCGCGGAACGATGGTCGTCATAATTGAATGACCCCTAGCATGGATAGCGTAGACATCAATAACCATGCACCTCCAATTGGCTTCTTTAGCGGTGTTGAGATAATTCCATATTCTGAATCTGCTTTCGATGAGCCGAAATCCAAATTTTCATGAATTTTGGTGCCCGGGAACCTATTTAAAAATCAATTTGAAGTTTGTATGGGAGCGATTCGTCGAATCACCCCTCGTCGCATTTTGTACTGGGTGGAGCTGTCAAACAGTTACCCAGCTGTCAAAAGGTGATTTCAAGAAATCTCTTTGAAATTGATTTTAGGTACCAAAATAAAGTTCTAAAAATCTGAAAAAAAAATCATAGTGGCTCAGAAAAAGGTGCTCTTTCGTATAAAATAAAAAAATCGATACATTTTTCTTAATTTAAGAACCCAATTGTGTCTCAATCTTCTTGGAAACACATGGCAGGTAATAAAATCACAAAAAAAAACATAATTGCAAGCACGAAAAACCGGAAGTCGCCAGTTTTCATTGGGTAATCAAAACATTTTCCGTGGGTTTGGCGGCCGAACTTCTAGAAGAATGTTTGATGACAACATATCTGACACCATTCGCCTATAGTAAGGATCAAATCACATTCAGGAATGATTTTATGAGTTGGGCCATTTTACCCCATCTTGGCATTTTGGGCTTTGTTCCACTATTGTTCTTAAGCTGCTGGATAGCATCCTTAACTTCCTTCAGTGTGGAAGTTGGCTAGTTGTTGCTCCCTGCTGTACTGACTTTGTCATTTCTTCCACTGTCTCAGTCTTTCATGTCTGCGCTCCGCATACCATTTAGTTGTTCGTCGTAGTGCTGCTTCTAAAAGGTGATACGGTCAAAATTTGGTCAAACAATTTGTTTCATAACTTGAGACTGCGTACACAAAAACAGCTGATTTTTGGACCAGTATTGGTACATTATATGTAGCTTATACCATAAAATTTTCATCAAAATCTGTTCAGTATTTGCGGAGATATTGTGAATCCTGAAAACTGCAATTTTAAAATTTTGTACAAAGAGGATTAAAAAATAAGAACACATTTTTATTCTTTTTTTATAGAGCCAGAAATACTGAACCAATTTAAATGAAAATTTTTCTGTTTGTAAAGTATACATATCAAAATGTTGTGTAAAAATTTCATTCAATTTGATCCAGCCGTTACAAAGTTATATTTGTTTAGGTGGTCAAATTTTGGCAAATTTTGTCAAGTCAAGTCAAATTTTGGTCACACAATTTTTTTCATAACTTTAGATTGCGTTCACCAAAACAGCTGATTTTTGGATCAGTAATGGTACATTATATGTAGCTGGTACCATAAAATTTTCATCAAAATCGGTCGAGTATTTGCGGAGATATTGTTGAAACCTGAGATCCGCAATTTTTAAATGTTGTGCAAGGAGGATTCACACATTTTTACTGTTTTATTTATAGAGCCAGAGATACTTAACCGATTTCAATGAAAATTTTTCTGTATGTGAAGTATGCATATCAAAATGTTGTGTAAAAATTTCATTTAATTTTATCCAGCCGTTACAAAGTTATATTTGGTTAAATGCCACCTGGTCAGTTTTTTTCATATTCAAACTGCCACAACTTTGAAAGTATTCATACAAAATGGCTCAAAATTTTACTAAGAACGTATTTTCATAATAGTACTATACAGTAAAATTTTGATAAAAATCGGAGCAGTATTGGTAGTTCTATAATCAAAATTGTGCTTTATTGACTTTAAATTTCCGAAAATTTACTATGGAGCGCCTTTGTACAAAATTTTAAAAAGGTAGGTCGATGGTTTTGTCTATATATCAACCAATACTCAACCGATTTTGATGAAAATTTTATGGTATAAGCTACATATAATGTAGCATTGCTGGTCCAAAAATCAGCTGTTTTGGTGTACGCAGTCTGAAGTTATGAAAAAAAATGTGTGACCAAATTTTGACCGTATCACCCTTTACCTTTCAATCATCTCACGTCCGTCCGTCAAGATGTTGGCAAGATTTCACCTGGGGCACGAAGCTTTATGGATGCGTTGAGCATGTTTCTTGTGAACGGAACAGCACTCCACTCCTCCCAGGCGTCGCTTTTTCTCCTGGAAAATTCCGCCAAGCATTCCTCCAGGAATTTTAGCAGGGATTTCTCCTGAATTTTTCCAGGGTTTTTCAGTAGTTGCTCTGGCATCCCTAAACGATTTCATCCAGCGATGCCTCCAGGAATTTCTGTGAAGATTATTCCTGGTAGTCCACAAGAATTTTATCTGATTCTGAAATTTATCCAGAGACTTTTCAAGAATTTCTTCCTAAGATTTCACTAGTAATTCCTCCAGCGTTTACTCAAGAGATTCCTCCAGGAACTACTAAAGGAATTCATACCTGCAAAATTTCTTGGAGATGCTCTTGTAGAATTTTTAGGAGAAATCCTAGCAGGATTTTCTGGCAGAATCTCTAGCCAAATCCCTGCAGGAATCCCTTAAGGAATCCCTTAAGAAATCTCTGGAGAACTCCGTGGAGGAATTCCTAGAGGTATCCCCCTAGAAGAATCCCTGGAGGAGTCCCTGAAGATGTCTTTGAAAGAATCCATGGAGGTATTCTTGGAGGAATCCCTAGAGGAATCTCTGGATGGATCCTTGGAGAAATTTCCTGGATTAATTTCTGAAGCGATTATTGGAGGGATACATGAATGAATCCCTGAAGGAATCCCTAGATCGATGTTTGCAGGCCCTGGTGTGGTGGTTGGAACACAAGACTATCACGCCGAGGATCTGGGATCGAATCCCACTCCCTTTTGAATGCTGTGATTGACCACAATAGCGAGCATTTGAACTGATTTTAATTTTTTGTAGCAAATGGTAACAGTTTATTTGGCATAAATACTGTAAAAACCTATGGATTTGGATTATAAATTCAATTCACGATAACTTTTGATTCGATAGATGAAAAATTTCAGGGATGATAGCTGGATACTATATCATTCGAATGGTGGGTACCGCTTAGAAGGGTATTTTATGTTGTTAGTAACGGTTTTAGACACACCGTGGCTTAGTTTTCGGTATAGGGTGACAAAAAGTATTATCAGCAGGTTTGTTCTCTTCACCATGGGTTTTTTTTTTGTAGGCAAACTAGCCTGAAATTTGGGCAACTCATCTTGGTTGGGAAGGATTTGAGGCCAACTCTGAGTTTAACAGGTTTTGGAAAAAAACCTCCATGAGGAAGAGAACGAAACTGCCGAACATACGTAAGTTCCCCTATTAAATATTCAAGAACCGTTTGAATTAAAATGAAAAAAAAAATATATCGAATTTGGCTAGATTTTGAAGCTCTAGAACAAAAACTAACAGATGAATATATGTATCTCAAAAACATATGATTACAATCATATTTCAAAAACTATTGCACCATGTTCTTCTAATTATGTTTGTCTCGTGTTCATCAAAAATCGATGGTGCTCTTGAGCAACCATGGGAAGTAGAGGGTTAAAATTGATGATAAGAAAATATGTTATAAAGATTAATTTTCGATTATAAAAAAAAAAACATTTTACATGTATTTCAAACTTTCATCAATTTATTAGTGATTATTTTGTTACTGCTGCTCGAAATATATTTATAGGTACTTAAGTTAAAAGGAGATAGTATAAGTAAACTCAAATTATAATTCTGAAGTTTAGCACGATAATAAAATGTTGGCTTAATATTGTTTGTATTAGAAAATAATCCCATTGCTATAGCCTATTTTCTTTTTGAACAATTTTAAGTTTTTTTTTAATATGAACACGTTTCAATACATTCACTGAGCATTTCGCTCATTGAAGTAAACACAACAATAGACAACGGACTATCTGCACCGCCCAGTGGCACAGCTGGAAACTTTTCCTGACAAATGCAGCGGGAAGCGAACCCGCGTTTATCAGAACGATGCGATAAAATGCTTGGCGACACTAGCCACACGACCACGATGCCAAATTAAGTCAATGGTTCTCTAATGATCGTTATATGTGTCACAATTGTTAAATGAAATCATTCCATTCGGTTCAATGAATCTGGGGATACAACAATTTAAAAATTGCTATCGAATAATTATAGAGTAATCTCGAAACTCCTTTGAATTTGAAATTCACTGGAACGCCTCTGAGACCCCCTGGAGCCCCATCTATCACCCCTGAAAACCCTAGAGCGCTCCTGTAGCTCTCTGAAACACCCCTGGAATGCTCATAAAACATCCTGGAAAGCCTATGAAACACCCTGAGGCACTTCCCTGGCTCCCTGAAACGCCCCTGAAACCCCATGGAACACCTCTGAAGTGCTTCTAGGACCCCATTAAACTCCAGCTCCAAACTTGCGACCCCCTCGAACATCCCTAGAAAGCAAAGCCATTTCCCAGAATGAACCATTTGCCAAAAAACCGTTTGCCAGATGGACAGAATTCTAAATAATTCAATATTTGCTCTCATTTCTTAGCTTTTCTACTACCGACACAAAATGCAGAAACCGTAGCAATTATTTCTAGCGAATGTGTTATATTTTAGATGAACAACACTAAAGAAATGAGAGAGTTAAATACAACAAATGAAAATTTGATATCATGACGGCCAATGTTTGGGATAGGCAACTTTTTTCTGGAGCGGACCTTGTGTGATGGTTAGAACACTTGACTATCACGCCGAGGACCTGGGATCGAATCCCACTCCCGACAAACTCGCAAAATGTGAGTTCTTCCTTCGGAAAGGAAGTAAAGCGTGGGTCCCGAGATGAACTAGCCAAGGGCTAAATATCTCGTTAATACAGATAAAAAAAAATAATGCGGGGCAAAAGTTCGCAGTGGGTCTTTTTCTGAGCATGAGTTAAGAACCCAAACAAATCTGTATGGGTTCGACACATTATCAGGTCAATGAAATTGGGAACGATTTTGTTATGGTGTGGCAGAGTTATGCAAAAAAATGTGTTTCTAGGTGTTTTGATAGAATTTTTGAACCTTTTGGAATAAGAATTTGTAGTAACACGAAGAGAAAAATCTCATAACCTATTGATGTCAGAGAGTCGTTATTTCATAGTTGTTCGAGAGGTGCACTCGAGTAAACAATAAACTACTAGTGCTTCTTGCAGAAAGGGACATTGTTAAAACCTCGACAGTGGGGCAAAAGTTCGCACTAGATTTCTGAATCTGGTACATCAATATAATTACAGAATCTTTGATGCAGATATGATTTCGTATAGAAACTACTATTTATGTAGGGTGCCTGTACCAGTTATCGCACTACCTAAGAAAAACTACTTCCACAAAAATAAGAAGAAGACCGACGAATGTCGTCGATATGTCAAATGATAGATTTGTTTTCATACTTTACAGGAAAAATATAAAATCTGAGCCAAACCCACTTTTACTATTTATTACGGCGTGTGCCAATGATAGGAACCCTGTACCAGTTATGGACATACTTTTTAATTTCGGTTCCACTTCGCACTATTTACATGCATTCCTTATGGGATTTGCCATAACTGGTACACTATGGCGAAATAGGGTGCAAGGAAGCCGAAATTTTAAGGAAAATGATTTATTTTTATCATTATTTGAGCAAAATGTGAAATTTAAATGAGTGCAATCATCTTTTATGAACGTAATCTATTGTTCACATATTTTATCTTGATGATTTGCATCGTTAAAGGTTGAAAATCAACTATGGCGAATTTGAGGTACTATAGCCATAACTGGTACACTGAGCCTATAATATGTGTAGTATGCACCCTGAAATCGTTCCGGCAGAGGGTTTGATCTTCGTTTTTCTAAGAAGATCGATTGTAATGCAAACATTATGTTCATCCATTTAAATCAAGAAATGAAAAATGGCTAAAAAACATTTTAAAACATTTTCTTCGTCATCCACGTCGTGTCATTTCGTATGTTTCTAAAGGTATTATGTTCATCTACTTTAACGAGGTCTTTTATAGCCTAGTTTGTAAAATCACAGTTATAATTCATCACCATACTGACGGGGATAAAATTCGATTACAAACTACAAAAGGAACACGAAAAAAATTAGTACTACGTTTTGAAGGCAACATGATAGGGACCCGTTTAACGAAGAAAAACGCCTGTGTGAAGAATTAACATTAAGTTACAGAGAACAGACATCCAAGTCCAGTTCCGAAACTGTGTAAGGAATTTAACGGCCATTTGAAATCGGCAACACAAGTGGCAATAGCGTGGCGCTGCAATCAGTTAATTTCCCATACTAATTTAATTCACCACTTGAAATGTTTCAATTCACCACTGACTGTGGCAATATGGTGTTTGGTGGCGTTAGTGTTGTCATCGTGTATTGGTTTGCAACCTTACTCAAGTAAAGATTCAAATCCTTACACAACTTTCCGAATGAAATTTGTTCTAGCCTGAATGTCTGTTCTCTGTGATTAAGTTAAAATCCACAAAAACAAAGAAACTAAAAAAAAGAAGAAAAACGATATTATTATCTTTTCGTGTAAAAGTTAATTTGTAAAGTCTGTTAGGTGCGAACTTTTGCCCCGCATTACTACATTTCACTAGAATTAGTAGAACTTCATGTAGAGTAGCCCAGCCTAAATTTGGATCATAAATAGACTACTAATATATCGTCATTTTTAGGCATCTTTTCAGCTAAACGGTAAGTTAGGGGTCCTCAGTAATGATTATAAAACAATTCTACAAGCTATCAATGTCATCTAAATCCTATATAAACAAAATCTCCTAAATATATACAAGTGCGCACAACAAACGGGTAGTGTGCAACGGTAAACAAATTACCGTCTTACCCTGCTGGTTCGACTCCTTTTAATACGACACTGTTTAATTTGTACCCCGCTTATTCGGCATTTGTCGAATTGAAAAGTATTAAAATGTCACAGCGATGTACACTGTAAATGCAAAACGGTTTGATATTGCGCTTATACTAGCACACGCAGCAGCTCCTCTTGCAGCCGCTAATTCCGAAATTTCTAAGACCAAGGCCACCCGTGGGCTTAATACTACACACGCAACAGCACGTCGTTAACGATTTTTAATTTCGTTATCAACCCATTTTCGCACCGGTCGTTCGTTTCCATGTGAGTAAAATAATGATCGGTCGCCTTTGCACACCGGTGGTCTCTATTCTCTCCGTACCATCGGTTTTTTGCACTTCTATAAATCATCGCAATATTTTGTGTATTTCTATGGTGTTATTAAAAATCTTATTCAGTATAATAATCTGTGCTCATATTTTGAAAGAAGGGGTTTTGGATAAGACTGAAAACTGTTAGTAAAAAATTGAACTCAAATAAATAATTCCTATGGAGATTTGTACCAGTTTTGGTGCGTTTAAAGATATCATTTTCTCAATAATTTATAATTGTATTTAATCCCGGAATTCAAGCAATCTTTTTTTTAATTATATGTTTGTTGCTTACTGTATGACTTGTAGGTTGAATTTTTATCTAAAATAATATCCATCTCTTCAATATTCATGTTGCCTTTCTCGCAAGAAATTTATCTGAATTTGAGGTTATGAGCATCTTTTTTAATAATTAGGTTTATTGAATAATTACATCCCTTGCATTTCCAACACATTTATAACGTAGTTGTCTCCTTTACAACTTCGCGTAGGTCAAGATTCTTGAATCCTGGTCATAGTAGAAGCTGTCTTCTAACAGTCTGCGATAAGTTTGCGCAACCTTTTTTTCATTAACGTGTATTTTAACATCAGCTAATTCTATACTCAGTCATAACCTTTTAGTTACAAAGCATCACTCGCAAATCTTAATATATATTGCGATCTTTTGGATGCTGGTATATGAATATTTTGTTGGAAGCAGATTCTATGCGCTTGAAGTAGACTGCGTATTTGTCAAAGTACATAATGAGCCCACTCTCCTTTTTGGCACTTCATACAACAATTGTTGTATTTTAACATCCAACGCTTTGCTTTTTCTATAACGAGGAACCTACAATATGACAGTCCTGCACACCGCCTATTTTAATTGGTGAAACTTGGCAGCTCGACTACATTTTTTAAAGATTTTTATCGGTATGATTTAGTTTTTACAAAAAGAAATAACTGTAGTGTTTCTATGATATCTGAGTTGAGTTAGGTACAGTCAATGCATCTTTGAAAAATCGTAACTACTCTTATCTAATCTCATACATACGCGGAATCATCCTGGAAAGCAATCGTGTTACTTTTCTTGTCAATACTGATGCTTGCAGCATATCAGAGATATGACACATGCATCAAAGCGGCCTGGTCTACTGCGTTGTATTTACGCGCAAAGATGATTCTTTGAAATACTTGGAGTACAGAATATTTTATTTCGGCAAGGTACTTCTCGAATTTACAGGGGAGGAAGGATGCGTGGACGGTGAAGTTACCCATTTCGCACACTTTCTTCCTAATGTCTCGTTTATTTAATTTATATTTTTAAATTTATATTTAATAAACCACTTACTGACGACCACCATTTTCAAAAACAGCAATCAAACCAAAACTCTTTTGCCTTTTTGAAATATACACGACAAAACGAAACGCGAGGCACAGCTCTTTCAAAGCGGAGGATCTCAGCCCAGAAAGTAAAGAAAGGAAACCTTGTGGTCACTTATTACCGTCAAATAGTTCCTTTTCGGGTTAGAAAATACGCACATCTTCTCACCGGAATCTGCGTCGGATGACGATAATTTTGAAACTTGTCGGAACGAACTTCGCGAGTTATATATTTGGACATTTTTCCAAATGTGCGAAACTAAGCTTTACTTGCTGCGTAGAAAACCCGGCTAAAACATGTACGTGTTAAAACAGCAAAATTCATTGAATCACTATACATTTCTTCAAATATTAGTTTCGAAACGATCGGCCGAATCAAAAATAAAGGTGTGATTATGAGCAATCGTAACTATTTTTAAGAGAAAATCAATACATTTTTGATATGCATGATCCTAAAATTGGCGAAGAAGCGAAATTTTTATTCATAACATACTTAAGCAAAGCTTGTCAATTTAAACCTATTATTTTTCTGCGTTTGTATTGTCACTCTATCACAATTCTATGTCAGACAATTTGTTGTGTTATTCGTGTAACGATCTATGATATTGATTGGTTGAAAATTTCAAATATTTGATGCAAACTAAAATAAATTCCTACCTATACAAAACAGGAAAATCATTCTCTAGAAACTATATACCTGGCAACAAATCCATACTCATGTTCTTTCGTCTCCTCTTTACGCTACCCAGAGAGCTAAACGCGAGAGAGCACACGAGCCTACGGATAGAGACCGTACTTTGCGTGTCTCTATATTCTAAGCCCTGCTACGAACCGTACGTAAACTTTTCGCTTTCGAGCCCTACTTAGCAGCGACCGGTGCGGTTCGCTTCTTTGTTCGGGGCTCTACTTAACGTTAAAACGCTTGATTGAGCCCATGAGTGGACTTGGTCTAAGTGCGTGATATCCGACACTCAAACCGCCTGGGGACCAACCGGAATAAGCTGAGGATGGCAACAGTCGGTGTCGTATTAGCGGGGCAATACGGTACCCAACGTGGTACACACAAAACTGTGTTTTAAGAAAAAACAATTAATTTTTATATAAAAAGAACCAACAGCAGTTTCCCCGCACACAGTACTACCGGTGTTGGCTAAAACTTATCACTGACCCTTATTTACCATTTAGAAAACAGTGAAATATTTTTTACTGCTTTTGAATTGTTGATTATTATTGTTACTATTATTATTATTATTATTAATATTTATTAAAGACTCTTTACCACTTATGTGGCATTCGTGTCTGGTGGATTGTTGAAGGTTGAATAAGATTGAAAGCGATAATTTAAATTTTGAACATTCATGACTTTGAAAAATGTACTGCTCGTGCTGAAAAAATCAACTTTTTGCAACTCGTTACATAAATAACTATAAGCGATTTATGTTAGGTTCGATATTTCCCATACAAGTCACCCTCCAAAAGTTGCATGCAAGTTTACTTACTAACATAAAATGCTTAAATCTATCGACTGCTTCATAGCTAATGCTGAGTTCTCGCAACGGCCGCTCAACTGAGTGTGAACACGATATTCTAAAATATAAAAAATATATATTCACATAACGATAACACAAAACAATTAATTTGATCTGAACATATTAATAAATAAATACGAAGTATGTAAGAATTGTACTGTGTAACACTTTAAAGCAAAATAAGTAAAAAAATCGTGCATTTAAATTTGGAAAAGCAAAAATTAACATGTATCTTTTTTTTTGTCTGTATTACCCAAGCAACACACTTGGACATTAATAAGTTCCTGTAATTTGTATGCAACTATATTGAAAGTTATGCCTTTTGAACCAATCGTCTTATTAACGACTAAATTGCAACCAAAAAAGCGCAAGAGGTGGAGCCAATATAAAACATCCATTCGTGATATGAACGGTTTTAATACGCAATCGATTTATAACCGAGATACAACTTATAGTCGACTTAAAAAATGGTGACCGATTCGACAACTAGTCAGCTAGTCACCACATTCGTCACTGCCAGTAATAATGCATCAACAGTTTCTTTCATCTGATTGATAAATTGTGTGCATAAATATACCGCAAATAAGGCTGACTGAGAACGTCAATTTGTGTGCCGTTCCAGATTTATCGGTAAGTTACGCATTTTAGCTCCGTATTCTCAACGCGCTTCAGTCTACCTATCATTTTGCGAGTGAAAATTTAGGCATTTGTGGTAAAAATCAACTCGCCATATTGCTTTGACGGAGTGCATTTCAGTAGCTTATTTAATGCACCCATAAAATGCTGAATATTAATTTCAGAATTTAGAAAGATACTATTTGCTAAATCATGTCTATAGGAATCCGTATTGACAAAATACAACAATGCTGCACGCGGTACACGGAACCACCAAACTACCCAAAATTGGATGCTTATGACGCAATCCCATAGTTCGGCTTAATAAGTCAACATTTGAGTGAATCGGTTAAACTCACGCAAGGTAAATTGCCTTTACCTCCAGCTAAAAATATACTCAAGAGTAGGTAAATTCAACCCAAGACCACCTTCATTCAATTAAAATTTAGGTAAATCTACATTTACTCAAAATTGGCTTATTGGCCTCAAGGACTCCCGTTGGATAGACGCATCCCTGTTTATTTACGACAACATCTGTGGGGGAGAGAAGAAAAACAACCTAATTTTGGGAAACTAATCAATTTGATATACTCATTTTAGGGTAAAATCGCCCCAAAATAAGGTAGTTTGAATTTTCGGTGCAGGACATAAACAACCAAAAAAGCAGACAGTTGGATGTGTACTTCTCATTTACGTCGACAAGAGGCTGTCCATTTATTACGTAACGAAAATTTCACGTTTTTTTGTGAAAAATGTAAACCCATTGTAAAATTTTCGTGGAAAACTCCCAATATTTGTGTACGTTACGTAAGATTTCTTTAAACCTCATATATTCAAATCTTCCCAGTGGTAGATACCAGTCGTTCAGTACTGAGAAAATGAGGCAGAATTTTTTTTTATTTGGTCAATATTATACTTCTAATCAGATTTTTTTTCTATTTTACCACTTAAATTTTATAAAATTTGGAATATGTAGATAAATTTATGAAGAAAATGTTACATTTTATTTGTACATGATTTCGTTATTTTTGAAACATTTTGGTTTTTTAAAGTGCATTTTATATTTTTCATAGTCACAAAAACATTTTGCTGCACATTTTGGAACTTCTACCTCTCCTGTCAAAATTGTTCGTTATGTTCTAAATAAGTTCCAGGTGCAACATGTTTATAACAATCAGAATCAATGTTTTGGTTGATTTGGTTCGTAAACGGTTGTAACTAAGATTCGTTGAAACAATCAGATTATACTTCAGTTACAAATTGGTTTCGCAAGTTTCAACTAATGATGACGTTTGTTTTCATTTTGGTAGTTGTTATAAAACTGTTACACCTCAGTTTGGCATTAACAACGGGATTTTATTAGGTTTTAATTTTGTTTGTTTCATGAAAACTCAGTTGCAACATGTTTGCAACGGTGATCATTTCCATTTTAGTTGCAGGTGCTACTTGGGTATCGAGATTTTTAACCCTAGGCTAGTTCATCTCAAGACCCACGTTTTACTTCCCTTCCGAAGGAAGAACCCACATTTGTGACTGATGTCAGACAGAAAAAAGCTGAATGAAACTCAAATGTCTTTAGTCATTATGCTAACCGGCTGCTTGAATATGTATTGAATTTTTTTTCTTCGAACCAACAAGTCGTGTCGTGCATCTTGCACTTCGAATCTCTCGCTGTGTTATATCGCACGCGGAACCCTGTTGTGCCCTCATCGTGAGCATAACCTTGTTCAGGGCAATCAGGTTTCTAAACCATTAATATGTTTCTTCTGAGGTCAAGACCACGTCTATAAAATCCCTTGGTATATAAATGACATTTTAAAGGGAATTTTGTGATATGGTAAGATGTCTGGTTGAATAAGAATTAAATTGAATAAATTAACAGAGTCTACTAACCTGGTCTCAACTTGTGCACACTGGACGGTGGCTCGCGGCTTCTTCCCACCGAAGTATCACAGGGAAAAGGGACACTTTCCGGGACGGGAGTCTGCAGAAAGTTTCCCCTCGTTTTCAGCCCTGTACGACCGGCCATCATCATTGTGATGTTCCTGTACAGGTGGAAGAACAACCGCCACTCGGTGTTGTCGAAGATGGTCGGTCTGAACGCACTGAGCTGGGCATCCACCTTCCAGCGGTGAAATTTATTCTCTTGGCACATCAGCAACAGCAGGATCAGAAAGATATTCAACGACATCTGAGCGAACCACATTTTCATTTGGCTTTTCTTTATTCTTCTTTTTTCTTCGGCCCCTTAAAATGCTTCTACGATCGATGTAACACTAATTCACTGGTTCAGCATCACTGGCGAATCACTTGCACACACCTTATCGCAATATGAACTTGAAACATGCTTCGCTTCACATCATTCGGCCTGATCTTCGGTGCTTTCGGTTTAGCGGTCGGTGGTGGTTTTCGAATGCTCGAAGCAAAATTGCTGCAGGTCATGGAAGATTAAGAAAACATAATTGCGATTGTATTGTATACGTGATTATCGAGAAAAAACATTAAATTTATTATACTGCAGATCAACCTTTTACGCCACGTTGAGCTAGACCATTGTTTTCATTTTTTTGTTTTTATTTACTTTAAAGTATCTTGATTACTTTATGTATCTAACCTTTATGCTCGCGAGAAAACTTTTTTTAGTTGGCAACGTTGTTCTTATTCTTCTTGTCGTGATGTCCCTCTGGGACAAAACCTTCATATTATCTTAAAGTTCTATGGGCATTTCCACAATTATTAAGAGCTTCTCCTGCCAATGATCATTTTGCATGTGTGTATATCGTATGACAGGCAGTGGAGCGGACCTGGTGTGATGGTTAGAACACTTGACTATCACGCCGAGGACATGGGATCGAATCCCACTCCCTACAAACTCGCAAAATGTGGGTTCTTCCTTCGGAAGGGAAGTAAAGCGTGGGTCCCGAGATGAACTAGCCTAGGGCTAAAAATCTCGTTAATACAGAAAAAAAAATCGTATGACAGGCACGAAGATACTCTGTGCCCAAAATATTTAAGGAAATTTCTTTAAGAAAAGTTGGGTTTCAGACTTCCAGTACAAATGTTTTAATTATCTCTCTTACAAAATGTAATTTCGTCGGGGCCCGTGGCGTAGGTGGTCACACGTTCGCTTAACATGCGGATGGTCATGGGTTTGATTCGCAGCCCCGGCACATGCAATTTTTTGTCAGTTGCTCTTCACCGAGAGCGGCTGACACTGACCCTCTTCTGAACCCCATGGCTCAAACGGACCCGGATACCTGGATATCGGCGAACTGCTACTCATAATGGACCCCCAATAGAACTAAAAAGGAACAACGGCCATCCATCATCCTTGTGCTCATCATTCTACCACGTATAGAGTAGAAAAGTGAAAGCAGCAAAAAGGCAACCAGTTCGATAAAGTAAAATAGAGCACATCTAGGCGCTGTACAATACTGTAGATGCAGATGTCAATTGAAATCGCTCACGTAGTGCCCTAGTAGACAACAGAGCTGTAAATTAGGCCTAGTGATTAAGAATTGAAAAAAATGTAATTTAAAGGAATTCAAATTAAATGACACGAAATGACTGAGTTTTGATGACCAAAGGATATTTTTCAACTATGCATCTTGAAATAATTTACGGATCAATAAAACTATTCAAAAGTTTTCCAAACAGTCACCGTCAATACAGGGGACATTCCAAAAACGTGTCAAATGTTTTTAAACTGTTCTTTTGAGTGTAATTAAACAAGTTGTATAACATATCAGCATACGAAAAAAATGCTCTCACATTCCAGTGACCCCAGTGTCGAAACTTCACGGCACTTATGTCCGATTTAAGATAAAGATTGAGCAGGTTCTTTAAGACCCCAGCTGTGGACAGTTCAAGCACCCACACTTGAAATCTGACTTTGGATAAACTTTTTGACTCGAAACTCGATGCGCGAATGTAACCCACACTTGAGAGTAACCCGCGCAATATGGTATGTCAACCAGCCCGCCGAAACGAAGTGCCATTGCTGCTATCATCATTGTATAGTAGACACCGGGTACTAATGGTCCGAAACAAAATCATGATCGTAAGATAATTACCGTCGCCGCCGCACACATGGTTGGTTGGTCGGTGCTGGCATCTCTTTCGAAGTGAATTATGGCGCTCGAGAAGTAATTCGAATTGCTGGTCATACCAAAACAGCGAGAGGTGCTCTTGGCTGAGCAATTGGGATTAAATTTGAAAGCCGACAATTAACGCAGAGGTAAAGTGAACATGTTTGCAAAATACAATAGCACAATCTATAAGGTGAAGAGATACGCAATGCCATTCATTTGATATACGCTGCTTCAAGAGCCGTGTGAGCTGTGGTCAGAAAGTTTAATAAGAAAGCTATATCGATCTGTATAAAAATACTGCATTACATACATAATAAACTAGAATATAAGGTATGAGAAATGAAAAATATCTCAAAAATCCATATTATGCATAAACGCAATTTTTACTGGTTTGCTACTTCTGAATTATGCAGAAGCCAATACGTACAGTATGGCCCAGGAAAAAAAATAGAAAATCGATAAGGAGGTGATTACAAGATATGAATTTGCGTCAAAATATTTATTGGTTACGCATATGGGATCAAGTATCAGTAGGTAGGCTTCAGAGGCACGTATAAGGGATACCTAATAGTTGCCAACAATTTCTTTAATTAATCAATTTTACCTCGAATTTTCGGTGCGTATCGAATCGTGCATAAATATGTACTCCTAAGAACGCGCACGTTTGAAAATAATATCAGATGCTTAGCTATCTAAAACTAAAAAGTGGAACATTTCCGTATATAACTAAAATAGTTCATCAAATAGCCTCACACTGCAAACAGTGCACTGTTTGAAAAATTAAATTTTTTTCTTAGTAATAAAGGCTTACAAATCTACGGTTATAATTGAAACAAAAACGCAAAACTTAAATAGTTTGTTGCTTCAATTATATTTTTTTTCTATTTTTATCGCATACTATAATTTTTAAAATGTCCCATCATTTAAAAGATATCCAGATTTTCTTACTTGTCCAAATCATCATAGAATGCCTGAAGACCTTGGTTAGCTAAAAAAGTGCTATTTTTGATATAAAATTTCATTGAATGTGATTGAGGACAACAACCTTAAAAAACGGCACGTGGACGTTTTTGTCATCCCTATGTTCGACGTAACATTCTCGAAGTTTTATGAATTAAATCAGTCAATGTTCATATGACATTAAGCCCCCCACAATATTATTCAATGAATAAATGCGAGTTTTATCGAGGTTTATCGGTTTGAAAATGGTGTGCTTTATTTGATTTTTTTTTTCATTTTATTTTATGGAACATACTGTATAGGAGACGGGCTTGGTGGTTCAGTTGCTACCGCTTCTGATTTGTATGCAAAAGATTCCTATTCCAGGCTCGGTACACAATGGTATATTATAATACATACCCACAAGTTATGTAATTAGCGAACTGTATCATCAGAATAATCAACATACAATCTATCACCTTACGCCTGGTATCTACTCAGCAACGTCCATCCCCTGCCAAATAACCCAGACACACTCCGCAATCCTAGCATGAGCCTATGCAGACGCTGAGAACTTAACGTGTCGCAGGAAATCTGTAGCAACATCACTTCCTTTTCCTTCCCTACATTGTTGATCATCAATCTGACGTAGCAGGCGTCATTTTCACCTGAAAACAGAAAATCTTCAGCACTCATGCATTGAAGATGCCCGTTAGAATGATCTACACAGCAAATAATTTTGTAATATCCAGGCGCGTAATTTCTGGCGATGTATTCATTTTTGAACGTAATTTCATTGGCTTACATCGTTTTTCAACATTTATCACACTCACTATGTATACCCTGGTTGGCACTAGAAAGTGTCTACAAACCCATTTCAGCAAACACTCAGAAGCAGTATTATATTTATCAACTACCTCACAACTCTGTGAAATAGCCGAGAGGTAAGGGATAGGCCACACAATCAGCGGAACAGTGTACGAATCCATGCCAATATTTTACTTATATATGACTCATCCATCGTTCCGGTTCTAGCGATTGCTAAACCCACTTTCAATCTGCGGCGGCTGATTTGCTGCGTAGAACGGATGTAATTTGTACATCAATTTTACGACGCGACTGATGTGCATCGAACATGATGTGATGTTACAAGAATTTTTTTGCTGCGTAGTCTAGTTAATTTACATAGGTAATAAATACCCTTAGAGCCTGGTATCGGCAACGCCTATTCATATTCTTCAACTTCGGTATTTTAGACTGATGAAAGTCATCCTCCTTCCTATATTTGTCTCCAACCTAGAAAGGAGATGATTCCACAGAGCACTGATCCTTGGGCAGGCGGCGAGTGTGTGCTCTAGGTCCTCCTCCGTATTAGGGCACTAATGGCAGTATGGACTTGCAACTCGGTTTTGACGATGAAGTAGTTGCGCATGAGGAATCTTTCCATTCATGACCAAATAGTACACCGACCGTTTCAACGATGTCAGTTCCTTCACCCCAATGTTGCTCCATACTCTTTTCCAGGAAATATTGGCGTTTTCTTCCATGACTTTTGGTTTTTTCAGCTGCTCTCGGAAGTAGTTATGAAGAGATGAAGCAGATGGGCTTTCTTCTATCGTATTGAGATATACGGTAGAATTTTAGAGATGCTCTTCAAACACGGGTAGAGAGCAGGGATTGCAGCTGAATTCGGGGGATTTTCCAAATGCTGTCTCATATAATGAAAAACTTCTCTAAAAATTTCTCCAGAAACCTGCTTTATAAATTCTGTAACAAAAATTTCTAAATATTTATTCTGATTTTTTCAGGGTTCCCTTCGGAAACACCACAAGGAAATTCTCAAGAACTTTCACAAATAGTACTTGAATGGATTACTTAGGAAGTTCTTCAAGAGATTCCTTCAGATATTCTTGCAGAGATTTTACTACACGCTTTTCGCAGTATTTGTTTTTAAAGCCATCCAAGGTTTTCTTCAGAATTTCATTCACGAGTTTCCTGAAAAATTCCCCCGAAAAATATTTCATAAAGTTTTTCAATATTTTTTTGGAATATGAGCTCAAGATTTATCCGGGAATTCATCATACTATGCATTCCATTGCAAATTATTTTGTGGATTCCTTATGAATATTCTCCAGAAATTCATTTAGGACATTTTCGACATTTGCTCAGAAGTTCTCTCAGGAATCATTTAACAAAAACAAAAAAAAAAGAAATGCATTCGGTAATTTTCTCTATAGTGATTGCTCTACTAGGGGTACAATAAAAATGTTCTAGAAGGATTTTTTTAGAAAACCTTCCACGATAGCACCTTTATCCATGATAACAAGCTTCATCGGGATTTCCTTGAGAAAACTATCTAGAGATTCCTTCAAAAAAAATCAAAGTTCTTTAACGATTCCTTTTGAAATCAACAATCCAAAGTCCTGAGATTGAATCCCACTCCCGACATTCTCATAAAATGCGAGTTCCTTTTTCATAAGGAAGGTAAAACCGTGAGTCCCGAAATGAACTAGCCCAGGGTTAAAAAAAAACACAGACACGTAGAATGCTTCCAGTGAGCTATTCGCTCTTTGAAGGAAGCACGACACTAGACAACGGACTAGCATGCAACGCCCAATGGTACAGCCGAAAATTTTTCCTGACAACTGCGGCGGGAATTGCACGATGCGACCAAATGCTTGGTGACCTAGCCGCACAATCATGAACCTGCACAAGTCAAACATATTGACAATAAGGATAAAAAATCATGTAGAAAGTTTTCCCATTATTTCCTTGGTAATTCCTTAATAGGTTCCTTTGGAAAATCCTCCACGGATTCTTCCGGAAATTGCCCCGGCAATTTCCTCAAAAAGCCTTTAGAAATTTCTTTTAGGATGTTTTATTGCCTTCTCTTCGAATTTCTTCAAAATCTCTATTGGAGATTCCTTTACTGAAATCTTTCCTAGATTCCCTTATACATTCCACCAAAGCTACCTTTGAAAATATTATCGGAGATTCTTTGAGAAAACCCATCAGGGATTCCATAAGAAATTCCGCCAGGGTTTCTTTCACAAAATCTTCTAGGAATTCTTTAAGGACAGACTTGTAAGAATCCCAAAATGGCCGCCACAATGGCAGACTTTGGCACCTACTCACGATTTCGGGCGCACAAATCTCTTCGTAAACAAATCCAACGCACCTGATTTTTTTTATTTTAAGCTTTGTACAAGTGAGCAAGAACAGAATAATAAAATACACTGTTGTTTGAAGCTTGCTTTTTGAAATTTGTGCGTCTGAAGTTCTGTTGCATTTTTAAAGCGGGATTTCAAGATGTTTGTCCTTAAGAAATTCTTCCACAATGTCGTTCATAAATGTCTCGAGAAATTTCTTCAGGAGTTTCTCCATGGATTCCTGTACAAAACCAACAATGCACTTCTTCGGAAACTCCCTTGTGGGTTCCTTGTGGAAAACTACTCAATGACACCTGACAACAGACCATCATGCAACGCCCAGTGGCACCTATCCTGACAGCTATGGCGGCGGGAATCAAACCCGCGCATCCCCAGTATTTGCGATGCAACAAAAAGCATGGTGGCAGTAGCCGCACGACCATGAATCCACTGCATGAATGCTAATTCAAGGAAGGTAATAGCTTCATAGATCCACTTAGAAATTTTCTCAAGGGACTTTTTGAAAAAAATCTCCCATAGGCTCCTCTCCTTCATAAATTACTCCAGGAATTCTTTCATGTTTTTCTGAGCTTTTTTTGAGAAATTCCTCCAGCGATTTCTTCAGAAATTCTTTGAGAAATCATTAAGAAATTCCTCTAGGAAGTCTTTCATGGATTACTTGAGAAATACCTCCAGGAATTTCTTCAGAAAATCTACTATGAATTATTTAGATTTTTTTTTCGTTTTTTTTCACTTTTTTTAGGAAATTCTGTCCGCCGTTTCTTCAGAAAGTCTTTGGGGATCCGTTCAGTAATTTGGGAAGGTTCTTCTTCTTCTTCTTCAATATGGCTCTACGTCCCCACTGGGACTTGGCCTGCCTCGCTTCAACTTAGTGTTCTTTAAGCCCTTCCACAGTTATTAATTGAAGGGCTTTCTTTACCTGCCATTGCATGAATATGTATATTGTGAGGCAAGTGCAATGATACACTATGCCCAGGGAGTCGAGAAAATTTTCCCGACCGGAATGGGAATCGAACCCGTCGTCTCCAGATTGGCGATCCATAGCCTTAACCACTAGGCTAACTGGAGACCCCAGGGGCAGGCCCGGATTTAAGGGGAGGGGGGGCAAAGGGGGCAAATGCCCCGGGTCCCCCGATTAGGGGGGCCCCTCAAGAATCCTGAATATATTTTGTTCTACAAAATTATATAAAATGCACTTCAACAGACGATTAAATTTTATAGTCCTAGAGCTGTTATAAATGGGTTCTTTTAAGGCAATCAGATTATATCATAACCTAAATTTTCACTTGAAAAGTTACATAATTTTTGATTATTTTATATCAAAATCCTGTGTTTCATAATGTTTGGTGCAAACATATTTTGCTCTTTCGATTGTAGTAGGGTATGAGTGCCATCATTAATCCCACGCTCCCATACTTATCCTATTCGAAAACAAGCGATTACGGCACCGATTGATTCGGTTCTTTTTGTTTTCATGCGTACTCACTTCCAACAAAAAATACAAAAATAAGAAGCATAACAAACAGGATTGAATCCTTTGTTTTTCGTAGGATGAAAATGGGAGCTAATCAATCTCTGTTTTAATGTTCAATGATCTCTACCAACCTTATTTCCTGATTTTTTTTAATTTTTTTTTTTCGTTTTTGTCACTACTTTTACAAGACAGCGCTTGAAACTCAAGACAATCAACGTTTTCAAACCATAATATCATCAAATGTATGTGTTAATTTCAATAAAACTATAAGGCTGTGGATAAGTATGCCTTGGGTTTTCATCTCATTATATTTAAAAAATGTAGTATATGAGCACTTTTGTCTAATGACAATTGCGCGCAATTTATTGATTCTCACTTTTCCAACCTACATTATTACAAGTTAAAAATCAAATATATTTATTTTTATTTTTATAGTTGACATATTCAAAATTTTGTTTTAAGGGGCCCACTTTACAGAGTTTGCTCCAGGCCCCCCGAAGCCTAAATCCGGCACTGCCCAGGGGCATTGATTTGAAATATTGAAAAATCGAAAATTTTCGTGGTTCTTCGATAGCCACTACGGCTAAATACACTATACTTATTGAATAAACAAGAAAAGAAAGAAAAATATACCAGGGAGCGTTGGGAGTTGTGCAGCTTCCATAAAAAAATCACGAAGATTCTTTAAGCCATTCTCGAGAAACGGTGTTTTAGCGAAATGATGTTTTTATGATTTCATATATTGAACGCCAAGAACCCAACTAGCCTATTGCACTGTTACTGCTTGAACCATTCTGGCGTCATGGCGTCTTCATTGTAGTTTTTCCTTTGATAACACGCTTCTTTTGAACTATTGGGATAAATGATCAATCCCCCTCAAAGTGACAAAGAAAATTTAATTTTTAAAGTTTTCAAGATACAAGGTTGATGTTTTCACAAAAGTTTTAGAAAATGTTGTTCTAAATAAATTTGTACAAGTTGCGAACTTCGTTACTTTACTGTTTTTCAAGATACATAACGTTCTTATAACCGATGGTTCACACTGGCTTTACTGATATGGTGCATTTAACCGGAATAGTGATCGAAAACGTTCGAAAATTTTCAAAATTTCAGATCAATGCCACTCCCCTCTCCCAGAACGGGGAGGATCAAAAGTTTGATAAAAATAACAAGATTCTTGCAGGATATGGACAATTTCCTCCGAAATTCTTTCGGCAACTATGTAATTTAGATTTTTTTCACTTAAAATCCATTTGAAGACTTCTCCAGAGATTCGTTCAGAAATATCTCCAGAAACTTTTTCAATGTTCCGAGTATTTCAGCAGAAATTTTGCAGAAATGCTTCATCATGTTTTTTTTTTTTATTCATTTGTTTATTTGGTAGGCTCGGTCGTGTATCACACATTGCTGAGCCGAATACGTTATTATTGGTTTTACAATAGTACAATATTATTTGTATATTAAAAACTAAGGAAAAAAACAAAATCAATCATGATAGAAAACTATGTCATGTAACGGGACACCAGCGGCTACGGCTATCCTCTGCTTGTCTTCTGCAATCAGCAATCGTCGTTCGCTTTCATCTTCGATCCACTCGTACGTAGCGACTCTGTACCTAGCCTCGGTGGGTGATGCATCAGGAACAACGGTCATCGCACTACTACCGCCATCACTAGGCGAGGGTTGGTCTTTGCTTCGCTTCTTCTGTGCCTGGTTAGATACACACGCAGACTCCGGGTCTGAATCCAACGAACGCTGCCGCTTCGATTCCGTTTTGTTCGTTTTCTGTTCCTTCTTTTTACTTTTTTTCTCGAAACTATTGTCTGTCGCTTCAATCATTTTATCTGCTTGGATGTCTGCTTCTTCTTGCTCCATGCCAAGGTCATCCTGTGCTGCCGTAGGCGATCGCTGCTCATCATTTTTCTGACGCTGGAGTGGACATAACCTTTTCAGGTGTGTGTCTGACTTACAGATGAAACACTCTTGTTTCACCCCATCATAGTAAACTCTGCCTTTTCGGTTACGAAAAAGCAGAGTCTCGGGAATTTGCTGCTCGATGTCTATATAGACACCCCGAATTCCGGTAAACATGTTCAACTGGAACTCGGCCGGAAAGCGTTCGCGAACGGTACGCTTTACTGTTCCATATTTCGCAAACACTGATGTCAGATCGTTGTCGGAAATTTCTGGTGGCAGATCAAATACCCGGACATAGCGAGTATTCCCTGCCACTGACATTCGTACCATCACTTTCTTTCCGCTGCTGTAGTGGAAGGGCAACGACTTTGCATTGTTCGCCAACACGAAGTTCATTGCTTCCTCACTTTTGAAGCGAATGAACACTGATTTTTCGTCAGAGATCTTGTATGCCGTCTCCATCATAGTTTGGTCTCCCTTCAGCGTTCTGATAAAACACGCCATATAGGCCACATTGGGCTGATCGGCATCTCTGGGAAACAGGAATGACAATGTATTCTTCACTGCAACTTCACCCGCCATGACGCTTGGAATTCACACACACCGCGTACGACCAAAAAACACAACGAAAACAAGCCAGCGACCGAACAAAGCGTCTGTTCACATCGAGAGATGGTCATGAACTGTTCTTCATCATGTTAAAAGTTGGTAAAATGTACCCTCAAAATTTGAGGGTACATTTTAACCCCCATCCCTCGGAAATTTTTTATCGGAATTCGAAATTTTGAGGAGGAGGGCACTAATAAATTATTGAAGAAATTTAAAAATTTTCAAGTGGAATTAGTGTCGTCGAGAAAATTTCTTAACTAGGAGTTTGACGATTTTAAATAATTGTTTGGGTAATGTTCCATCAAATACATTTGTAATTTATCATCCCCCTCCCCCCTCCCCTCGACGAGTCAACAAGGAAAGTGACAAAAGAAGAAAATGAGATTTGTTCCGGCCTTATTTTCTAGGGGATATTCATATAAAGTAAAAACCTTGATATGTTATTCAGTTTCTTACATTCATCACCAGATTACAATGGGTATTCGAATTATGAGGAATATCATAAACTGGAAGAACAAGTAGAAAATCGACAACCCTTTGAATATGTATTTTCCCTGTTATAGTAGAAACCACCTGGTGAACATGTTTCACGAAACACTGTGTTGTGTAATATCTTCAACAGAAGGCACAAGCATGAAATGTCAAAGGCGTAGTTAAACAATGTATGCACCTCTAGTTGTGAAGATCTAAACTTAAAAGATTTAAAAGGATCGTTAAAGTAATGATCGATGGATATTTTGCCAGTGTTGCGTCTGTTTGTCTGTGTATGTGGAGAGTTACTTTTAATTCCTAAATACTAAGGTAATTTAGATTGTAGATTTTATTTAAAGCCTGTATCCGCAATAATCGGGACACAGAAGTACAGCTGTAGCTCTGTAATGAATCGGTAAAAATGGCCAAATAATTGACTGAGAACTCTTTGGTGCATGTTTATTATGTGTGCCAAATTTTATATAAATCGATGCATTACTTTTAATTGCGGATGAAAAACAAACAGACATGGTTTTAAGCATTTTGTACAATTATGACCAATTTTCATTCGCATAATAGATGGTTCTTTTGCGTTACAGTTCTTAGTTCTGTGATGTTAATTAAGAAATCTCGTTAGCAGTTATGATACTTATAAAGACACTTTCTTGCAAAATTTCATCAACTTTGATCAATTGGTTTGCAAAATACTGATGTTGATAGGGGTGAATCTTAGTGAAAATTTCTCGTGTTTTTCATGTGAAATATTTGTCTATTCATAACTTTTGAATTTCTCTGCCAATTTCCATGAAATTTTCATAGAAGGTAGTTAATTATGTGTACATTATGCCTGCAAAATTTGATGATTATTGGTATAGTACTTTCAAAAATGCAATCGAAACAATAAAGGTTGCTGACTAATTGCTGTCTGAGGGGCTAAAATCACGTTCAGTCCCAATACATGTTTCGACTATAGAATTGTCAATAGCGCATCGATTTTTTTGAAATTTTGCCTATGCAACAAATGTAGATTGAGAGATTTGTGTTCAAAATTTCAGCTATTTCTTTTGCCAAATTCAAAAGTCACAGCGCTGACTAGCAAAACTAGGGGCTGTACAAAATTCAATGGCGCACATTCTACTCTTTCATTGCTACAACAAAAAGTACTGCGCCGACTCAACTGAAATTTTGTAGGTGAAATGAACACATCTGAAGATGTTATTTGGCCAAATTTGAGCAATTTTAATGTATCTATTGCAGAGTTTCAGCTGTATTTCTGTGCCCCGATTATTGCGGATACAGGCTTTAAAGTGTATTAATGGCGGAGAGAGTGAGTGAACTTGACTAATGATTTCCACGGCTATTCGAACATTTAAATTCAATGAGATGGCGTGACATCGTACATATGTATCTAGGTGGTGCGAATAGAAACGGTTTTATTTTTCAAGCTAACTAACACACACCTACACGCTCCCGGCGCACAGCTTGTAAACACGCACGAGCGTTCAATTTTCTTGCAACCACCTCTCTCAGCGCGGTTGTCAAACACGCCGTCGCGACGCTGTTCGGAAATGGTAAACATGATCAATCCACCAACATTCCGATTTTGTTCTCGTGTTCAAAGTTTATTATTTTCCATTCGCGATGGAAATTTTGATGGATAGTTGTTACAAAATTAGCTAAAATAGGCTCAAAACAATGTTTATCCTTCTCCTCGCTTTCCAACGGCTTGACAGCGGCAAATGGAGATATCGTGACAACAGTTTTGATAATATCCGCAGCACCTAGATAACAATACTCTTCAATCAATCACACAGGTTCAACAAGGTTTAACATAACCTCTATCTTCAATGTTTGGCTCCCGATGTTTGGCTCCCGATGAGAGAGCATATTGAGTCAGTCCGCGACACTCAGATATGTATATACCTACATGGATCATATGTACGTTCGCTTTGTAACTGGATAGTCATGGGTTCAAATCCCAACCGCGCTACCAGCAACTATTTGTCAAATTGATTGACAGTTATTCTCTTCTGAGCAAGTGCTCTAATGACAGTAAACATGGCACCTGCAGTACATGAGTACACTGAAATACGGGTTGCGGTAATGATAAGCATAAAAATGATTTCAAATTTATCATGGCAAAACATGATCTTCGACCAACAAACGCTTCTTGTATGCATTTTGTTTTCTCCCATATCAACCGGTTCGATAGCCGAGTGGTAGCGTGCGAGCCTGGTGATCTCAAGGTTCTTGATTCGAATCCGGTTGCCAACAGAAAATTTTTTGAATTGTAAATCGGGACCATGGTAAAATTGAAAACATTAATCAGTCTGCACAAATTTAGTGGAGTTGTGTATTTAAATTGACCCTCAGAATAGTAATTTCAACCGCCAGCCATCTTTCAGTGTAGGCAAAATGCTGTAATTTTGGATAAGTAAATAAATAATGAAAGAAATCTTTTCTACGGAAGAACTATCGGACAATTGTGATATATAAGCGTAAGAATACCGCCATATATCGTATTTGTACTGTCGAAATGGCAATATTCAGTTCCATGGTCTTATTCTTGATATTTTCAGTACTTAGTAGGGTTCTGTAAATTTACACCAAACTTATGAAAACGTTGCCATGTCACATGGATTCTTCTTGATTTTACGATACTATTGAAGAGAAGTGATATAAAACGAAGTCATCATGCGACGATGTGTTTGCCACAAAAATGTTGAACTAATATACTTTTCACTTAATATTTTATATAACTGAGCTGTCTTTAGAAAATGAATACGTGCAATAATATCTAAGATAATCGATACATGCTCACAAAATTCTATTGCATAAGCCATTAAAGCGTCCAGCACGGCACACCGAGCCGTTCAGATGAATGAATTCGCAAAACCATTTATCGCGTTCGGTTTCGGCTTACATCCAGCATTTATACTTTATGCGATCGATATGACTTAAGTAAGCAATCGCGCGCAGTGATACCTAGGTACAGACGACGTGCTGAAGAGAGTAGCAAGAACCGCTTGGACCTAGCGCCATATTTGGAGAAGCATCATAGAGGCCTCAAGTGTGGCGGAGCTCCCGTTTGGTGGAGGCGTGTGCTAAGCAGCAGCAGCCGGTGGTGGCTGGCGGGTGGCGTTAGCAACTACTCTCGCTGAAACCATTTATTGGGCCACATTAGCAGACAAGATCTACTCTTGATACCCTAAAATGGGGTTGATTTGATGGTGCAGGTGGCAAAATGGTTTCATTGATAAATTAAGAAATGAAGCTGTTCTTTTGCTTCTTCTTCAGGTAAAAAAAATAGAAAAGCTTGGAAATGTCTTTCTCGAATTTCCAGATTCTGTAGCACAAATGAATCAAACCCAGCCACTCTCATGGTTATCTTGCTGAACAGCTACAATTTTACTACCTGAGTCATATTACTCTTCTTTACCCCTTTTCACGGTAGCCACACGCCAGAACACCAAACATCTAACCATCCAACACCCCACGACAGGTTGCGCGCTGTAATCTTTCTCCGAGCCGGTTCGATACTACTTTTCCTTTTTTTTCTCCCGCAAACCTATCAGACGTACCCGGGCCTCAACAAAGTGTCTCACCGGTCTCCACTCGATCCCAGCCAAACGGTAGTTGTAATACTGGTTTAGTAGATGAGACGCGAGCGAGCACGCCGCGCACACACGGTGGTGGCGGCGGCCGTTTGGATTACGTATGATGTAAAATTCTTACGCGCCGCCGCCGCGCGTTAACCGACCGGTCACAAAACACTCAATGAACACTTGCTTCACAGATAATTTGCTCCTCCACACATCATCATCACCTACGCGCTCGGGGGTTTATTGGTCAAATTTTGGACGAATTACACAATCCTGTCGCACACGAGTGCGTGTGAGGAGCGGCGGCAGTAGTAGCAGTGCGATGGCGCTCGCAATTGAATAGCGTTTACCTTGTGGCCAAATTCCCACACCCTTAAATGAAACAACACAGCACACGAGTAACTTTCACGCAGCGACCGAAAAGACAAAAGGATTTTCACGCAGATTTGTGTAACACCGGATCAGCACATTTTGTGTGTTGATCCAGTGTTACACAAATCTGCGTGAAAATTCTTTTGTCTTTTCGGTCGCTGCGTGAAAGTTACTCGTTGCGCTGTGTACATCGAGTTCTGCGTGCAGCTGTGACTTCCCACGCTCATCGCAGTTGCCTAGAGATTCGAGCAAGGGAAATTGCAGGAATTGAACAATTTGAACTAATAGCCGGCAGGGCTAGACCGAGTGTGTCATGCGGTTGTTTGGTGAACGATGCTGGTAAATCTTGGGCTTGTTTTTAAAGATTACATTTTATGAAATTTTTGAATGAGAAAATAATAAGTCAAAATAATAAACATTTATCGCAACTCAATGCTGGATTCATTCCCTTTCTCTCCGCTTCTACTAAATTAGGTAGTTTGTAGATGACGCTGATGATGAAATGCCTTAAGGGGCTGTTCATAAACCACGTAGACCAAATTTTGGCCGTCTCAACCCACCCCCTCCCCCCTCGTAGACTTTCGTCCATACAAAAATTTTAAAATTTGTATGGAGCGTAGACTTTTGCCAAACCTCCCCCCCCCCTCCCCCTAAAAAGTCTACGTGGTTTCTGAACGGCCCCTATGCGACTGTCAAATTATCCCTTGAAAAAAAATCTAAGGAACGCAAAAAAAACAGATAGGGCACCGATCCACTTGGGCAATCACTGGTGGTTTGGACACTATTCCGCTATAACTCATTCAATTTCAAACTATATGACTTGAATTTTCGTACACAGCTAGATTGCCGTGTGCAGCATAGTTGCCCCATGTTCTACGGGAATCCCTATTAACATGGGACCAAAGTGTACTGGAAGGCTATATGTTCACTCAAAAAACGAATTTTCGATAGAAGGCTCGGAGAGTCGAGTCACATATACAAATCAACTCAGTTCGACAAACAGCGATGATGTTCTGTATTTTTGTATGTACGTGTATAAAGAAGTTCATTCACTTTTAAGGCACTTCCCATTGGCCGATTTTATACACGGATTATAGTTGAATCGGACCAGAATTTTACTGCATTGTTTGCTATTGAAAATGGTGCAGATCGGTCAAGGCGTTCCGGAGTTATGGCCATATTAGTGATCCAGGCCAGCACCGGTGAACTGGTCATATATAAAACTGAACCAAATTATGTCATGCGACACATAAATTTGCGCCAAATTTTGTAAACTTTGGCATGGTTGCCAATTTTTCTGCGGAAGTCATCAATGGAATCCACAAAGCCACGATATCGGCCAAAAAAATCAAGATGGCGACCTCAAATCCAACATATGAACCAAACCCCAGATGAAGGTTTGCCGTTATTCTTATTGATTATGGATCGAATCGTTTGATCCCAAAAGAGAACAATTAGTTTGAGGTTAAACTAATCACAAAAATTCTCTGAAAACTACGTTTACCTTTTAAGTAGTAAGAATATCAAATCTGATAACTAGATTGTAAGAATTTCGCCTTTGATATGTACCGTCGATGGGGGTGACAATGGGTCTGGGGGGTGAGATTGGGTCAAAACGGAGAAACATAAAATTTGAAATAACTCATCAAATATCGCTAATTTATACTGAAAACTTTATATTATTTCAAAGAGGAAAGGTTTTTAAACGTCATGATGCAGAATAAGATGTTAAGCAATAATCATGTTTTGTTAAATTTGTGGCTATATGTGATGAAACTGCTAGTAAATCACTCTGAAAAAAATACTCCTTCGCAATGTTCCACACAAGCACCTAACCGTAAGTTTTCTTATAAGTAGTTAGCTGTAGTTATTACCTGGTTGATGCAATGAAAAAAGTGGGCTGTCAATGCACTTTTTATTTAAAAATTCAATATTTTCGACCCTATGTCTAAATATTAAGAATGGGGGTGAGATTGAGTCAAGCAAGTTATCGAGTGCACATAACCTTAACTAAAAATTCAACTTGTTATCCAGTCCCCATTTGACTTTAAAGTCGTGCCATGTTTACCGTATCTTCATAAAAACACGCTTTTTTTCGAAAATATGTCGAAGAAGTGTCAAGCAAGTGTGTTCATACGTTTAGTGCCTAAAATCATTTATAAAAATACACCCATGCGTATGGATAGCTCCTCTAATCATCATCTAGCCTTTAGTGTACTGCATATTCGTTTCAATGTTATTGCAAGAGAGGGTCTAATAGTGTGAAATGTTGTGTAACATAATATTTGAACGACCGTTTATCTTGAGAAGCCAATGATCATGTACATAAGAGTTTATAATAGAGGGTTTGAGATTTTAGCCCTAGGCTAGTTCATCTCGGGACCTACGCTTTACTTCCCTTCTGAAGGAAGAACTCACATTTTGCGAGTTTGTCGGGAGTGGGATTCGATCCCAGGTCCTCGGCGTGATGGTCAAGTGTTCTAACCATCACACCAGGTCCGCTCCACAAACATTTCTTATGCAGTATACTAAAAATATTATGTTTTTTTCAATCAATCTTCCAATGCGTCCCTCCCTCATTGTAATCTTTCCAGTCCTCTCTTGGAGGTTGAAACTTTAAATGAGGATGATTATGGTGGCTAAAAATGGCGATACAACATACAAACATTATTTTATCAAATTTCAACAGTTTTGCCTTTCTCGTACACCAAGGTGTACCGAAAGGCTATATGTTCACTCCAAAAATGAAATTTTGATAGAGCCCCCGGAGGGTCAAGTTTCATATACCAATCGACTCAGCTCGACGAGTTGAGATGATGTCTGTGTGTGTGTATGTGTGTGTGTGTGTATGTATGTGTGTGTGTATGTGTACAAAAAAAGGTCACCTCACTTTTTGATAGTGAATATCAACCGATTTTAATGATCGACGGCTCATTCGACGCGGAATCTGGTCCCATTGTTTCCTATTGAAAATGGTTCGGATCGGTCCATCCGTTCCGGAGTTATGGTCATATAGGTGTTCCGGACCGGCACCCCTGGAAGGGGTCGGACATGAAAATGCAACAAACCCATACATACGACACATAAAATTGCGGCATTTTCGATAACTTGATGAACGGTTATCATTAAAATAGTCTCAAACCATATCTGAACCGGTAGTGTTCCGGAACCAGTTCTGAGTGTCCCGCCGGAAGTGGCCAAATATAAAAGTGAACCAAACCCTTGTATGCGACATATCAAACCGCGGCTTTTTTGATAACCTGATGAATGGTTAGCAGAAAAATAGTATCAGACCATATCTGAGCCAGTAGTGTTCCGGAACCGGTTCAAGGTGTCCCAGCGGAAGTGGCCAAATATAAAAATAAACCAATCCCATGCATGTGACACATCAAAGCGTGGCTTTTTTGATAGCCTAATGAAAAGTTGGCAAGAAAATAGTCTCAGACCGTATCTGATCCGGTAGTGTTCCGGACCCGTTCCTGGTGTTCCGCCGGAAGTAACCAAATATAAAAGTGAGCCAAACCCATGCGTGCGACATATCAAACCGCGGTTTTTTTGATAACCCTAATGAATGGTTATCAAGAAAATAGTCTCAAACCATATCTGAACCGGTAGTGTTCCGGAACCGGTTCCGGGTGTCCCGCCGGAAGTGGTTAAATATAAAAGTGAACCAAACCCATGCATACGACATATCAAACCGCGGCTTTTTCGATAACCCAATGAATGGTGTTAACGCCAGTTTTAGACAAATGCGACTGTAATTTAGGCTCACAGTTCTATTCGAGTAGATAGAATCCAATTCTTATCAGTCCGGAATTCTAATAGGATGAACATAACAGGAAAATCATAGAACATGACCATTTTATGTTACTTCGGGAACATTTCGGGTTTCCCGCCAAATTGTATGACCTTTCAGACTATAAAAGCCTACAAGATGCCCCAGTAGAAAACAATTAGTTCGTAAATTAGCTAGTAACTTGACCGAAATATACTGTTTGTTAATATAAAGTGTTCAGTACATACCGCTTGACAATAAAATATGTGTTTCGTGTATTAAACTGACCTCGTTTTCTGTCCGCGTATCCGTGAAGACGTTACCCTGTGTACTTTGACCAACCTGTCCAGCATTCGTAGCAAGGAACCACCAGATTCACGGCATCGACCCTACAGACGTTGGAATGTGCGTCAACAAATTGTTAGCAAGAAAATAGTCTCAAACCATATCTGAACCGGAAGTGTTCCGGAACCGGTTCCGGGTATCCCGAGAGTGGCCAAATAAAATAGTGAACCAAACCCATGCATGCGACACCTCAGATTACGGCTTTTCAGATAACATGACAAATAGTTGGCAAGAAAATAGACTCAGACCATATCAGTGTGTTATGGAACCGATTCCGTGTATCCCGCCGGAAAAAGGTCAAATGTAAACCAATACATGTAACATATCAAAGAAAATAGCCTCAGACCATAATCAGGACAAGAGGTCGTGTCCTGGAACCGATGTTCCGTCGTAAGTGGTCAAATATAGAAGTGAACCGAACCTATGCATGCGACACATAAAATCGCGGCTTTTTCAATAACTTGCCGAACGGTTAGCAAGCAAACAGCCTCAGATCACATCAGAAACTACCGGCGAAAACTCTGTGCTCAATGTGGGTGCGGCTGGATGAGCCGCGCTCTTCTCATTGCGATTGAAATTTGAATGGAAAATTTTGTTTTTTTTTTTGCATTTTTCTCACAAGGAGGTAAATTTTTACATGAATCGTGTTACCAAGGATAATACAATATAGCTTAAAGTGTGCTAAAGAAAACTTTGTCGAAAATCGTAAAGTGATCTGTGGTTGTGCATAATGTTAAGCTGGTCAAGCAGTCAACTGAGAGGTCTGATATTGTTGAGCTCTGTTTTGTCGTTGAACATAACATCGGAATATATGCCATCAATAAGTTTCACAAATCGATGGGGGCTTTGTTAAAAAAAAATCTTTTCTTTATAAAGTGTTCCCAGGATTTCGAACATTTCGGCTAACGTCGAAGGAAAGACCATGAGTACATATTCAATGAGAAAGGCACTATCACCACTAGGTGGATTAATCTGGGTTTTTTCGGTTGTATTAACCCTTTTAGGTGGGTTTATCATCTTTTAAAATTACCTTAGTTTTTATTCGTCATGGTTACATTGTATTTTAAATATATTTACTAGATATGATCAATAAAATTAACTTATATTCTTAGATAGGCGACTTCGAATACTTTGACCCATTCTCACCCCCTCTAAGGGGTGAGATTGGGTCAATTTTTAATCATTTGTAGTTTAGTAAGTAATGCATATAATGTGATACTTTTTTGCTAAACTATCATTACCACATAGAAGAGTATACATACCAAATAAAAAGTTATTCCGAATTCAATTGCATTTGTTATTTAACAATTAATCTTTGAGTATCCTTTTTTGACCCATTCTCACCCCCAACGACGGTAGTGAGAATAATTTAATCTTATTTTTAATAGTTTAATAATCAATTTCAACGTTCGCTAATAGCGTAAAGGAGATATGTTGGACCCCTTTAGGAAGTGGATGAACAATTCAGCGAATAAATAAGGTTTTCACTATAAAACATGGATAATTTCAGTAGGCATTACCTAGAGCAACATGTGTTCTGTCGAAAAAGGCCAACCAGAACTCAAAATTGTTGTAGTAAATACGAGAAATATCAAAACTCCTGAAGGGGTTCTATTTTGGACCACCTGACTTTATTTTGGACCACCAAGTGAACATATTTTGGCCCACCTCATTAAATTTTAATTGGATGATGACATGAAGACACCTTAGCAAAACATTACACATAGTTAAACTACGTGAGTATTACAACTTTTTATTCACTTATTGAGGCAGGGAATGTTTAAAAATTACGTAACGCAAAATAATGAATAAATGTTGTTGAAATCGCCAGTTTTTACACATTGTAGTATGATGTTTCATAAAAAAATGTTATGCAAAACGTAAATTCATTAACTATTGCATGACTTCAGTCACCATGCATAAATTACGTAACGCTTCAAAGGAAGTGTGAAATTCTAGTGATTTTGTTATACATAAGGGCATTCTACACATATTGTAATGAGTGGGAAGGCCATCAAAAATTAATTAATTACAATGGTACGTAATTTGTCAAACATGCATAAGGATAACACATTGTCTCAGTCATCAACTAATTGCCAAGAAGGATAACTGTTCTAAATTGAATGGCTGAACACCTGAAATTTTTAACTTGTGGAAAAGCTGTTAGAACAAATTGAACCCATGACAATCTCATTATGAAATAAACGTATTACAACCCAGATCACGGTAGGTCCCAACTTATACTATTTATTTGTTTTCAGAGTACGCGTTGGCAAAAATGTTTTCTCCCTTTTAGAAGAAACTGGAGAAATGAATCTGACAGGTGGGCCAAAATATGTCCACATCTGATTATGTTGAACTTATTTTGACCATCCCTCAAACCACCCATTTCAGTAAATATTACCGCTCCACCAAGCTTAAGAACACTTTATTTTGAGTTCTTACAAGGCCATAACTACATTCACATGAAATAAATATGTATTTGTAAAATTAAATACCTCTTCGAAGCTGACTACAAATTTGTCACCTTCCTTGCTTTTGGTGTTTTTCTGTGCATTTTATTGGAAGTGAAAACATTTTCTATACTTTTCATTCTGAACAGCATATTTAACTGACATCCGAAGTATAGAATTAGCTTTAACTTAAAATAAAAAAAACGCAAAAATAAATTTACTGACATCCAAAATAAAGGTCACCACATAGTTGAATACTTTTCGTGTTCCAATAAAAATTTTCCAAGATTAAGTAGAGATTATATGATAAATATTATAAAACTTCCTATAAGTGGGCCAAAATATTTGCCCGGTCCAAAATACCTCCACTACCCTAATTGCATGCTAAAATAAGTTTGTACAACAATTCACTTCGTCATGATTTTGACATATCATCTCATTCTTCTTTCTTTCAGTTCGCGCTGCACCCGGACCTGCGATCAATCAATAGTCCACAGTTGAACTGTTGCAGCGGGTGACGTGAAACGGATATTCACATATAAAGTCCTTAGGGGCCGAGCAGAAAATTACGTAACGCTTTTATGAGATCGGGAGGGCTTACCCATACAAACAATGGTGAGGTCCCTTACAAAAAATATGACGTAGAGACAAGGTTTTTTGTGTTACATAATTTGTGTATCACCCCTTACAACAAAATTATATCGATTTCTGTTATTTTGAATGACTGTTGCCATAGTTTTGTTTGAATCTTGTTATAAGCTTCTGGATGGGATCGATAAAAACGGGTTACGGAGAGATTTAAATGAAGGAAGACAAGAAGGATTTAAGGAGAATTTAAGAGAAAAGGAAAGCTTATGGGATAGTCTCAATCAGGGATGCCTGTTGAGTTTTTGCTGTATCCCATACAATTTTTTGCTGAAAAATCTATATTCCATACAAAAATAACATAGCCCCTCTAGCTCAAAATTCTGCACTTCATATAAACTGAAATCTGTACGGATGCACAAAAAATTGTATAATAGAGATAAATCTGTATATATGGCATATAAGGTGACTTAAGGATGTTTTAGAGAGGTTTTGAGGAGGGTGGAACGGGATTACAGGAGGCTTCAATCAGGTTCAGTGGCTTGACTAAACGTGTGCGCCGCCGTCGCCGACGATTTTTCCGCGTCACCACCGCCAGTTAAATTGGCCCGGCGTGAAGCTGTTCATATTTTTACACGCCGTCGAACAGAATTTCTCACGTCGCTAACACTAAACGAACCACCAATTTGAACCTGATAGGAATAAAAGTGGTAATTCTTAAACAATTTCTATTTTTTTTTTTTTGAAGCTCTTCTTGTGAATCTTTTGTAACATTTTTTTGTGATTTTTTTTAAAGATTTTTTACAGCAATACTTTGAAAATCCTCACTTATTCTATTTTAAGTACTAAGCGAGTCTCTTTTGTAAACCATAACGGATCATCTACAAATTTTTTGGCAGTTTTCTAAATCGGTCCACAAACATATACTCCTACATATTCTTTTTATGTCTCTTGGAATATTTTCATGACAAATGAAGAATGACATTCTTGAAGGTACATATTCCATGAAATTTTCATGAATTCCTATAGAGGTCCAACTAGAAATTTTACCATGAATTCTTCTAAAAGAAAATCATGCCTAAAAAACTCCTCCATGGTTTATTTTAGATTTTCTTCCAGAGATTCTTTCAGAAAACCATCTATGGTTTGTTTTGCGTCATATTTTTAGCAAATGAAGAGTCTAGAATGCTTACAGAAACATCTCCAAGGGTTCTTAAAAAAATCGAATGTTCCTAAGGAAATATTTTTTAATGATGATTCAAGTTCCTCCATAAAATTTCCAAAGTATTTCTATGGAGAACCTCCTAAAATGGCTCCATTGATTTACTAGAAATGCCCCCTTTCCCTCCTAAGCAAGTTCTTCCATTATTTTGTGTAGTGATCCCAGTAGATATTTTTTCAGTGAATTCTGTAAAAAAATCATATAGTGATTCCTTTATGAGTACTGCTGGGTATTCCTCCATGCATTTCACCAGAAATTCTTCCTGAAACTCTTTCAAGGATAACATTGGGAATTTTCACTCGGATTCTTTAATAAATTCAGAAATATCTTCTGCAACCATTCCTAAAAAGTTTTACAGGTAGTTGGTCAATTCCCAGAAAAACAACCCCCAGAATGCCGTCCCCAAAATGCCATTCCCCAGAATGGGCATTCCCCAGAAAAGAAATCTCCAGAATGACCTAATCCCCAGAAAACCGTTCCCCAGAATAGGATATTCCCCGGAATTGTTCATGATCTTTTTTTTTAATATCGGAATCAAGTTTGAGAAAGATACATCGGAAATTATGGATATGGTGGTTTAATAGACTGTCAGTGTCTGGGAGGTAAATGAAATAGTTGATTTCTAATATTTGTGAATAACCATCATGAGGTGCTTCATATTTCCACCCTCGTTGATTCGAGCAGCGCTTTCAATCACTGTCTGACAAATTGAATAGTTTTTTTATTTGATATGTTTGAAACTAGAACTTGAAAAAATGATTGACATAATTGCAGAAATACACCCTTTTTCTGAGAAAAGGCTGCTGCACTATTTTTATTGATCCATTTTCGTTTGAAAATTTTCTCATTCAATTATATTTAATTTTTCAAGATATTTAAGTGATATATCCCACGCTAAAGTGTTGTGGTCTTCCACTGGTGTCTGTCGAATGACCTAGAGCTCTGAAAATTAACATTTCACCTTGAGTCCCATAGAAATATTGATTTTCATATATTTTCTGGGGAATGTCCTATTCTGGGAAATAGTTTTCTGGGGATCGGGTTATTCTGGGGAACGGCATTCTGGGGAATGTCGTTCTGGGGAATGAATTTCTTGGAAATGACACACAATCAGTTTTACATACATTCCCTTGGAAATTTTAAAGGACCTTTACAGAGATAAGAGTATTTCTGTAGTCGGGACCAGTGGCACGTTTACTTCATAAGCAGATGATCATGGGTTCGATCCCAGCCCCGGCACTTTCGCCAGTTGCTCTTTCCACCTGAGAGCAGCTGACACTGACCCTCTTCTGAGTAGGCTGACCATCCGTCCCGTATTTAACGGGACAACTCAATTTTCAAATAGTCGCCACTAGAACCATGCCAATGTTTTTGACTAATTTTTTATTCTTTCCAGCTAAAATAGCATTATCAACAACATATATTTATGTTTTATTTAAGACATTGCTGTTCTTTTTGTTGAGTTTCCAGCATGTGTAAACGGGACAAATCTGGTCTGGCTACTTCTGAGCCCATGGCTCAAACGGACCCAAATACATAGACATCGGCGTACGCAACTCATAATGGACCCCCAATCGGACTGGAAACAGGAACAACCAACAGCCACACATCAACATCCTCGTGCTCATCATCCTATCATGATCAGTGTTGGTAAAAACTCAAATTCTCAAATCTCATGCTTGAGTCGTTTCACGCGCGATTCTTGAATCGCCAAACTCACCACCGAAAAAATCATGCATGAGTTGACTCGCGATTTCACTCATTGTGTTATTTCTTGGTGTTCTTATTGATTACATCGAAGTTTTTAGGATTATATGACAGAACAAATGCAAACCTATCGTACAACAACATTGGATGTCGTTCAAATTGATTTGGATTCGTTTTACAAGCGAACGAGATTTCGGCGCTTGACTCGTGAGAGCGAGATTTTGCATGAAAATCTCACGCGTGAGAAAATGATTCAGAATCGCGCGCGAGTTTACTCACGCATGAGCGGTTCATGAGTGTGCTTTGAGTGTGATTTTACCAACACTGATCATGATAGGGTAGAAAATGAAAGCAGCGCAACGGCAACCAGTTCGATATAGTAGAATTAGAATAGAATACATTTAGGCGCTGTACAAAGTATAAGTACAGCTTCCAGTTGGAATCGCTCACGCAGTGCCCTACTGGACAAGAGAGGTGTAAACTAGGTTGAGTGATTGAAGAGTGAAAGAGTATTTCTCAAGACATTCTTTCAGGGATTCTTTTGAAAAATATTTTCATAATTTTCTCCGGGAAATATTTTTAAACATCCTTTATGAATTTTGGTAAGAGGTTTCTCTTGGAATTTATCTAAATAAATAATAGATAATCCTTGTGGGAATTCCATCATTGGTTTCTACAGGGGGACGACACTTCCTTTTCTAACCGAAAAATCTGCATATATCCGTTCCTAACTGTCGCCAACCGCTGCTAACCGAGCAGCAGTAAGACGCGGTTGACGACGGTTAGCAACGGTTAGATGCGGATTTTTTCGGTTAGCAAAGGAGAAGTCGTTCCCCTTGGGTTTCTACGGGAGAATTTCCAGATATTCTTTGAAAGCTCTTTCTAGAACCATTTCAGAAAGTTCCCTGGGATTCTTTCATATAATCCTGTACAGATTCGTTTTAGAGTTTTCCTCACGAATAAGATAAACAATTTATTTAAAAGAATCCTCAAAGGATCCTTTCAGAAATTTCTTTATGGATTGCATTAAAAACTTATAAAGGAATTCCTTCTGAAATATCACTAAAGACTCCTCCAGTAGTTTAAGGATTTTTTATGAGTGTCAGCAAGAGATTACCTCAAACATTTGTCCATGGATGTTTTTTTTTATTTTAATAATTTTCATTCATCAAGGAATTCATTGGAAAATTTAGTCAGAGGTTACCGAATAAATGCCTCGAAGAATTTTTATTAAACTCTCATGCGGTTCTTCCAGAAATGTTTCCAGGGATTCCTTTGGGCATTCCTTAGGGAATTCTTCTTCGAGAGTAATCTGAAGAATTTCTAAAAAATGCTTTAATCTTCCTGATGAGATTAAATTTTATTAAAACAATTTAAGAAACAATCGTTGGAGTAGCTTTCGAAAAGGTCCCTGGGGAACACCTGGAGGAACTACTGAGATTCACCACAAAAGTTCAGTTAATTCGACGTAAAGATTTGTTTCCCCAACAGAAGGGTAGAAAAAAAAACTCCTGAGATAGTTTTAAAGGAATTTCTAAAATAGTTTTATAAGATTTTTTTTTTTGAAAAATTAATGGCAAAAATCCTGGAGTTTCTGATAAAATCACTAAAGGCATTCTTAAAGAACATCCTTGAGGAATTTCTGAATTAAATCACGAAGAAGTTTCTGAAGGAATCTTTCAATAAAAATCTTCGAAAATCCGTGCATAAATTGCAGAAAAATGTGCAAGAGAATTCTCGAATAAGTCTTTTAATGAATTTTTGAACCCCGGAAGAACTTCCAGAGATACTTCTTAAATCTTGAAAAAAAAAAATCTTGCACAATATCTAAATACTATTAGTAGATAAAGTTCCCTGTCACAATTTTCCTAGAAGAACTTGTGAAGTATTCTTAAAGGAATCTCAAAAGGAAATTTCCCTGGAAAACTGGAGAATGCTGTGTAATAATTCCAAGAAGAGATAATCATGAGATTTTCCCGGAGAAACGCCAAGAAAATAATCCTGAAGTGAGTTCAATATAAACTTCCGTAATCTCCTAATGGATTTTTAGGGGCCGCAAGAAAAAATTCTGAAAGAATCCTTGAAGGAAGGTTTCTATAAATCTCTAGAGAAGTTCACGACCCGTGGAGGAATATATAAGGATCTTCTAGAAAGCTCCTTCGAGGAACTTCCAGAAGAATCTATTGAAAATTTTCTGGAGGAATTCCCGAAGAAACACCTGAAAGAAACCCTGGAGAAATTCCTGAAAAGAACCCTAACAGAACTCCAACAAAAACTTCAGATTTTACCATGACAGTACTGTTCCAAGCACTGGTCTCAAATGAGTTTTAGAAAAGAATATCCTTAGCAGAGAAATGTGAATTTCTATCTAGAAGACTTGTTTAAAAATTTCCTGATAAACGTCCACAAGGATTCTCTCTAAAATTTATAGCACAACACTTATGAAGATAATTTTTATCAAAACCTCTGATTTACACACGCTTAAACTTTCTACACGAACTTGTTGAAAATTGTACTAAGGTACAGGAAACGAATTATTCAGTATTGAGGTTTTCCCATATAGCCCATATAGCCGAGGCGGTAAACGCACGGGTATTCAGCATGACCATGCTGAGGGTGACGGGTTCGATTCCCGGTCGGTCCAGGATCTTTTCGTAAAGGAAATTTCCTTGACTTCCTTGGGCATAGAGTATCTTCGTGCCTGCCACACGATATACACATGCAAAATGGTCATTGGCAGAGGAAGCTCTCAGTTAATAACTGTGTAAGTGCTCATAGAACACTAAGCTGAGAAGCAGGCTTTGTCCCAATGAGGACGTTACGCCAAGAAGAGAGAGAGAGAGGTTTTCTGAATTACTAGATGTAGTACTCCACTAAAAAAATAATTAGGTCACGCCAATTATGCCGTCGCCTCCACTGTCGAAATATTTGGATTCTTCGCAATATATTTCGCATTTTCTGCCAAAAAAAAAATAGGTGTTGACCTTATTATCTAAGTTTCAGAAAAGTTTGGGTTGGACAAAGCACATCACAAAGATATCCACACCCGTCTATTGGATTTTGTGTAGTTTTGGATGCCAATACATTTACTGTATAACAAAGTTACACTGTGGTGCATAATTGATCGGACAAACGCCGATTTTCATACAAAATGGCCAAGTTTAAGATGCTGTAACTATGGTTTGCTTTGTTGGAATGAGCTCAATTTTTGACACGGAACTACAAATATGCTGAATTTTGTGTATACGAAGTATAAAATGTTTTCGTTCACAGGTCTGGGCGTGGCAAGGCGTTGAAAATATTGCAAAAATGTAATGAAAATCGGCGTTTGTCCGATCAATTATGCACCACAGTGTAGGTAAATATTCCACAAACAGATCTCCAAATTGATATATTAAAAGTTGATAAAAACAAATGAATAAACTGAACACTTTGAATGGTGGCTTGAAATTCACAAAACATCATCAGATGTGATTTACTCCAAAATGTAGTTTACATATAAAAAAAGTCATAAAAGGAACAATTAACTCGTTAAAGAAATTTGAGAAGCTCCTCAACATGTTGCAACAGACGCTTTTTTTTGTTTCCGAACACTGTCTAAATATAGCTCAGATCCTATGCAGGGGAAGGCAAAATGCATTTTTCATTTGGTTGAATATCGTTTGACAGCCATTCAGCCAAAACTAGGCCGCACACGTTTCGGTCGTTTCGTGTCAGCTTAAGTTATGCGCTTTTAAGATATTTAAGGCAAGATTGACCATTTCCGATAATTTATGCAAAAATATTAACCCATTTTTTTCATTTGTGTTGCAGTTTTGGGCCAGAACATTAGTTTACTCTTTATCAGTTTTCTGACATCTTTCAATATTAAGGAGTTTCAACCAATTTCAATTGAATTTTTATTTGATTCTGCTTCGTAGACTGGTTTCAAAACACACAATGTAGTTGAAAATTGAATACAAAGGTCCTATCCAGTGTTGATTTTCGTTTAGATTTGATTGTGGATATTTCACTTCACTTCCTTATTACAAAATGTTTCACATTTTCGCAGTTACACCACAATTTCCCAAACTACTCAATCGATTAAAATCAACTTTGCTCCAGATCCGTGCCAGTTTATTGGTAGTCTGCAGACCTCACAAATTGTTATCATTAGCCGTTTCTTTCCGCTCGGGACACGCACTCCAATTTTCCCAAGCCCCAGGAACCGAAAACACTTTTCACTTCCAATCCATAGGCCACAGGGCACGAACTATCCGTCTAGCAGCTAACTGCATGCCTGCCCAGCCCACTCAAGCCCACTCTTAATCTACTTCTCGCGGGGCTAACACGGGCGACAAGCGCCAATCGACACCTTCTTACCACTATCGAATCGAAAACCTACGAACGAGATGAAAAACACGCGCGCGCGTACACACGCTGAACCTCAACGGTCCCCCGGTCGGTGCTGCGTCCGTTTGGAATCAAATCGCGTTTGCGACTGAACAAAGTGCGCCAAAAGTACGCAAGACGATCGCGCTCGCGGACTTCGGGGCAAACGGCAGCAGGCGTGTATAGTCGCGCCGCTCGTGCAGCCGCTGCTGCAGCCTGGAAGTTGGTTTAGCATCAACCCGATCGATGGTGCATATAGCCACTTTGACCACAGTTTGGCCGTTGCCGCGCCGCCCGTCGTCGTGGGTTTACAGCTTGTACTCTCTCGCGTTGTTGCTAGCTGCATATGGTTTGGTTCGGTTTGGGGTGGCTTATGGAGGAGTCGGCGATTCTGTTTAGGCGATAGCTTGAGGCACGTTCTGAGAATGGTGGAGCGCTTGAAAATGCCGAATCGTTTCAATTGTTACTTAACATCAGGATAGGTTTGATTTATACTGCTTGAATGAGCACTATTTTCGATACAAAGCGGTCTTATCATTTATCAATAGGGCGCCTGTACCAGTTATCGCACTACCTAAGAAAAACTATTTCTACAAAAATAAGAAGAAGACCGACGAATGTAAACAATAAGTCAAATGATTGATTATTTTTCATACTTTACAGGAAAAATATAAAAACGGAACCAAAACCACTTTTAGTATTTATTACGGCGTGTGCCAATGATAGGAACCCTGTACCAGTTATGGACACATTTGTTAATTTGGGTTCCACTTCGCACTATTTACATGCATTCCTTATGGGATTTGCCATAACTGGTACACTATGGCGAAATAGGGTGCAAGGAGGCCGAAAAGTTAAGGAAAATGATTTATTTCTACCATAATTTAAGCAAATTGTGAAGTTTGAATGATTGCAATCATCTTTTGTGATCGTGATCTGTTGTTCACGAATTTTTTCTTATTGATTTGTATCTTTAAAGGTTGAAAATCAACTATGGCGAATTTGAGGTACTATAGCCATAACTGGTACACTCAGCCTAATGTATTAAATGTTCCATTAACAAAGATATAATTCTACTACATCATGCTCAAATCACAACTTCGTCTTGTAGTATTTTCATTTTTGAGTATTTCACTATCTCTGAATAGCATCTTGCACCACTGTCATTACATATCCACGATTGATATACATATCCACGAGATCCGTAGTGATAACCATCTTTAGAGGAATATTTTCTTACCTTCACCAAACTGGCGCCACAACGTATTTTCCCAACTTTTATCACATTCTAAATGCATATCCATAGAGTTCACATTGAGCTCCGATTTTTTTTATTCTACATTTCTGCCACACACTATTTTACCTAGTTCTAAGCAAGCACACTTGACTATCGAATCATGTATTTGTATTCCTCATCGATGTCCATCTTCTCCTACAACTTTTGCTCGTAGAAACAAGGTGATCTAATCTGAGTTTTGCATACGCTATATTTGGCACGGGGGTTTCCCACAGTTTCTTTTGAAACCCGCATTGATGGTGGACGCATAATTATCCCATGTGCCAAAACAGATAACCGCTTCATTCGCATCCTATGTTTAAAGAAGTTAATTGTCTCCAATGCAAAAAAATGTACCAAATCGTGCAGTAAAACCCAGAAAATTATGTTTTCAAATTCTCAACCGATTACAAATGGCAGTTCAGCCTTACATACACTTTGTACATCACCTGAAAGTGATCTACACATTCTACTATAATAAGATGATAGTTTTGTGCTGCTTTCACACCCTATTCTACCCATGGAAGAATGGTGAGAACGATGTTGATGTTTAATTGTTTCTTTCCAGTCCGATTGATGGCATGTTCTTCTTCTTTTTGGCGTAGCGTCCCAACTTGGGCGAAACCTGCTTGTCAAATTGGTGTCATATGAACACTTCCACAGTTATTAACTGAAAGCTTCCTGTGCCAATGAGCATTATGTATGTGTATCACCATTGCAATGGTGATCGTTTTCGAAGTAGGTTCTAAATTCCCGAGTGCCAATTTTCGGAACGGATTTCCCCCGATAGGGCATTCAATTTGGCTGCGATTGTGCGGGAAAATTCGAACCAAATCGACAGTTACAGGTTCTACCAAACCACACTGGACGAGAACACTGTAACTATTGAGTCCCTGAAGAAGGTCCCAAACGGGCCGAAACGTCGGACAAAATAAAATAAATAGTGTTTAATTTTTGTCAAGACATGTTTCGTAAAACAGTCGAACACACCAACGATTTCTGCTGGTAGGTACTCTTAGAAAAAAATCTTAAGGTTTCCTTGAAGAAATCTATAAATGAATCGCAAGCAGAATTTCTATAGAACACCTTGGAGATATCTCTGGAGGAGTCCTTGAAGGTATCACAGAAGGAATATGCATAAAAATATGTTTAAAACTCCTTGCCTCCAGGAATACCTGATGAGCTTCTCAGGGTGATTCCTGCGTGGATAGCTGAAGAAATAGCTTCAAGTGTTCCTTCAAGAATTCCTCCAGGGTTACATTAAGATTTTGATTTCAAAAATGCTTCAAGAATGTCTGCTGGGATTCCAACAGAAATTCTCATTGAAACATTTGAAGGGATGTCTCCATGGGCTCTCTCAAAAATTCCTCCTGTACTTCTTCCAGAGGTTTTGGCCAAGAATTCTTCCAGGAATTCCTCTTGGGATTCTTCCACAAATTTCTACACGGACTCACACAAGAATTGAGGGAGTTAGAAGCAAAGAGGTGTAAGTGACAAAAATCAACTTTCGAGTAAATAAGGCTTAAAATTTTTAACGAATTTTTCATCCCATGCAAAATCTATATAGTTTCAACATCAACCCATTTTTCTCCGATTTATTGTAATTCATCCTAAAAAAAAGTCTTGAAAAAATTCCTAAAAGCTTAAAATTATAAGAATTTTTTTGTATGTTCAACACAAAATCGACAAATGGTCACTTACACCTCTTTGTACCTAGACTCCTAAACTTGCATTACCAATAGAAATTTCTTGTTGGGACTGCTCCAGTAATTCCTGCTGTAATTTATTGGATTTCTTCAGAAATAAGTTATTCCCACTAGGAATCCTTTTGTGAATATATTAGGAACTACTACTGGAATTGTTCCAGGAATGCTTCTGGGTTTTTTTTTTCTAGACATTTAAGGTAGGTGTGCTCCTGAATTTCCTGCAATTTCTGCAGGACTTTAAGAGCAATATTTATATTTATTGGAGAATTCCATGAGAAATTCCAAAAGGCATTTTTTTGGAATCTCTGCTGTTTACTGGATTCTTGGAGAAGAATTCCAGGAGGAAATCCTGGAGGGATTCTTAGAGGGATCTTCAGAGGAACCCCAGCAGTCATTCCTACAGAAATTGCTGTAGAAATCTTCTGATAAATCTTCATAGAATTATTCCAGGAATACCTAATGAGATTGCTAGAAATTTCTTTAAAAATTATTCTTCAGTTTACCCACATCCTCTCGAAATATCTCCATGAATTCTTGCTGGGATTCCTTCAAGAACTCCTACTAGGATTTCTCCAAGCATTTTTGCTGGGATTTCCAGAGTATTTTCAGATGATATTTGCTGTAATTGCTCTTTAAAACCCTCCAGGAATTGCTGAATAATGTCCATCATAAAATGCTTGAAGAATTCCAGCAAGACTTCCAAGAGGTTTCCCACCACGAATTCCTCGAGAAATCTGAAGCAATTTCAACATAATTTCTCAAAGGAATCTGCAGAGGATTTCCAATAAGAAAACAAAGAGGAATTCCTGAAACAATCCATAGATACAATCTTCGAAGAAGTGCAAGAGAAATTCTGAAGGTATTTCTGAAAAAAAAAATATCCGAGTGAATTTCTGAAGAAACTCACAGAGAAGTTATAGTAGTGGGTGCTGGATGAAGCCTATCAATAAAAGTTCAATGAATCCCAACAAGAATGTCTAGAGGTAATCTCAGAAGAATTCTTGGATAAATTACAACTTGAGGAAATCGTGGATTAAACATAGCAGGCATTTTTAGGGAAATTTGAAGTGAAATTTGTAGAGGAATGTATTGAAAAAAACCGTGTAAAAATCGCAAGAGGTACTTTTGTAGAAGTTTATGTGGGCTGAGCATTCTAGAGTTTTTTTTTCGCAAAAGAGGGCCTGAAATAATTCCTGGAGAAATGCACAGAAAAATGCATAGAGTAAATTTTGGGAAAATCCAAGGAAAAGTCTTTTATAAAATCCTCTTGGAATTCCTCCACAAATTAATGATGGGATTTCTCTCACAATTCTCGCAAGGATTGCCCTAGAGGTTTCTCCAAAGATTCCTTTACATATGCTGCCTGTAATTCTTCCAAGGGTTCCTATGGGAATTTCATTTGTGGATTCTCCAAAGATTTTTCAAGGATAGGTACCTTTAGGAATTTCTCTTGCTACATCACCTGAAATTCTTGCTAGGATTCATTCAGATATTCCTACTTTTTTCAGAAATTCTTGCTGGAATTTCTCAAACAATATCAGCTGAGATTTCTTCAGTAATTGCTTTCAGGACTTCAACAAGGATTCCTGTAGATTGCCAGCAGAAACTGGGTGAGGAATTCCAACAAGACTTCCTGGTAGATTCTTTCAGAAATTCCTGAATGAATGCCAGAAGCATTCCCTGAGTAATCCTAGCAAAAATTCCTGAAGGAATATCTAGTGGATTTCCAGCATGAATTACAGGGTAAATACTAAAAAAAGTAGGAATCCTCGCGCACGGTGTACTGAAACATGATTATTATCGAACTTGCATGAACCTCATATATTTTTTTTCGTTAAAAGTTAGTATTAACAGTATAGAAATCGATGCTGAAGACTAGAAAATCTTTCATCGGGGAAAATTAAAATAAAATCGATTTGAGTATTTTAAGGTTTTTCCATACAAAATATGTTGAAAGGGAAAACAAACTTACTTTGTCTTTGATCAAAACTAGGGGTTTTCAGGAGTTGTTTCAGAAGCAATTATAAGAAAAAAGATCAAGAACTGAAAATGTATCACAAATCTGTATTTGGTGTGCATTCAATGTAACCAGCCCACTTTGGTATGCCGAATGTCATGCACGAAACCACATGGTGTCATTAGGAATATATCGTTCTCCTTACGGATTAAGAAACAAAGAATTTTGTTAACGAATAAAAACCGAGGGATATTTTGTGAATTTTCTATTTATTACTACATACTATTTATTGTTACATTATTTCAACATCTGTTTAAAATCGCATACAACACTCTCTCATACAATACATAGGCTATTGTACGAAACTACGTACGTAGTCTTGTAACTAGGTGACACATTAAAGGTTGATCAATTGAGCTAATAATTATTTAGGCAACCATTTTCAGTACAGTTTACGTTACCATGATAACATAAAATAATCAATCTAAGAAAAAAGGTTTGGTTGCACGCCCATTGTCTCCCAGTAACTTGATTGCAGCGGACATGAAGCTGGACCACGAAACCTGCCGCAATTTAGTTTGCGCCTTGTGTTTCGGTAAAACGAAATCTCCCAGAAAACTGTATGACAAACTAAAGCAAACCTTAGTGAAATTCTTTTTGCCTAATTACAATGATAATGAAGAAATTTACCCGAAAGCTTTGTGTGCCAAGTGCTACATAGTTGTCTACAGGCGGTCGGAAGGTAATAATAAACTTTTTAATTTAAATGATTATGCATAGAAATATGTTTTCTATACCAGGGCTACCACATAAAACTATAAAACTACATGATTAGTAAAGATGTGTCGTCGGTAGTCACGAGAGGACAAACGTCAACGAAACATACGTGCAATTTGTGTACGGTGGCCTGCCAAAATCCTTTGAGCAAACCGGTGAGCAAACCAAAGTCAAGGCCAAACAAAGCAAATCCAAAATCTAATTTCAACCTTAAGTTGTGCTCAAAGTGCTTATCAGAAGTTCATCGAGGGAAATCGCATCCTTGTTCAAAAGACACAAAAGAGAAAAATCTAGTGCACCTTGCTGGTAACGATACCGGTAAACTTCTGGCACAATCACTGAGATCCAGTAATGCTCCAAACGGCGATGTAGTTTTGAAGAATTCCAGAGGAAAGCCGACCAAAGTAAAGATTCTAGGAAGTGCGAAAAAAAATCCGGAAAAGCGGCGTCTGTCACACAACCAGATCTTGAAAATTCAAAATAAACTGGATCTGAGCACAAGAAAGGTTTGTGGGACTTGTTCTTAATTTTTTTTTTAATTTTTCATTGTTTTTCAGACTCGGAAACTTGCTCAAGCTCTTGGCGAATCGAAATCAGTGGAGATACAGCATAGTTTGCAGAGCTTTCTTACAAGTTCCGCACACGAACTTGATAATTTTTTTGAAGTTGAGTCAATGTTTTTTTCAACTTCAAGCGGCAACCTTAACAAGGAATATCTGATCTTCTGTCGAAGTATTCATAGCTTGATAGCATATGTAAAAAATCGTCGTAATATTCAGGACGCACGCATACTAATAGGGATTGACGGAGGACAAGGTTCGTTGAAGATAATCTTGAATATGGAAAACAATTATGAAGCCGGTCAGCCAGAGTTCAGGGATTCTGGAGTAAAACGGTGCTTCATTCTTGCATTGGTTGAAAATGTCCAAGAAAACTACGACAATGTTTCAAAAATCTGGAAAAAAAATTGGAACTTGGTACCCTGGATGCAGTTGTAACAGGTATGCATTCATCGTAAAATATAACAAATTATTCATCGTAAAATATAACAAATATGTCTTTTCAAGGCGACCTGAAGATTATCAACATTGTCGCAGGTGTGATAAGTTACAGTTCAACATACCCGTGCGCTTTCTGCACCGTGAATAAGAAAGATTTGAGTGAGAAATTTGGTACGCTACGCACGATCGACTCAATCCAGCATAATAGCTCTTTATGGAACGCCGAAGGGGGGATCAAGAACAATGCCAAGTTCTATTTGAACTGTGTGAATATACCTTTGTTTCACGGGGACGGTACCACCAATATTCTCGATGTCTGTGCACCTCCGTCATTACACCTGCTCTTGGGAATGGTTAATACAGTATATAATGGCATTGCTGAATGCAATGATGATATTGCACAATCCTGGACGGCAGTTTCAGGTGCAACACGACATGCCCAATTCGGGTTCACTGGAAGACATTTTCACAATCTTTTAGCGAAGCGAGAAATCTTAAACGACCAAGACCCAAACCTGAAGCAATATGTATATGTACTTAACGGATTACAGAAGGTAGTTGATGCTTGTTTCGGAGTCAAGCTGCAAGATGACTTCCAGCAACACATTATTGAGTTTTGTGAAGCTTGGAAATCGGCAAAGCTGCCAAGGACTCCAAAGTTCCACACAATACATCAACATGTTGGAGAGTTTTGTTCTAGCAAGCAAACTGGATTGGCAAAATTCTCGAAGCAAACAACCGAAGCCATACATGAAGATTTTGCAAAAAAATGGGAAAATTACAAAGTTCCCAAAACGAGTCTTCAATTTCCGAAGAAACTGCTAAACTGTGTAGTTTCGTACAATAGCCTTCATATTGTATGAAAGAGTGTTGTATGCGATTTTAAACAGATGTTGAAATATTGTAACAATAAATAGTATGTAGTAATAAATAGAAAATTCACAAAATATCCCTCGGTTTTTATTCGTTAACAAAATTCTTTGTTTCTTAATCCGTAAGGAGAACGATATATTCCTAACGACACCATGTGGTTTCGTGCATGACATTCGGCATACCAAAGTGGGCTGGTTACATTGTATGCACATCGAATACAGATTTGTGATAAATTTTCAGTTCTTGATCTTTTTTCTTATAATTGCTTCTGAAACAACTCCTGAAAACCCCTAGTTTTGATCAAAGACAAAGTAAGTTTGTTTTCCCTCTCAACATATTTTGTATGGAAAAACCTTAAAATACTCAAATCGATTTTATTTTAATTTTTCCCGATGAAAGATTTTCTAGTCTTCAGCATCGATTTCTATACTGTTAATACTAACTTTTAACGAAAAAAAATATGAGGTTCATGCAAGTTCGATAATAATCATGTTTCAGCACACCGTGCCTCGTAGAAATCACTGAAGGAATTACAGCAGGAAATTTTTAAAAAATGCCTAGAAAAAATCACAGCATTTTTTGTATATAGAAATCTCAGCTATAATTGCATGAGAGATTACAGTGATAATTTCAGGAAGAGTATTATAATCATTCCAAGTTGAGATGCATGCGCTGTTCCACTTGGAGCGTTATTCCAGTATGAAGAAAAAGGCAGAAGTAGGTGTATTCCATCACAAAGAAATATTTTATGGAACACTGGAAAATCCTTAAAACCTATAGAAAAAGTCATATCAGAAAACCCTAGAGAAAACTATTTCAAGGGGTCGTCTACAAAAAATGACGCATAACTCTTAAAATTGAGCAAATAATTTAATAGTTTGTTCGGCGAACTTTTCAATAATACCTTATTTTGCAACTTTGTATAGAAGACACCCAATACTCCATCTTCATTTTCGAGAAAAGTGAATTCCTATCGCACCTTTAGGTGGATTAATCATCGAAGCGAAAGTTCCAAAATAAAGAGTTAAGTATATAGAATAAACTCTTCTAAGACATCATATCTCTAAATTCAATATTTGAAGCCCCAAAAAGGATTATGAATGCGAACCCCAGTATACACTATGTAGCTGGTTCCTTCGGAGATTATGCCTGGAAATCTGAACGTCCGGAACTGGTTCCGTAGCGGTGGCATGCCCATAGCACATAACGATCATGTTATGGCCAAATACATTTTACAATACAAATTTCAGAACGAAAATATGTGTGAGATTCAATAAAATTTCCGAAAAATACCCTCGTGGCAAGGCATTTATCAATACCCAGAAAGGGGGGAGGGGTCAGGGGCCAGATATTGGAAAACCAACTAATCGCATTTAATTTGAAATTGGTTTCATATGTTTTGATTGTATGGTCTTTGAGTAGTAGCCGATTGAAAACAAGTGGTTCGTCTAGGGCTACGGTTCCCAACCTTGGCTCTCGCGACCCCCAGTCTGTCGTCACTGTGCTTTTTGTAAAACAATCGAAGCGTGCCTGCAAGCGGTTGGGGGGTCGCGAAACGATGGTTGGGAAGCTATGGTCTAGGGCTTTTAAGGGTTAAATTGATGGACCCCTCGTTTGCCAAGAGGCTGACAAGATGACAAAATGATGATATTTCATCAAATTCCGCCTAATTCATCGCATATTATCTCAAAAATTAATGTTGTAACATACACAATACTTCTCATTTCTATGAAGGAAAAGTATAGACCTTTCATTTGAAGTTGAAAAATTTTTGGCAGTCATCTTGGATTTGGCCGCCATTTCACCATCAAATCGCGATTTTCACTGTGTGGCCTGATGCCTGATGTCCTTTTCGTCTCGTTTCCACCTCTTCAAACTCCTTCTATAACTTCTCACTTTTCTATCTATCCTTTTTTTCAAATATCACCAACTTTTCCAATTCCAAACGTTCTCAAATTTTGAACTGTCTTGCTTGATCGACGGACTTCAGATAAGTGAGCCTGAAACATGGAGTCGTCAACCGCTTCGGGGTTCATGACCTAGTCATCGCCCCTAATCCCATTTTCTTTTTCTTAATGGTCCCATTACGCCACCCCTTATGGCCGCCCAAGGATGGTAACCGTCCATCTGGCGGTGGGTTTTGGTACTTTGGTGGGTGGATGATGGCGGCCATCTCGTAGGGTGGTGGAGTATGATCCTTACTAACCCTATGGCTGTCGTTAGTTTAGCTAGGCAAGCCTCTTACTAAACGAATTCATATTAAACGGACTCCTATTAAACCAGGGGTTCCCAACCTTTTTGAGGTGGCGACCCCCTTTAAGAATTATCGAAACATCTGGGGCCCAATGAAATTTTTTGGAAAAAAAAATTAATTAAATGATAGAAACCGAGTTTTTTTTTTGGTACAGTGACGTAGCTAGAAATTTACTGCGGGAGGGGGTTTCGACGATCAATGATACGTTTTTTTTTCGATTCGACACTCACATTTCGTAAACAATGATGTTCTTCTTCTTCTTCTTCTTCTTGGCGTAACGTCCTCACTGGGACAAAGCCTGCTTCTCAGCTTAGTGTTCAATGAGCACTTCCACAGTTTTTAACCGAGAGCTTCCTCTGCCAATGACCATTTTGCATGTGTATATCGTGTGGCAGGCACGAAGATACTCTATGCCCAAGGAAGTCAAGGAAATTTCCTTTACGAAAAGATCCTGGACCGACCGGGAATCGAACCCGTCACCCTCAGCATGGTCATGCTGAATACCCGTGCGTTTACCGCCTCGGCTATATGGGCCCTTACAAACAATGATGTTATGTACATTTAATTTGAGTTACAGTTGAAAAATAGCGGCGCAGCCGAAAAATTTTTCATCTGAAGGCGTTTTATTCTGAAAATTTGTTCCTAAAAATGTCGCTTTTGGGGGTGGCGGTGTACAAAATTAACAATTGGTATAATTTGCACAAAATAGAATAAAAATTTAACAAGTTTTTGGTAACATCGCGGCCCTCTTGGACTAGCTTCACGGCCCCCCAGGGGGCCGCGGATCACCGGTTGGGAACCCGTGTATTAAACGAACTCCTACTGGACAGGGGTGAGCGTTATAGGAGACTATGAGCTTATGGGATTTCGGCTTTTTGGGGATGTGGCCTATTATCTCGGGTGTGTTAAGAGTTAGCGCAATAATTTCTTCGGCAAAGTTCTAGGGCTTGATAAGATCTACCATTTAGAACTTTGGTTCATATGATTAGTTGGCAACTTGGCCGCTAGAGGGACCATCAACAGTTTGATGCTAAATTGCACTACAGGAACCATATTGACAACCTTCTTATCTTATCAAGCAAACGTTACGATATGCGATAGCTCAAGACCCTGATAATTTGTAAGGGTATTGTCTTCGGGAAAGTTGTTGGGTACCCCAATAACTTACTGACGATAAGTTGTAAAGTTCGAAATTCCTCCACTGGGCGGCGCTAGTGAGTAAGTAAATTTTCAAAACGTCATATCTCAGAATCCCGATAACTTAGAAAGTTGGTGTCTTCGGCAAAGTTGATCAGAATGACATAAACTTACATAAAAATTAACATTTGTTTCGCAATTCTACCACTAGGCGGCGCTAGTGAACATGCAAATTTTAGAAATCTCATAGCTCAGAATCCTGATAACTTAGAAAGTTGGTGTCTTCGGCAAAGTTGATCAGAATGACATAAACTTACATAAAAATTAACACTTGTTTCGCAATTCTGCCACTAGGCGGCGCTAGTGAACATGCAAATTTTAGAAATCTTATTGCTCAGAATCCTGATAACTTAGAAAGTTGGTGTCGGGATTCTGAGATATGACGTTTTGAAAATTTACTTGCTCACTAGAGCCGCCCAGTGGAGGAATTTCGAACTTCGCAACTCATCGTCATTAAGTTATTGGGGTACCCAACAACTTTCCCGAAGACACTATCCTTCCAAATTATCAGGGTCTTGGGTTATCACATATCGTAACGTTTGCTTGACCTGATATGGTTCCTGTAGTGCAATTTAGCATCAAACTGTTGATGGTCCATCTAGCGGCCAAGTTGCCAACTAATCATATGAACCAAAGTTCTAAATGGTAGATCTTATCAAGCCCTAAAACTTTGTCGAAGAAAGTATTGCGCTAACTCTTAACACACCCGAGATTATAAGCCACACCCCCAAAAAGCCGAAATCCCATAAGCTCTTAGTCTCCTATTAAGCGGATTCCTATTGCGCCCCCCGACCTTATAAGTGATCTTATAAGAGTCTCGACTGTACATCTAACGCGAATACTACCTACTACATTTAAACATTCACGGATCACACAAAATCACACAAACTTCCTGGTAGTACTTACGACACGAATTGTACAACACTTACAAGAGCGTGGGCAGACTCTTGAGAGGAACGACGAAGGCAAAAAAAAACCGCGAATATTTACGGGCTACATTCGTATCCTACACGATGTGTTACGTTGCCTCAATGGGACTAACATGAATGCTACGATACAAGTGAAAGACACGTCTGGACAGCTATTGACCGACCCGGCTGACCAGCTGCAACACTGCACAGTGACTGGACGCCGTACAAACCCTAAAGGAAGGGGGTTTCTGTCCGACCGTATGAGCCAGAAAATCAGCAACAGAATAATACGAACCGAGACCAATGCAACGACCCAAGCGAACAAAAAGGACTCGCGCGATTGGAAACTCGGTACGTGGAACTGCCGATCTCTCAATTTCATTGGGAGCACCCGCATACTCGCCGATCTACAGAAGGACTGCGGGTTTGGCATCGTAGGGCTGAAGGATGGTGCGAACGTTTAGAGGTAATCATACCATCTACCAGAGCTGCGACAACACACGCGAGCTGGGAACAGCTTTTATCGTAATGGGTGATATGCAGAAGCGCGTGATCGGTTGGTGGCCGATCGACGAAAGAGTGTACTAGGTTGAGGATCAAGGGCCGATTCTTCAACTTCAGCATAATAAACGTGCACAGCCCCACTCCGGAAGCACTAATGATGACAAGGACGCATTTTAAGCGCAGCTCGAACGCGACAGCTACCCACGCCACGATGTCAAGATCATCATAGGAGATCTGAACGCTCAAGTGGGCCAGGAGAAGGAATTCAGACCGACGATCTGTAAGCTTAGCGCCCACCAGCAGACGAACGAAAACGGCATACGACTCATTGATTTCGCCACCTCCAAAAATATGGCCATACGTAGCTCCTTTTTCCAACACAGCCTCCCTTATCGTTACACCTGAAGATCACCACAGCAGACGGAATCGCAAATCGACCACGTTCTGATTGATGGACGGCAATTCTCCGACATTATCGACGTCAGAACCTATCGTGGCGCAAACATCGACTGGTGATGGTTAAACTGCGCCCAAAACTTTCCATCATCAACAATGTAACGACCGCAATGGTACAACCTAGAGCGACTAAAACAACCGGGTGTCACCTCAGCATACGTGCAGAATCTCGAGGCCGCGTTGCCAGACGAGGGCGAGCTCAATGAGGCCCCTCTACAGGACTGCTAGAGTACAGTGAAAGCAGCCAGCAACGACGCAGCCGAGAGCACTATCGGATACGTGGAACGGAATCGACGGAACGAATGATTCGACGAAGAGTGCAGAATGGTTCTGGAGGAGAAGAACGCAGCGCAGGCGATAGTGCTGCAGCACGGGGCTCAACAGAACGTGGTACGGTTCAAACAGAAGCGGAAACAGCAGACCCGCCTTTTCGGGAGAAAAAGCTCCGCCTGGAAGAAGCGGAATGCGAAGAAATGAAACTGCTGTGCCGTTCCCAAGAAACACAGAAGCTCTACCAGATGCTCAACGCATCCCGCAACGGCTTCGTACCGCGTGCCAAAATGTGCAGGGATAAGGACGAAGGTCTCGTGACGGGCGGACGTGAGGTGATCGAAAGCTGTAAGCAGCACTTCGGTCAGCACCTGAAAGGCGTGGAGAGCGTTCTTATGAGAGACCACTGCAATGGAGGAAACGGTGACACTAGTGCAGCGGAGGGCGGAAATGAACCAACTCTCACGCTGTGGAAAAATATGGATCCCATTTATAAGCTCAAAACTAACAAAGCAGCTGGAATGTGATAACTTCAGAGCGATCACTATTTTTAATGCTGCCTACAAAGGGCTAATCCAGATCATCTTCCGTCGTTTGTCAACTAGAACGAATGAGTTCGTGGGAAATTATCCAGCCGGCTTCGTTGACGGTCGGTCGACAACGGAACGGACCAGATCTTCACCGTACGGCAAATCCTCCAGAAATGCCGTGAATACCAGGGCCCAACGTATCACCTCTTCATCGATTTCAATGCGGCATACGACAGTATCGACCACGCAAAGCAATGGAAAATCATGGACGAAAACGGCTTTCCTGGAAAGCTGACTACACTGATTACAGCAACGATGGTCGGTGTGCAAAACTGCGTAAAGATTTCGGGTAAACTATCCAGTTCATTCGAATCTCGCCGGGGACTGAGGCAAGGTGATGGACTCTCATGCCTACTCTTCCACATCGCTCCGGAAGGTGTGATGCGACGAGCCGGGGTCAACAGCAAGGGAACGATTTTCACAAAATCCGGTCAATTTGTGTGCTTTGCAGACGACGTGGACATTATGGCCAGAACATTTGGAACGGCGGCAGAACTGTACACCCGCTTGAAACGCGAAGCCAGCATCCAGGAGGTGGACAAAGCCGGAAGGATACGGTGGGCAGAGCATGTTGCAAGAATGCCGGACAACAACCCTGCAAAGTTGGTGTTCGCGACATATCCGGTTGGCACAAGAAGGCGTGGAGCGCAGAGAGCACGATGGGCCAAGTGAAGCGTGACTTGGCGAGCATCGGGCATCACCGAGGATGGAGAACGACAGCCACGAACAGTGTATTATGGAGAAATATGGTTGAATCAGTTTTATCTTGAATTTGATGTTATACTAAATAAATAAAATTTGTGTTTTGAACGAGAAAACTTTTTTAAAAATTTTAATGATGACGATGATTCAACCTTAACAGGCAATCGCTTGCTGTCCGAACTCGCTAACGCTCATCGGACTTTAAAAAGGTATAGACACATTCTACCGTGACGTTACAACGTTTTGACGCCTTTTCTGTCAGATTTTCCAATATGACTCGTAAATTTGACCGTAAACCCTCAAATATTTTTACAGTTAGTTTTCATTGGGAAGGTATGTTGAAAATGCGAATGAGTAGCGTGACGTTACAACGTTGTGGTGAATATCGCATTCTATTCCGAGCCGATCGCTCCTTTTGCTCTACCTTCTAGCAGTGATTGGCAAGGAATCAACAACCAAGAACGAAAAAACGAGATCACTCATTAATCGTTCCACAGCTGATAAGGCTATGAGGAACAATACCGTGCCATCAGAATGGCTGATTTTACTAGGCCTAAACAAAAGACTAGGAGTGGTGAACTTATGAAGCGAGGTCCCTTTCGGCGTTTTGTTCCCGGAAACTATTTTTTAAATGCATTTGAAGTTTACATGGGAAATTTATTCGGGGTGAGTGGTTTTAACAACTATAATTAAAACTGTTTTTATTATTGGCCCACTATTGTACTATATGTACTAGAAATGCTCTATCGATGAAGCTCTAGAAAATTACAATATTCACTAAGTAACACAATTCCGGTTGATTTTAATGCAGTATGTCTGTTTCTCAGAGTTGAATAATTTAGCGTTTAGTGTTTTATTTTCATAATTAACTACATATTTTTATTTACCTATTTTAAAAGAATTATATTTCTAGAGTACATTGGACAGACATGCATACACCAGCAGCGTAATATGTATGAACAATATTGCCCAAGCTTGTTTGGAAGTAGAAAATACCCGATTTCATGGGAATCCCCAGCTACTGATTCCTCTATACAAAGCAAAATTGAGAAGGACAAACCAGTGAGCAGCGTTTAAGGCTGAAAATCGGCTCTACCCCATTTGGCATAATGCCATTTGGCATAACGCCGTTTGGCATAATGCCATTTGGCATAAAAGCTTTTTGGCATAACGGCCATTTGACATAACAAATATTATGCACATTCTTACCAAGAAGGCTGTTCTTCGTGTTATGCCAAACGGCATTATGCCAAATAGCCATTATGCCAAATGACCATTAAGCCAAATGACATTATGCCAAACGGCGTTATGCAAAATGGCATTATGCCAAATGGGGTAGAGCCCTGAAAATCATATAATATCCAATATTTTTGGGTTAAAAATCCCATTCAACTAAATAGCATAAACTCAAACTATTGAATTGAAGCTTTTGACGTAGGACTACGTCTTTATTTTCTATACCAGGGTACACTTTGCAAAAACGAAAAATCGAGCATGTAACGAAATTATGAAAGATTTCAAACGTTAATAACTCAAAAAGTAATCGATGGATTTTTCGGATTATAGCTCGAATCGATAGGAAAACTGCACAACAATTTGCTACAATACTTGAAAGTTACTATTTTCAATCATAAACTATTGAAAAATTGAAAATTGTTGACCCATCTTTTCACTGACCAATCACGTGCAAGCAGAATTTTGGATTTTTCCTTGGGGTATAAAAGCATTCTGCTTCTTCTCATCTTCCATCAGTCTTCTTCGATGCCTCGAGGAGAACGCATCAGTGGAGCGCTCGTGGAGTATAAATTATAATCTTCTTCTCGCTTTCGCTCAGTGTTCTTCCGTGCGTCGTCGAGTGCGGAGGGTCGGCGAGAGCGCTTTTGCGTTTCGCTTGCCATTTTTCACCACACTCTCGAGCGTGGCAGACGGACGGACGCTGCCAACCGAGCAGTAGCGGCGGCGGTGAAATCAAATTTCCATCATCGGAGCGTGCGTCATTTGCACTTCCAGCATCGGAGCCAGCACCATCGTCGAAGCAAGTTATCTCCAAGATTTAAAGCAGATTTGATTTTGCGAAATCAAATTTAAACAGTCCTTCTAAGGGCTAGAAATCGAATTTTCCACAGGAGTTAATAACGATTTTTCAACAAGTGCCGACATTTTAACAAACAACTGCAAAAGCGCCGCTGGGCGCGGTAGACGCACCGCCGGCTACCGAGCAGGTGGCAGTGGCTCATTCGCCTTTTCCCAGTGCGGCAGCGGGAGGGTAAGACTGCAACTGGGAATAACTATTTACTTCATCGGAGCTAACCCGGTCCCGCGTGAGTCACAATTTCGACTGGAGCCAGCATCTTTGATGACCAAATTCCTTCTGAAAGTGGACCACATTTGAAATCAAATTTAAACAGTCCTTATAAGGGCTACAATTTTGAATTTTCTGCAAGAGTTGTTACCAGGGTCGTGCAATTTCGAAAGGAAAACATGACGTACGACGACTGTAGCAAATCGTTTCCCATGCGAACGGACTACTGTGATGCTTCATCTCTCACCCAGCAACACACTCGTTCGTTGCTGCTACAGAAACAAGTGTGTATGAAACATGGGATGATACACTTGGATTTTCGTTTCATTTATGAGTCATTGAAATACTTCAACATGCTAAAAACACTATTTAAACCACATTTTTAAATAGTGGTGCACGCCAATAGAGTGAAAATTATGTTTTATGAAAGAGGATAACAAATTCGACCACTTAAATTCAATTAACCGGCGCCCGTAACCATTGAGAGACTAGCGCGCACCAGCGAGACACTAATGCTCTGACGGGTGAAGCACAAGCAATGCGACCGGGTGGGAGACTACCGAGTGCTACGATGAGTGGAAAAGTTTTTTTTAACGACCGAGTCATTAGAAAAATGTATGAAACACTTGAAGTGACTCATTCAAATGTTGCATGAAAGTGTATCATTGAAACGAAATTGTACGCCCCTGTGTTACCGAATTTTCCTAGAAAGTGCCGACATTTCAAAACCAACTTGTACGAAGGTGTCGTGTGGAAATTAAATCGCGCTTTCTCGCATCTATAATAGATTTTAAATTGAATCTACCGAAGCTGAGTGATATGAAATAATTAAAATAAATTAAATTGTATAAAGAACATTAAAAATCATCAATTTTCTTCAACTCGGAACATTTTGGATTGAAGAAATGAAAATCATTGACCGGTGTTGCCAAACTTCAATATAATTTTCCACCGCAATAATTTGAATTAATTTTTACTGATTTGGCCAATAAGCCTTCAAGAAAATCGTATAAAACATAAACAGTCAAAGATAATTTATGAATAATGCGCTGTCTACATATTAGAATTAGTTTAATAATGTTAAATAATTATTAACTTGTGCTACATCTCTTTGATTGCAGGTAAAACTGCATGGCATCACTGATTTTGACCCCTCTCTCATCTAGCCAATCACGTGCGAGAGGGGAATCCAAATTTTTGCGGCGTATAAAAGCTAACTGCTTCTTCTCATCTTCCATCAGTCTTCTTCGATGCCTCGACGAGAGCTCATCAGCGGAGCGCGCTCGCGGAGTATAAATTAAAATCTTCTTCCTCGTTTTCGATCAGTATTCTTCCGTGCGTCGTCGTGTGCGGTGGGGTCGGCGAGAGCGCTTTAGCGTTTCGCTTGCCCATTCTTCGTCACACTGTCGAGCGCGGAAGATGGTCGGTCGGACGGACGGACGGACGCATCGCTACAAACCGAGCAGTAGCGGTGGTGCCGGTGGTGGTGAAATTTTCATCATCGGAGCGTGTCATTTGCACTTCCACCATCGTTGAAGCAAGTGATCTCCAAGAGTAGATTTGATTTTGCGAAATCAAATTTAAACAGTCCTTCTAAGGGCTATAAATCCAATTTTCCACAAGAGTTAATACCGAATTTTCCTAGCAAGTGCCAACATTTTGAAACAAACTACTGCAAAAGCGCCGCTGGGCGCGGTGGACGCACCGCCGGCAATCAAACAGATGGCGGTGGTTCATTCGCATTTTCCCAATGCAGTAGCGGATGGGTAAGGCACCCTACACACTACTCAAACGGTTTGACCAACATTGACTCCGCTCCCAGGTTGGTGGTTGAGTTGGTGCTGTGTTTGATCGTGTGTGATGCTGTTTGACGAACCGATTTGGCAGTTCGTCAAACCGATTTGACGGTTGACGGTTTGGTCGGCAAAAATCAAACCAGTTTGATTTTACTCAAACCAACGGTGGGCGGAGCCAATGTTTGACGAACCGATCGTACCGTGTGTAGTGTTGTTGCACAAACATAGTGCGATTTCAAATGGGAAAGGATGTTGGTGCAACCAAAGTGACATGTTGGTGCAACACGATTTGGAAGTTCGTCATACAGTTGCAGAAAAATTCGCTGGTTCGACCAACCTGGGGGCGGTGGCAATGTTGGTCAAACGGTTTGAGTAATGTGTAGGGTGCCTAAGACAGCAACTGGAAATAATTATTTACTTCATCGAAGCTAACCCGGTTCCGCGTGAATTGAAATTTCGACATCGGAGCCAGCACCATCGTCGAACAAATCTCTTCAGCAAGTTGATCATACTTTGGTTTCGCGAAGTCAAATTTAAACAGTCCTTGTGAGGGCTACAATTCTGAATTTTCGGCAAGAGTTATTACCGAATTCCCCTAGAAACCAACTACTACGAAGTCGCAGTGCGGAAAATAATGATTAACTTTTGAGTGAAATTTCTATCGGTAGTTCTGAAAAGGACTGAATGGTAAATAAATAGGTAGGAGACTTGGCAGCAGTCTTCGAAAATTGATGGTACTGCCTTTCTTCTCGCCAGTCGGTTTCTAACTACTTTCTTCTTATTCTTCTACCTTTTGACCAACCTACGTGCCCTTCTCGCCGAACGCCGTTCTTCAGGCCCTTCTTGACGAACCGTGCCAGTATAGCAGCAACAATAATATCGTTTACCGAAGAATGGGCCTCCGATTGCCCCAGTCCTTTGGAGGCCCACGGCCTCTTGGTCTTAGCATGGGAGCAGCAACAGCAGCGGCATCGGCTTCACTTTGCCATTGGAAAACCACCATCTGAGTCAACGCCACCGATGCCGTTCTGGATTTGGTTAACATAAATAGCTACCGAATTTCACCTTAAGAATGCAATAATTGAACGATTATTGTACTACAAATAAAATTAAACAGCCCTTCTAAGGGCTTCGAAAATGTTTCCCACAAGAGTGAACTGAATAATTTTCTAAGACGATGCGCCAAGTCACAAATGTGTCAAAACCGACCCAGTCTCCAAGCCAAAATGTTGCATAAAGTGGAATAATGTAAATATAATAGCTTCTTGTATCATTCATGATACATTCCATATACTTTTACATAAACTTTGCGAGTGGATTGCAAATTTTCAGACATTTTACTACTACTACTACTACTCAAAATATTCGAAAAATCTAAACGAAATGTGTAAGGTTTATAGAAATACTTAGTTCAATAATTAAACATTGGCACATCCAGTCCACCAATAAGCAAAAGTTTATCGATGTACATGTTCGAATGTTTTGTGCATCTCTTGATTTCTTATAAAATTAACGGTATCAAGGCAATTATTTAACGGGAATGATTATCAAATTGACAAGTTCGCTTATTAAAAAATTTTAACATCAACTACTTATTGGTCCGCGTTTTGTCGCGTCTATTTATTACTGTATAAACCTGCAAAAGCAGAGATATTGTGTGTGTGGATCTGCCATCTACATCAATTTTATTTGCAAACTATTAGCGCCAATAAAACTTGAAGGTCTCGAAAACTACGGTTGGCCCACTGAAATTCTTTTAGAAAATTCACTCACTGTAGTTTCGAGGACAACAACATAGTTCAATAAAAGAGAAACTAGCGATTACTTGGCGAGCCGCTGCCGATAGATGACGAACCAAGAAAACCCAGAGCTGGGTTAGTATGCAGGTTTAAATAGTTGATATGGAATGAATCGGTTCGAAAATAATTAAATTCTTACCGTTTCAAACAAAATGTTCTATACTTGATCAGAATTTGATTTAATATGATGTTTCATCTTGTGTAGGGATTAATATACTGTTCTACAGTTTCGTAACCAACTTTGGTGAAATTTCTATCGGTAGTTCTGAAAGGAATTTTTGGAAAATCAGATGTATTCTCCCTGGTGCAAAAGTTACAAGAGCAATATTTATAGTACGCAGTTCTATCATATACTGTTCTAGGATATAATATCTCTTCAGCATGATTCATCACGCTATTCAAATCATAGTAGTCCTACGTCACCCTTCCGTACAACCCCTAGGGCTATACCCTTGTAGTTTTTGAGACTGTGATTCTCATTCAAAGAGACTGTTTAATCTTGAGAAATTTCCTGTGTATAAGTATAATTGATGCTTTATTTATTTATTTCAATATTTGAGTCAGTTCCATGGAACAATTATTCTTATTGGCGGCCCATATTTTCGGATTCCTTGTAATATTGGCAAAAATATGACCTGTTGAATATTTAGATTTCATAGAAAAAGCTTGTTCATGATGGGAATTAGTAACGTGAGTTACAACGTTATCATCATATACCAACTTTTTGACCATCCTCAAGACCAGCCTCTTACAGTTACAGAATATTGCAAAACAATTTTAGATAGAAGCTGATACGAGAGCAAAATTTCTTTTTGATTGAAAAAAGTCCGTTTCTACACGATTCGTGCGTTGATCAATGATCTTTTACTTTATTTTTTATGAATAATAAAAAGCAATAGACAGCGGTTCCGACAATGTTTATAAGATTGGCCTAAACCGACGTCCCTTATTTACACCAAATCCTCAAATCCTTTTAGACGCACGGCGAATGGCGACTTGACGGTATTTCATACTACACTTTGGCTAACACTACTGATATTAAAATATGATACGCCGATTTGGCCGGCGTTTGCATAATTCCACGCGGCCTTCGTGGAAGCGCACCAGTCGCGCATGGCTTGGGGAAAACCCCAATAAAATCAAGTTAACTAGCTTTGGTCCTCGTGTATCTTTCAAGATTTCGGAAATATGATCGTGACATTTTCGGTATCGCAAAAAATGACAGCATTGAATTCGATGGCTGCATGATGAACCTGTATAGAAACAATTTCTAGGGTTTACTGAAATATGTTCCACTCCCCTGTCCTCACAATAAAAGTTAGTTTCCGTTCTCGCAATGCAGCAGCAATGAGAGCCAGCTAATTTATTTCAGTTCGCAATTTTTCCGTATTTAAACTAACGTTTAGTACATACTGCTTTTATCTACTATCAGCTCAATTACATATCAGCCTTTCACGCATTCTACAACTTATTCATGGCGCCATTAACCGTGCCACGATTAGGGTACCTTGGATAATTAAGAACATTCAATCATGTCAACTTGGAGATATCAAATTAACTTGATCGATTACACCTCGCCTAGCTTAGCCCGAATTAGAAGTAGACTTGAACTGCAGTGCTGCAGAGCTTGCTGATGGAAAAGCAAATGATGTATGCAACCTTGCAACAGCGGTCGGTTCTTTAGCAACTGGTTTCCGTGCCTCTATTCTAGAACAACTTTGTCACATAAGTAAGCATGTGAGCGGAAAATTCAACGCCGGGCCTGTTTGGTACCAAACGGGTTAATGTTCCTTTCTCGCGCAAATTGCAGTCACTTGATCACGATCTACCGGTAATCTATTCTGTTTGCAACTCAACTTGCAGGACAACATTTGCCTACGAATATTTCGATTTTATATGCGCCGAAGAAACAGGTTTAAACGTAGATTTCCCACATGTGAAAAGCCATAGCTGTACTTTGTAATTTCTAGAATTTACTAGAACAAGATAAACCGCTTTTCAGTGGGTTTTGAGGGTGCAGTATAACTACGTGCCTTGCTGTGCCTAGCTATGACCATAGGATTCAACACTGTAAAGTTCAAGGCGCTATTTACCAAGCTAACCAAATGGGTGCTTAAAATTGGTTTTAGCTAATTCTCTTTTCCGATTTGCTTTCGGATGCCGGTAAACAGCCGCTGAGGATGAGGTGAGAAAAGCAGCCGGCTTGCGCTTGGCTTATACACTATATTACAGCATCACAGAGTGGAAGCAGGTGGAACGGCGATTCGGAATGGATGTGTTGACTGTGAAGCTGAGAGCTTTGTTGATGGATTTGCAGCATTGCTTTACTTGCATGTTTGAGGACGGGGAAGTCGCAAATAGGTTACTTCAGTGTGTATAATCGATGATTTTTTTTCTATGAAAGTTGTTCAATGAAACTATTGAAATTGAAATAGCATTGGAAAAATAATTTTATAATTTCACTTTCAAGATGTTGGAGTATGCATACGCGATGCATTGAGGTTATTCGGAGCCTTATACCAATGCTAGCGGGTTGTTAAATGCTAGGTAATACCATAGGTACTTGGAGTGAATCAATAATAAAAGAAGAACCCAAGCAACACACATGTTATATATTAGTTACGACAGCGCAAGTTTTGGTTGTATAGAAGTTTATTTGACGTTATTTCAACAAAATGTTGAAATTACGTAAAATTTACTTCTATACAACCAAAACTTGCGCTGTCGTAACTCTTATATAACATGTGTGTTGCTTGGGAAGGTTTGAAAGCCGGAATCAATGACAAAAGGTCGAAGATCGAAAGGACAAAAAGTCGTATTTTCGACTTACTTTCCCCCCTCTGTCCCACTTATTTCGAATACTAAATACATCACGGGTTCCCAACCGGTGGTCCGCGACCCGCGAAAAGATTTTCGGTAGGTTTGGCGGCCTAGCTGCTAGAAGAATGTTTGATGCAAACACATCTTGACACCATTCACCTATAGTAATGGTCAAGTCCAATTCAGGAATGGTTTTACCCTATGTTGGGCCACTTTACCCCATGTTGGCATTTTGGGCTTTGTTCCCCTACCGCTAGATGCTCCGCAAAAAGAAACGCTCACTCCCAATCATTTTTTGTTGAGGAGTTCTAGTAGCGTGAAACAACCCTCGCGAGGGCTCTACCCCATTTGGCATAATGCCATTAGGCATAATGGCCATATGGCATAACAAGGATTATGTACATTCTTACCAAGAAGACTGTTCTTCGTATTATGCCAAATGGCATTACGCCAAATGGCCATTATGCCAAACAGCCTTTATGCCAAATGGCATTATGCCAAACGGCGTTATGCCAAATGACATTATGCCAAATGGGGTAGAGCCCTCGCGAGATATCGGTTGTACCAATCAAGTACTCCACAGGACTTATGATACTCGTACAGGCAAACTTGGATTCTTAGAGACGAATGCCGCATAGCGGTAAAGTCTCCCAAAAAAACTTGGTTTATTTTTGGAAACGCTGGATTCGTGAGTATCTTCCTACGCTAACACAGCGTACAACATGGTTTGAAGATGTCAAAGACGTTGAGTCAGGAGACGATTAATCGGTTATATGAGGTCATAGGAGGTCATAACCGAAGATACGGGACGCAACGGATAGAATCGAGGGCGAATCTTGGATGTGGTGAAAGGTTGTTGTTCCGTACGGATCGAGAGATCAGTCAGACAAGCAACGATGCAAACGAACGGCTTTTGGACAGAAGGTCAAAGGGCAAATGGTCGAATGGACAAAAGGTCGAAGGAACAAAAGGTCGAATGGGTTGGCCGAAGCAAGTGCTTTAATAGCAGCCTAGCTATCTGACACAGAAGTATATTACCTGTTGCTGAAGTGTCGATTGCTCTCCGCATATAAGAGCAAAGATTTCAGCCTGAAAAACGGTACAGTGTCTACCAAGTGAGTAAGACTGATACAGCCTTAGCTCACGAGGATAAACACCAGCACCTGCTCGACCTTCGAGAAGGGAGCCATCAGTGTAACATACGATGCCATCTGAAAAACTTCTCTCCAGATATCCAGATGTCCACTCTTCCCGAGAAGGGAATTTCGTGAAAAATGTCCTATATGGGAAATTACAAACAATTATAAGATCGCTTGGAGCAAGGACAATTTTGTCCCAATTCACCAAAAGTGGAAACAACGAGGTGTGTGTTGATGTTCGGTTCACAGAAGTTTCCTCTAGTAGACCGAGTACCCCTAGACGGTAAGTGCAAGAAAGTGCTTCTTGTTTGATATGAATGTGTAGTGGGGCAACGTCAAAGAGAACTTCGAGCGCTACCGTGGGAGTTGAAAAGAACGCTTTAGACATCGCCATTAGGCATATCCTCTGGAGATGGCCTAAATTTGATTGGATCATTTTCATTTCGCCCTTTTGCCAACACACAAGACATCCATAGGCCAATATTGGCCTAACAACAGTTGGGTAAATCCATTTGATATATTTGGCTTTTAGACCCCAAGAAGTACCAAAGGTTCACCGGAATCGCCCGAAGATCATACAAGTTTTCTTGATTCTGAACTCAATATGAGGTGTTCAGTAAAATCCACACATCCAGGGAAGTGTGTGCTGAATAAGCATTCCAGAACTTCCTCATCAGAGGAAGTCAGATCGCTATTTGGCAAACGAAGTTCGTTCACTCGGAAATCCTTAGATTTCGCAAGAATTTTATTTAACCAACTGACTTCACTCAAACACTGGAAACATTTGTACAAAGGTTTTTCCAGCCGGATCGTTCAGCAGACCGGAGAGTTTTTCTGTAAGCTTGTGAGCCGACCTGAAAGCTTCCGAACCAGCCGAACGTCGTCTGTTCCAACTCTTTCTACATTGTTTCCTGAGTTTCGCCAGATCAGAGTTCCACCGAGGGGTTCCTCTTGTGATCTTCACAGACCGTAGAGGGCATGCTTCTTCAAAAGTTTCATGATGAAGGTCGTTGTGCTATCAACGGCATCATCTAAATCACTTGGAGTGTCAATGAATGGTGAGTATCCATGAAATTTGGCCGACACCAAATCAGTAAAAAAGATCCCAGTTTGTTGACCGAGGATTCCTGAAACGCAATGTTTGCGAAGTAACATTTAAATGTCCAAAAAGATGTAGCGATGGTCAGATAAAGATTCTTCTTCTGACACATGCCAATTGGTCAGCTCGTAACTAATTCTACTAGAGCAAAGCGTTCTATCCAACACTTCCTCTCTATCAGATATCATGAAGGTTGGGTGGTTGCCTATGTGAAGTAATCCAAGATCTGTACTACTTAAGTATTCCATCAAACTGGAGCCTCTCAAATTGATGGCTGAGCTGCCCCAGATGACATGGTGAGCATCAGCATCACTACCAACAATTAGCGGAAGGCCTTTTGAAGTGCAGTATGCGATTGTGGTTAGTTCAGAGATGAGTGTACAAAGCAACTATTGCGTTGTTGACAAGCACACAGGCTCGAGGCATGACACGCGAGTTAGCCATTCCATGTTTACTGAAAGTAGCAAACACCGTTTTCGCAAGGTTTCCTAGATAGAAATTCCCCTTACGAAAGTAAGGTTTTGGTACAAAGGTCACTTGGGCTGTACCATTTTGCATAAGTCTGCAAAGATTGATCGTTTCTGTTCTTTTATGCTGAAGATTGATCTGAGCTATTCTTGAAGATGTTGTTAATTAGTTTTAATTTTCACCATATGGTTACGCATTATGCGATTTTCACAGTGTATTCTGTGTATCCTCGCCTTTGGCGTTTTCCAATCGATACCGATCTGGTTTTATTGCTGTTGTTCTTTGTTGTGCTGTTATTGTGAAGAGTTTAATCTTACCTAGTTTGGGTAGTGGCTACAGTTAGAATCAGTGCTGGGAATGGTAACAGTAGTATGCTTGAATTTGATGATTGGAGCAACGTCTTTTCATATACGGGAGCAATTTGTTTGGATCAATATAGTAGGCGTTCTAAAAAATTGCTACAGTAGCAGCTACAGTGCGGGAGCTCCAAATGAATGTCATTGAAATTCGTTTGCCATGTAAAACAGATTCATTTGTTCTGGGCTCAATACTTGGGGCGTTTCGATAGCTTAGGACATGACCCAACTAAAAGATATTCGAATCTCAAAAATCGATGTCCAACTAACGTCTAACTGCTGTCACGTCGATGCTCCTACTCCTATGCACAGCAGGTTTGTTCAATTATGAGTGTGTTTCGTGAGAAATATTTGGTCATTTACGTGAGTCTAAGGGCATTTCAATAAGTTGGAAGTAGGTAGTCCCATCCCAACAAACGAATATTGTGGCATATTTGACGTCGAATGCCAATAAGCGATTACGATCGCTAATCGGCATTCGTGATTTAACCAGCGAATTTCGACAGTACATGAATGTTTTATTAGGACCATCGCATTCGAAGTACCGTACTCCCCAAGAATCCGTACCCCATAGTTCATCTAATTAGGTATTGCAGCAAACACACCTTTCCCGTTAGACCTTAATGTCATGATGCCAACATGATGCATTATCCGTGTTTCGACATAAGTTGACTACGCCGTTTCGTTTCTACCGTTCTAAGAGGTTACGTCCCCGATTTCTCGTTCAATTTTGTTCAACTATACCCTCCCGTCACTTCATCAAGACATCGCTCCTCCAGTCGTCTCGTTCCCAGTAATCCGACCGATCTTTTTAGCGAAGATCAACACCAACAGTCACCAGAGCACCATATGTATTGAAGCCTTGTCCCTGAATACCCCGATACATACACAAACTCCCATTTGAACAGAAGTAGGACCTACAGGAGCGAGCTACCGTAGCAACATATGGTTACCAATGAATTTCAACAAACTTAACTACAGTAGCGGATCCTTTTGCAGTAGTAACCATGGGTAGCTGTGATTTGCGTAGTTTGGACTCCGCAAGATGATCTTCGCGAATTTTCCCAGCACTGATCTTCATAATCCCGCCCTTATTAAGCCTCAAGTGAGACTAAAGAGGGCAGCTGATTGTCTCGGAGAAACACAAGGTCATTTGTACCATTGTTCCGGTTAGCGCAGTAGGGCAACATACTGTGGAGGGCGCCCTGGTACTCCACAGGCTCCGTTAGCGATTAGGTTCTTATTAGACCCCCCTAGCCATTCATTCCTAGGCACGGTAAGCATATAGCCGCATCACACCATGAATAAGGGGTCACCTGTTGGTGGATTCTTACCACCGGAACTGGCGGTCCGTAGTGTTATTCTTAGCCAATTGAGACAATCGCTATCGACAGAAAGCTGTGTTTCTAGGCTGATCGAGAAAAGAAGTTAATATTGATGATCAACTTCAACTTCGGCTCGAGTAGCCGCAGTATTCAGGTTAGACTGTGTATTGATGCTTATGAACCCAATATGTTAAAGATTAAAACCCTTTTCCATAGCAATCCTAGGCAGGGATGCCAGATGAATTTTTGAAAAATCTTTTATCGTAATTTCCAAAAATCTGTATGCCATACAAAATTTGGGTGAAAAATCTGTATCCCATACAAAAATAAAATAGCTCCTCCAGCTCAAAAATCTGTATTTTATATAATATGAAATCTGTACGGATGCTCGAAAATCTGTATAATATAAATACAGATTATTCTGTATATATGGCATCCCTGATCCTAAGTGACAAAATTACCTGTGAATTGAGTTGCAAAACAGCTTGTGAACTGACGAACGGATTGAGTATGATTCTATATTTTGTATTAAGTTTTGGATTCCTATAATCTATTCTAGACTGAGCAAGCAGCAACCATTCTATTTGTTCGCGGAAGATATTGTAACTAGAGTGAATCAAATTTGTTTGACTGACTTAACCCTCTAATACCCAAATTTTTGATTTTGATCTAAATATCATTTTTCGTCATCTAAAATCGATTCAAACATGTTTTGGAAGATGATTCTTTTTAATTCTCGATTTCGTGAATTTCAGTTTTTGATTTTTCTAATTTTTATTTTTAAACATCCCCACACTTTTATATTTTTCTTGGAAGCCTATTTGGGGTACGGATTTTTTGAGATGAAAACATTTTAAGATTTTATGATTATTGTTGAAATATTTTTATTTTAAATTTTTTTCATTGAAAGTTTTATTTCCCGTGTAATTTTAAGGAAAATAATTTTAGAGTGTATTCAATTCCCTTAAACTATTAAACTAGGATAGAATTATTTGGGAAAAATTTAAAATATGTTAATTGTAGCGATTCAGAGCAAAATAAACAATGATTTCTGAATGGTGCCTAAACATCAATTTTTCAATGATTTTTAAAAAATGTTAGTAAGTTTCAAAATACACTAAAATTCATTTTGAGATATACAAAACAGTCCTAAATATCAGCCAAAAATATAAAAATTTTGATTTTCCACGAAACAAAAATTACAAAAATGCTCAAACTATACCCCGTCTAAAGGCGGGATTGGGTATTAGAGGGTTAATTAGAAAGCAAACCGATTCAGCTTTAAGCGTTTTGCTTTAATGAATCGGCCTTATTTTTTCCCGAGTACCTCTTCAATAAAACTGGCTAAAATGTTCATCAACACTTCCTTTGGAAACAAAGAACATTTCGAAGATAGACGACAGACGTATCATCCTTCATGTGATATTCTCTGAAAAATACTCAATAATCTGAAGATACCTTCAACCAAGCTAGCACGCAATAGCGAATGAACTTCAACCTCGACCGGAGACACTGCATTTGCATTACATAAAACCGCCTCACCACCGCCAGCTGATCATCATTTATCCCTATAGGTGCCTTGATTGCATTTTGCCATATATTGGTATTGCGGATCGTCGTAGATGCTGCTCATATCCCGGGTAGAGGTGAATGGCAAACCAAAAACAAAAGAATAACAAATTTTATTATCATAACTTATTTTGTCATTCATGAGTTCTTCATGAAGAGCTTGAAACAACATGTGAATAGCATAATATGATATCATATCAAAATATGCCATTCGCTTGTCATTTTAAAATTTGGAAGAATAACTACTGAATGTCTTATTTTGCTATCATAACAAATTTTGCAATTGGTGAGATATTGTTGACCTTTTGCTAGTTTTATGAACTCGCAGTTTTGGCACTTATCAAGAACAACAATATATTACACATGTTGTTTCAAGCTCTTCATGAAGAACTCATGAATGACAAAATAAGTTATGATAATAAAATTTGTTATTCTTTTGTTTTTGGTTTGCCATTCACCTCTACCCGGGTAATGGTATATTTTGCAATTCTCAATCTTAATTTTTTTGTTCTTGGTTTGCCATTGTAATGTCAAAATTTGACATTTTTTAGTTATTTTATCGAGCAATGTCAGTTATTATTTTTGCCCTTTTGTCACTTATTTCAAACAAACCAATTACAAATTTTACCATTCAGTAATTCTTTTTGAATGGTAAAACTTGCAATTGTTTTGTAATTGTTTTCTGCCCGGGATAGCACGCTGCTAGTTGCTATTTAGACTTCTCTTGGCTAATACTGATTTATGAAGAAAACCCCAGCCATACCGTTTGCGCAGTTTCCAGTACATATTAACTATCTTTTGTAGGTACCTTCCACTGCGGCAGACCTCGACAGTTGATACCTTCTTGTGGCTAGACACTGACTGGCTGGCTGGCTGCTGGCGCTATTGTGATTACCCCACAGCCATCCGTGCGCCGGCTTGTCTACCGCATCTCGTCTCCTCGCCCGCCGCCACTAAAAGGAGTAAAAGACCAAACAGCAGCCTCTCTGTCACTTTGGGCCATTTAAGTGATGAGTGCTCGTTGGAAAATGCAGCTAAATAACAAGGGGCAAACAAAAAAGATCAAAACTGCATCATAAAGCTCACATACCAATTATTGTGGGCCTCTTATTGGCCCTCTCGTGACGCCGCGTTGTGGACCACGAGTAGAAAAGCAGCGGCAAAAGTCGAGAATAGATTTTCTTGAAAATATTGAAACGAAATATTTAAATTAAACTCACCATTATTACGATTACCCTAAAATTAGTGTTATTGCATAAAAAGGTATGGAACGCGTTACAAAAACAAAATATTTTTTTCAGAATAATGTTTTGCAACGGCTTGTGTGTCAAATTTTATGCTATGATTTTGTATTATACAACTCATACAAGTTGTACAATCTTCATTATGAAACTCAAATAGGTTTCATTGTGAACAATATGCAAATCTTTTTCATTATGCAACTCATTTCAGTTACATAATGGACAAGTGCGGAAAAGTAAGCCATTATGATTATGATAGACAGATAGTTAAAAAAATCGGGACGATTTTTTCAGCAGAAGCCAAACATTTATCCAATGAAGCAAAAAAGTGTACACAGTAGTGAAAACATAAGGAAATTGGTAGAAACTTTTATATTTCTGAATCACTCTACGCTGTAAGTACATCACGCAATAATATAAAAGCATATTTTCAATTTCTAGCACACGGTGCACACTACCCAGCATAATTTCCTTCGTGCGTTCGTTTGCGGCAGTTTTTCGCTGCTCAGTCGTTTTCGGCTACGACCATCCATTCCGCCATACTCATCGAGTGCACTTTAATCCATCCATTGATTGTACTGGAAGGACCCAAACGATATGGTTTGCCATCCAATTTCGGTGTGGATTAGAAAGAACAAGAAAACAACGACCAATTATGATCGCGTAGATTCGTCGTCGCTGATGAAATTAGTCGTATCTCTGATGTTTTCACAATCCTTCTTCGAGAGCCATAGCGCACGGAGTCTCTATCTGGCGGCGGTGTCATTCTTCTGCGTTTGGTTGATTGATTCATTTGATATTGATTTACCAACGATCATTGACGGGGTGCCTGCGTGCCTACTGTAAGAAACAAGCATCGAACGATCATTGCCACTAATAATTCCGTTGAGCATTTGTTTGGATTGCTTTCGACAAAACCGCTCCATTGAATTATACGGCGAAGCGCACATTTGTTCGCACAAGGTGAGAAATGAAAAATTAAAAGCTTTTGAATGCTTACAAACACGATGCTTATAGCTACTTTTTGCTGGGGAAATTGCAATGCCTTCGGAGGTGTAAATGTGTTCCGTCCTTCTTGGAAATGGTTAGCATTCTGAATAAGCAATTTGCGCAAGGTAGGTGTCCTTGAACGTGCAATTGTTTGTTATTATATATAGACTGTCTTAGAAAGTTGCGACACAAGTTTGACATACGGTCGGTTAGTTTGCACCACACCTACTTATACTGTGCTACGCAGTCTTGCCCTTCTAAGATTAATTAATTCTTTCGGCTTTGTAGTCGGAAGACTTCTTGATAATTAAATTTGTAACGAAACTTAATATTTTGGTCTGATCACAGTTTAAACTGGTTGAGCTTTGCCAAAGCCATGTTTAAAGTGAGATAAGTCGAATTCTTCCGGATTTTTTCATCATTTTGAATGCAAATTTGTACTAGAACCAAGCAAACTCAAGGAACTAATATTAACCAAGTATTTGCTTGGGACTGGAAACTCGGCACGTGGAACTGCTGATCTCTCAACTTCATTGGGAGCACCCGCATTTCGCCGGTCTACTGAAGGACCGCGGGTTCATCATCGTAGCGCTGCAGGGAAGTGTGTTTGGCATGAGCCGAATCATACCATCTACTAGAGCTTCGGCAGCACACGCAAGCTGGAAACAGCTTTCATCGTGACGGGTGATACGCAGAGGCGCGTGATCGGTTGCTGTACGATCGACGAGAGAATGCACAGGTTGAGATTCAAGGGCCGATTCTTCAACTTCAGCATAATAAACCTGAACAGCCCCCACTTCGGAAGCACTGATAATGACTAGGATGCATTTTACGCGAAGCTCGAACGCGAGTACGACCGCTGCCCAAGCCACGACGTCAAGATCATCATGAGAGATCTAAACGCTCAGGTAGGCCACGAGGAGGAATTCAGACTGACAATTGGAAAGCTCAGCGTCCACCAGCACACGAACGAAAGCGACCTACGACTCATTGATTTCGCCGCCTCCAAAAAAAATATGGCCATACGTAGCACTTTTTCCAACACAGCTTCCCTTATCGTTACACCTGGAGATCACTACACACAGCAGACGGTATCGCAAATAGACCACGTTCTGATTCACGGAAGGAACTTCTCCGACATTATCGACGTCAGTTTTATCGTGATGCCAATATCAAGTCCGACCACTACCTAGTGATGGCCAGACTGCGCCCAAAACTCTCCGTCATCAGCAATGTACGGTACCGGCGACCGCCACGGTACAACCTAGAGCGACTAAAGCAACCGGATGTCGCCTCAGCATATGCGCAGCATCTCGAGGCCGCGTTGCCAGACGAGGGCGAGCTGGATGAGGCCCCTCTAGAGGACTACTTGAGTACAATGAAAGCAGCCATCAACGACGCAGCCGAAAGCACTATCGGGTACGTGGAATGGAATCGATGGAACGAATGGTCCGACGAAGAGTGCAGAACGGTTTTGGAGAAGAATAACGCATCGCGGGCGTTAATGCCGCAGCAAAGGACCCGACAAAATGTGGAACGTTACAAACAGAGGCGAAAACAGCAATAATGAGGGAGAAAATGAAGCGGAGTGTGAAGAAATGGAACTGCTGTGGCGTTCCCAAGATACACGGAAGTTCTACCAGAATCTCAACACATCCCGCAATGGCTTCCTGCCGCGAGTCGAAATGTGCAAGGATAAGGACAGAGATGATTAAAAGATGGAAACAGCACTCCGATCAGCAGCTGAATGGCGTGGAGAACGTTGGCAACGGAAACCACGTTAAAGGACGAAACGACGACGCTAGTGAAGCAGAGGATAGAAATGAACCAACTCTCACGCTGAGGGAAGTTAAGGATGCCATTCATCTGCTCAAAACCAACAAAGCAGCTGGTAAGGATGGTATCGCAGCTGAACTCATCAAGATGGGCCTAGAAAAGTTGGTCACCTGTCTGCACCGGCTGATAGTTAGGATCTGGGAAACCGAATAGCTACCGGAGGAATGGAAGGAAGAGGTAATCTGCCCCATTCATAAGTAAGGAGACCATTTGGAATGAGAGAACTTCAGAGCAATCACTATTTTGAATTCAGCCTACAAAGTGCTACCACAGATCATCTTCCGTTGTATGTCACCTAAAACGAATAAGTTCGTGGGCAGTTATCAAGCCGGCTTCATCGACGGCCGGTCGACAACGGACCAGATCCTCACCGTACGGCAAATCCTCCAGAAATGCCGTGAATTTCAGGTCCCAAAGCATAACCTGTTCATCGACTTCAAAGCGCCATACGACAGTATCAACCGCGCAGAGCTATGGAGAATCATGGACCAGAATACGGCTTTACTGTGAAGCTGACTAGACTGAATCAAGCAACGATGGACGGTGTACAAAACTACGTAAACATCGCTCTGGAAGGTGTGATGCTACCAGCCGGGCTCAACAGCCGGGGATCCGGTCAATTCGTTTGCCTTGCGAACTATATGGACATTATCGCCAGAACATTTAGAACGGTGGCGGAGCTGTTCACCCACCTGAAACGCTAAGCAGCAAAGGTCGGACTGGTGGTGAATGCCCCAAAAACAAAGTACATGCTGGCAGTGGTGGAAAGCATCATGCGCTTGACGTGTTTTTTGGTTCGCATCAAACACAATCTTTGCACACGCGCTCGTGAACCCAAAAAGAGAGAACGGTTCACGATTTCCCGGATCAACGAACCAACACAAAACAAATGCCGAACGAGCAGAATCGCAGTTGGTTCGCCAGAAGGATCACAATGCAGAGCACTTGGTTTGTTGTCATTTTTTGTACACTTAAAGGTAATTAGTTGGGTGTTTTATGATTATACTAGTCAGATACCATACCAATAAATGATATCTACGAAAAAGTTTACCGACATTTGATTTCATTACAAAAATATCGGCCGCGAACCTCTAAAATAAAAAAGCATCGCGCTTGCAAAAGATGCGATGCACTCGTTGGCGTTCGTGTCGTACGATCGTGAGCCACAAACGTGTGAACACAATCGCACAGTAAAGGTTTGCGATGCGATGGCATTTTTTTTGTAGCGCGTAAGCACACGTTCGCGATCCATTTCCACCACTGCATGCTGGTAGGCGGAATCGAACACAATCCGATTCGTCTGGGCATTAATGCTACGATAGGCGGGGATACCTTCGAGGTGGTGGAGTAATTCGTCTACCTCGGATCCTTACTGACGACTGACAACAATGTGAGCCGTGAAATTCGAAGACGCATCATCAGCGGAAGTCGTGCCCACTACGAGCTCCAGAAGAAGCTGCGGTCTAAAAAGATTTACCCACGCACCAAATGCACCATGTACAAAACGCTAATAAGACCGGTGGTCCTCTACGGACACGAGACATGGATAATGCTCGAGGAGGACCAGCAAGCACTCGGAGTTTTTCGAGCGACGCGTGCTAAGGACGATCTTCGGCTGTGTGAAGGAGAACGGTTTGGCGGAGAAGGATGAACCACGAGCTCGCTGCACTTTACGGCGAACCCAGCATCCAGAAGGTGGCTCAAGCCGGAAGGATACGGTGGGCATGGCACCCTGTAAAGTTGGTGTTCGCTACTGATCCAGTGGGTACAAGGAGGCGTGGAGCGCAGAGAGCACGATGGGCAGGCCAGGTGAGGCGTGACCTGGCGAGCAGTGGGCAAGACCAAGAATGGAGAGTGACAGCCACAAACCGAGTATTGTGACGTACTATTGTTGATTATGTCCCGTTTTTATGTGATGTTTAGCTAATAAATGTATGTAAGTCGGATCAGTAGCGGGATGTTCATAGAATTTCGAAGATTATTTCAGAAATATCTGTAAGGTTTTCCATTAGAAATACAGAAATTTTTCAAAGAACTCTTTCAGAAATTATTGTTGTAATATCTTCAGTGGTTCATTTAGAAGGTGTTGCTTCATATATTCATGGATTCTCAGGCCAAATAACAATTTCTATAGACAATTTTCTTCTGGAAGTCCCTCAAGGGTTCCTCCAGATGCTCTTCGTGTATTTTTCTAGCAGGGATTGCTAAGGATATTGGATTCTAAAGATATTGCTAATTTTTTTACATGTTTCAAAAATTTTCTTCACATCAAAACATTCTCAGAAATTTATTGATGAATTTCTTTAAGCATGCCCGTTGGTAATCTCTTCAGCAATTTTTCAAGCAATTTTTCCCTGATTTTTTTTTCCAGAGTTCCTTCAGAAGTTTGACTGGATTTTTTTTCTAGGAATTTAGGTGGAATCCTAAGAAGTTTCTACATGTATTCTCTCTGGAATTTGTCATGTAATTCTTCCAGAGATAACTTCAGACAGCTAATTTGCACTGGCATTTGAATTCACTAGTAACGCTGCATGCGATCTAGTGGGCATGACAACCGGCCTAGATCTCAGATCGCCGTTGACGTCAAAGTGGATGCAGAAGTCATTCCGGGAGCACCCGCGGTCGTAATTTATTTATTCATTTATTACACCGTCTTCGATAGTCAAACCGTACAGACTGTACTTAATGTAATGTATCTTAAAAACTCTACTTGACTAATCCGGTTTTTAAAGACAACTTTCGTAGTGTTGAAGTCGTACACGTTTGAAACATCATTAACCCTCTAATGGATACCTGGGGTCCATTGGACCCCAGAGCCACTTTGAAGTGGTCGCAAAAAAGTTTTGATTGACACATCGGTCCCGTTTTCACAGTACCTTCAAACTACACCGCGATGAGTTATTTGAACAAAAATAACAAATATTTCATGGCGTACTATAGATTATTTTTTATGTCAAAGTTGAACCGGGCGATTTTGGTCCCCTGGGGTCCATTGGACCCCACGATACGAATGATTGTATCTTTTGATCGTGACTTGCTAGAATAATGCTGTCTTCGACAAAATTGTTCAATAGACCAAGGGCAATCTTGTGACGAACAAATTGAATTGGAATTAGCCCAGAAGGTGGCGCTATTGTTTATTCAAATTATGGATTGAAAGTTTAATTTAGCTTGAAACTTGAGCTTGAGATTCGGAATGTATAGAAAGTTTGTGTATTCGGCAAAAGTGTTCAATACATCAAGGATTATTTGGTAATGAAAATTATTTTAAAGTTTTTCTGCAAAATGGCGCTAATTAGTTCGTATATGCCCAGCATCCTAGATTACCGAGTGGCAAGCGTCCTCAAATAAGTACGCTTCTTTTGATGTGAATATCTTGAGAATAACACAATATAATAACATTCTGTTCACAATACCAATACTTCCAATTTGGTGGATAATTTACTTCAGAATTCTGAAGGAACTCCTACCAGGATCCTTCCAGAAATTAATACAGGGATTCTTTCAGTAATTCCTCCCGAGGTTCCTCTACGATTTCATCTGGGAAATCCACTTAAAAGCCCTCCGGAAATGACTCCCAAAACTACTTCAGGAATTCCACCAGGGATTCAACTAGGAATTCGTAAAAGGATTCTTCCACAAATGCTTTCCGAGATTCCTCCACGAATTCCTCCCAGAATTTCTTCAGGAATTTGTCTCCGAATTGCTCCCGGGTTTTCTCCAGAATTTCCTCCCGGGTTTCCTGCATGAGTTTTTCTAGGAAATCCACTTGAAATTCCTCCTGGGATTTCTTCAGGAATTCCTCCTGCGATTTCTCCAGGAATTCTTACCGGTATTTCTCAACGAATTTCTCCCGGGATTCCTCCAAGATTTCTTCCTGGCATTCCTCCAGGAATTCCTCTCGGGATTCTTTCAGGAATTTCTCCCGGGATTCTTCAGAAATTTCTCCCGGAATTCCTCTAGGAGTTGCTCTCGAGATTCCTCTAGGAATTTCTTCCAGGGTTTCTCCAGGAACTCCTCACGGGATTCCTCCAGGAATTTCTCTCCAGGTGTTCCTCCCGGTTACGGGAAGGAAACGTTGAAATTTACATTCCATTTTATTCGATTTTCCATGAAAATATATGTTGTATCACAGAGAACAGACATCCAAGCCTATAGAAAATTGTCTCGAAAGCTGTGCAAGGATTCATTTTTTTTAGTGTTGACAACACTAGTGTCACCTATGCGGCAAGTTGCTACAATTAGTGGTGAGTACGCATATCTACATAAGTTTTATATTCACCACCGACAACAGCGTGGGAACATTGGGATAGCAGCGCCACCACGATGTTGCCACTTGTATTGCCATTTCAAATGAACGTTTAATTCCTTACACAGTTTTGAAACTGAGCTTGGATGTCTGATCTCTGTGCTTGTATGGAACGTTCTATGCAAGCCTCATAATTAAGTCATCCTGTATTTTCAGAAAGCAATGGAAAATTGTGTAGATTATGATCAAAGTATAATTCCCAAGCAACACGACTTGTTGCTAAGCCAGTTACAGCAACCTCAGTGCAATTTATTCACTGTCCGTATTACGGACGACAGAACACAATTGCTTCTTCTTTGAAACCCAAAAAGCGCAGATTCTGAATTCTTATGCAACATAAACGAGCGGGAATGATAAAAAAATAGAAAAGATTGTGTCCAGACTCGAACCACGGACACCAGGAGTATTATCAACTCACCTTACATACTACACCAAGAGCTCTGTGAGAGAATCGATGCTCAACGCACCATAAAAGCTACTGAAGTTACTTGTTACTTTATTGCACCTTCTTTGCCACAAGTTAGAGAACCGTCAAAATGAAAAGACGCTCAAGTTTTCGGCAACGCATTAGGAACCTAATCTGAACAAACAAACCAGAGTTAGATGTTTCATGCATGTTACATAACACATTTAATGTAAGCTGACTGTATTATCACTTGCGAGCAATATGTAAGCTCCGCCTCCACGAATCGATGTCAAACACGTGGTAGTTTGTGATTTCTATGAAACAAAGCCGCAACTTTACGAATTTCATGGTATAAATGCAACTCAACTGACAAGATGAAAGTTTCGTGTGCTTCTAGTGCAACGCATTTAGACCAAAGCATAAAAAGTCACATTCTAGATGATGTTGCAGGTGCTGCTTGGGTTGTATATATCCCATAATCTGTAATATAGACACTATAGATTCCATATGCTTTCCAAGGTGCAGACAACTGTAAGGGGCCGTCCATAGATGAAGTAGCATTTTAGGGTGGTGGGGAGAGTCTCTGATTATGCTACGAGCCATGTATTAGGTATGGGAAAATAGGGGGAGAAGGGGGATGTCAAAAATCGTCAAAAAAAATGCTACGCCATTTATGGATGGCCCCTAACCAAGCGATCTGTCAATTCGTTTAGCCAAACGAGATTTACGGAACGATAACGATTGTGGGTTGTGTGACGTCATTTTCTATTAGTACACACTAAATTCACTATAAAACACTCTAAAATTGCGTAATTCAACTATTTCTCCCCAAGTCTGTAGATTCTATAGTGTCTATATTCGGTAGGTCCATGTCCTGCCAAATATCAGCTGTAGACACCATCTCTATAAATATTAAGCATCCCGCACCAGCGTCTCCCAATAGGAGAGTTCGTATCAAATGGCTCATCAACTGAACATTTTTGACCTACCCAACAACTAAGACACCATTTTTCTAAGAAATCAGGATCCTGAGATATTATGGGATAAAAAATTTGCATGCTATCTAGCACTACCTAGTGGTGCAATATCGAATCAAACGGTCCATAATCTATAAGTTCTTGACCAACCAAACAACTTTGCCGAAGACATCAACTATATAAGTAATCAGGATCCTGAGATATATGAGATTTAAATTTTAATAGTGTTACGTCTGTTTGTCTCTGATTCCTCTTGAGTTTATTCAAATATTACGAAACGCAAAATTTGACAACTTAAGGGCTCCTCCCTTCTCCGTGCAACAACTTTTGTATGGAAAATTTTGAAACGTAACACAGCGCTAGACCACCTCCCACTCCTTTGCGTTACGTAATATTTGAATGACCCCTTTTGACCCGCTGGACATATATGTCTACTCGTCTACAGCAGTGCGATTTACCCTATTGTTTCGGTACGTCTTGTCCTTGTCCGCTTGTTTAGGTACGTTATATCCTGTAGATCGGGGGCATTTTTCAATGCTCACTAGCACCACCTAGCGGAAACTTCCCGAACTAAATTGTTCATCACTAGATAGGCCTTGACTTTCCCAACATCTTTGCTGAAAACATCACCCTTTCAAAAAGTAAGGATTACGAGATACGCGAGAATATATGTTGGGGTCCAATGGACCCCAGGGTCTCAAAACGGACCTTCATTTAAGGTATCCTCTTGAGGGTTAAATGCTCGAATGCATGAGTCGAGTGGGTTGTTGTAGCCGTAGTTTGAGCGATGATACGGAACAGATAGTAAGCTGACAAACCGCAAACTTCGGGGGACATCAGTAGAGCGACTTTAGGGCATATACGTCAGTAAAGTTTGAGGCGTGACGACGAATGAACCCTAGAACCGAGAATGCTTTGGCAGTAGTTATCTCCACATGTTCATTAACCCGTAGGCAACGGGGCTTACAACAAAATTTCAAACCGCTGCCAAAGACGCAAACATCAATATTTTTCAATGAAATTTTGAGGTTCACTTCACTATTAGTTGTAGTTTCAGTTATGCTGGGAGCCACAAAAATTGAAGCCACGAGGACAGTTTTATTCCGGTAGACGTCTGGGTCAGGAGGGGTAAAAAATGCATAACCTTCCTTTTAGCAAGGCCCCATTAGTTGGAATTCAAATGAATTCAACTGAAAAACTGTTAGTTCTATGTATTATTGTATATTACGTCAGGCCTGGGGGTTAAGAAGTATATAAATGGTGTAGAACTTTTTCCAGGCCTTCAAAATTTTTTTTAATTTTGAGTCTAATTTCTATGCGCTTGTAGAAGATTTTGAGGCACCCGAGAAGTAGATTTTCCTGTCCTAAGGCAGGTCTTAAGCATATTGAATTTAACTATACGTAAAACTTGATGGCAACACACTGTTATTGTTAGGAAAATCATGTTTTCCACGAAAGTTAGACGATTTTACAAGAAATTGCCTACTTTTAGGCGATAAATGCGGTACCTTTTGTGAAACATTAAACGCCTAAAAGTAGGCAATTTCTTGTAAAATCGTCTAACTTTCGTGAAAAACATGATTTTTCTAACGAAAACAGTATATTACCATCAAGTTTTACTTATAGTTTAATTCAATATGCTTAAGACCTAGCTTAGGACAGAAAAATCTACTTCTTGTGTGCCTCAAAATCTTCTATAGGCGCATAGAAATTAGACTCAAAATTGAAAATATTTCGAAGGCCTGGAAAAAGTTCTACACCACCTATATATACTTCTTAACCCCCAGGCCTGACGTAATATACAATAATACATAGAACTAACAACTTTTCGGATGAATTCATTTGAATTCCAACTAATGGGGCCTTGCTAAAAGGAAGGTTATGCAATTTTTACCCCTCCTGACCCAGACGTCCACCGGAATAAAACTGTCCTCGTGGCTTCAATTTTTGTGGCTCCCAGCATAACTGAAACTACAACTAATAGTGAAGTGAACCTCAAAATTTCATTGAAAAATATTGATGTTTGCGTTTTTGGCAGCGATTTGAAATTTTGTTGTAAGCCCCGTAGCGTACGGGTTAAACGTGGGCTTGGTATCGATAGTTACTTCCAGGTCGCAGATTGACGTAACACGTTGTAGTGGTTGTTCCTCCAGGGTGTACTGGCGATGCATAGGATCCTTCGAACGGGAAAAGGAGAGAACCTTGCATTTCTGGCCGTTGACGAACATTCCATTGTTGTTACACCACATTAACATTGTGTTGATATCCTCTTGTAGAGCGGTGCAATCATTCGAAGTCTCTATAACGCGAAAGAATTTCAGGTCATCGGCGAAAGACAACTTGACCGACGAGAGGACCAGGTTCAGGTCTTTAGAGGCTCCCATTTTCATCCTACGAAAAACAAAGGATTGAAGCGCTGTTTCTTTTGTTTCTTATTTTTGTATTTTTGTTAGAAGTGAGCACCCATGAAAACAAAAAGAACGGAGTCAATCGTTGCCGTAATCGCTTGTTTTCGAATAGGATGAATATGGGAGCATGAGATTACTGATGGCACACATACTCTAATAGCGGACCAAGTACGTTGCCTTGGGGCACTCCAGACGTAACCCAGAAGGTTCTAAAGCGTACTGAATTGACCACAACGTATGAGGTGCGACCGGATAGGTACGAGGAAATCCATTTTGTAAACCAAGCCGGGAAGCCAATATGTTTGGGCTTATCGACTACTAGGTTGTGGGGTACGGTGTCGAATGCCTTTGCAAAATCAACGTAAATTGCGTCGACTTGCCTTCTCCTTTCCACTTCCCGTGATAGCGTAGAAACATAGCACATCAAATTAGTAGTTGTTGAGCGATGCCTCATGAAACCGTGCTGCGAGTCCGAAATTATAGGTGCTGCGATATTGTAGATGATATTATGCATCAGTTTCTCGAATAGTTTACTCAAGCAACATAGTATGGAAACACCACGCTAATTATTCACACGGTTGATATTCCCGGACGTATGAATTGGTACGACGGAGGCAGTTTTCCACGCTAATGGGAATGTACTTTCACGTAGGGAACTATTGAAGAGAATGGCTATAGGAGCTGGTAATTCTGCCGAACAGTTCTTCAGGAACAGAGGAGGAATACCGTCCGTGCCGGCTCCTTTCTTAGAGTCAAGATCGTCGATAGCCAGCATCACTTCGTTTGGCGAAAACTGTATAGTAGGTAGGTTGATGTCATACGAAGGAATGTGAGCGAAGCAGTCTTCACGGGGCACTGGTGACACCTTGCTGAACACACTTTCAAAAAACTGAGAAAAGACATTAGCCGCTTCTGAATTGGAACTGGCATGGGTTCCGTAGTAATTGACATTGCAAGGAATACTAGCAGATGATTTTTGTTTCCTTACGAAGTTCCAGAATTGTGATGGGTTCTGTTTTAAACTGGACTGGAGCTCGGCTATATAGGATTCGTGTGTGGACAACAGAACAGATTTGTACGTTGACTCTGCCTCACGAAGGGTGGCCCTTTCGTTTTCTGATTTCGTGAGAAAGAAACGATGTCGCGCTTTCCTTAGGGTGTTACGAAGGTTTTGCAGCTCGGGTGTCCATCATGGTTTGCTTAACGTTGAGGAGAACGATCCTTTCTTACGCGGCACATAAGTGTTGCAGACAGCATAGACTTTGTTGTAGAAGGCAGAGAGTGCATCATCGACGGTACTGAATCGCAGAAGGCTGTCCCAATCAATATCGGCAAGCGCTGCTTTTAACCGGGTGTAGTCACACGATTTGTAATCATAGGTTGATTGGTCGGAGAGGATCACGTGGGAATCCAGATTATCAACGCTTAGATCAATGAGAAGAACGAACGGTATGTGATGACTATTTATAGGCAGTACTGCTGAAGGTGGGACAACAATATCTACTTGCTCTGGTAGACTAACAAACACGAGATCCAAGTAGTGCACCATTCGCGTTCACGAAACGGTTGATTTGACGAAGGCCGGAAGCAAATACGGATTCAACGAGACATCTTTCGCGGTCGGAAGTCATGTTTGAGGGAATGTATCCATTAATCTCGTCGTCGATTTGTCAATGTAGTTTGCTAAGATTGAAGTCACCCAGAGACAGGATAATGTCGGCATCTGCAGCTTGACTGGTGATGTGCTGAAGAGCATGGGAATGGGCGCAGCATAAAGATCAACATTTGAGCCAGGAGGAAGGTACCCAATAAACCATGCATCGTATAAGCAGGTGTGTGCAAAATCGCATTTGGTTTCATCAAGTGTCATAATCGCACAAAATATCAAAATTGTGCCACAAGAATGGCAATACAAATTGTATGTAAATCGTGATAACGATTCACTAACGATTAATCGGCTTTGTAGATATAAATTCATTAAAGGCGCCATCCAAATTCGCAATAAGTTGTCAATTTAATATTGCACCGAATACAAAAATACTTGAAGTAAATCAACGTCCGAAAACGTATCTCTGCATCGAACAACAGGAAATGATCCTGCCTGCTGCAATTAATTATAAATTATCTTCTAATCGGTTCAAATACTCACCCCCGAAAACTCACAGTGATGACTGAATTTTAGGACGTCACGATCACCTTCTCGGTCAACAGCACCGCCCGCCGCTTGTGTGAAATACCCAGCTTGGCCTGGGTGCCGTTAAATTCTCTCCCGGACCGGTAACCCATAATCAGCCAGCTGTCCTGGATTCCCTTACCAATCTTCCACACTGAATTGCACACACTTGCTTTTTATCACTCCCGGCACCCAGCGCCAACATCCAGCGAGAACGAACTTTTTCAATCCGATTCTCCGGGGGTAGTTTTTGGTTCCACTGGAAGGCTTGATGTAAATTTTGTGGTGGCCGTAATGCTGATATCCCTGGCCGAGACGAAACACAAACCACTGAATGATATGGACCAAAACACAACACTTTTTTCTCGCGGCGTCGTCGATTAAGCTGCTAGTACACAGGGTCAAATATTTGTCCGAAAAGAAACCAATGCTCAAACATCTTGTTTGACTCGATCAAATTTTCATTAGGGTCAAACTGATGTTGTTTCTTGAGTTCTTTCCTTGTCAAATATTTGACCCTGTGTACTACTGGCCTTACGCGTTCGATTCACGGGGGTTTGTTTTGAACTAACGCACAAACCCACAAAAAAGATGATCCAACTGACAGATCATATATCAGGTCAGAATGGGAAGGCATCAAATCGCAAATACTTGTAAAAATTTCCGCTCGAACTCTATTTGTCGAGCTGTGTAAAACGGAAGAAAAAAAGGCGAATATTCTAACACCTTCTATAAGTAAGTTGCTAGAGCTGTGGTAAGAGTTCGAAGTCTGAATCTCAGGGTTGTATGTTCGAGGCCAGATGGTGTTTAATTTGCTTTTTTTTATTATATTACTAAAAATGTATCATCGTATTATTGAGCACAGAGTCGTTGAGAAAAGTCGTCAGAAGTGTGCATATGGCCTCCACTTTGGTACGCATATAGCAGTTTTGTGCACCTTATGCGATTGAGTTGGTTCTTATAGTGTGATATATATTGAAATTTATACGGACCAAATTGTTTACTGGGTAGACTGATATTATGTAAAGCGAACGGGATTGCGGCTTCACACAGACTGCGGTTTGCTCGAGACTAATCGGAGCCACAGAATATCATCAGGACTTTTTCAAGGAATTCCTTGAGAGCTTCTGAGAATTTCTCCAGCAATTTTCATGCTATTTTTGAAAAAAAAAAAAAACTCCGGAAAAAATCCCGGACAAAAAATCTTAACCAGTTGTTGCAGGAATCCCAGAAGATAAAACGGAACCGCGCTGGAGCAATTTCTGAAATTGCTGGGATCGAATCACACTCCCGACAAACTCGCAAAATGTGAGTTCTTCCTTCGGAAAGGAAGTAAAGCGTGGGTCCCGAGATGAACTAGCCTAGGGCTAAAAATCTCGTTAACCGTTATGTGGCCGGCTTTTTTCTACACCGTGTATTTTATATAGGTGCTGGGTACCCGGATACCCTGCCGGCCACATAAGGGTTGATACAGATAAAAAAAAAACTCCATGAAAAAACTTTTGAAGAAGTCAGAAGAAATTCCTGAAATTCTGAAAATGTCTCTGGATATGTATTTGAAGTCGTAATTTTGTGAAAAGAAGTACTGCCTTGGGAAATATCTGAAGAAATCCCAGGAAAATTCTAGGACAAATTTATATAATTTGAGAAAATTTGTGAAAATTTTTCCATGGAAAATTCTTTGAGGATTTCTTGAAAGTATTCCTGCAACAATATTTGTATTTATTTCTAAAGGAATACCTGCAGAAATTAATGGGGAAACGCCAGGGAAAGCTTTTGTAAAGATTAATCAAAAACACTCTCTTCAGATGTTTCTAAAAGATTTCTTGATAAAATTTCTTGAAATTCCTTGAACTATTATTGAACTCTTAATTGTAGAAGGAAAATTTTCAGTGGAAATACATGGAGGAATATTTAGAGGGAATCCGGAAGGAGTTCTTGCCTAAATCACTAAAAGCAATAATGCAACAATCTTTGGAGGAAGTCATGCAGAATTTTTTTTGGTTGATTCGCGGGATAATTTCCAGTGTGTCGCGAAGGATTGGACAAATGTCATCCTTATGTCAAATTATTGTGTTAGCCATTCTCGTAATCAACGAACTTAAAGAATGTGAAAGATTGCAGAATCATTTCTAGAAATGACTTAATTTTACCAAATGTTTTGAATTATGGGTCATAGTCTGTGTTCTGGAATTGATTTTAGAATTACGAAGGTAACTCAAAAAGGTTTCAGTTGCTGATAAAATTTAAGATTTACTCAATTGTTCTGAAGGAAGTTATTGTTTGCATTTTAAATGATTAGTTGGTTCTGCAGGATAAGGAATTTGAAATTAACCCTAGTAGGATGTTGGTGTAAATATGAACCAGATATGCACGTTGATCGTGCTTTACGCTATCATGTTGCGAATATCCTAACATCCAAGGAGGGTATTCGATCTCTCATCGAGCGTGGCGCAAACATCGGCTGTTCCACCGCTACTAAGCAGCGTGCGAATGTGCCATTCATTCGCACTACCTATATTGTACGTCTCCAAACCATCGATCGCATCGTCAGCCCAAGGGTGTGACCATAGTAAGTGAAAGATCACTCCCGAGCAGGCGTGTGCCTCTCGGGGGAAAAAAAATCTATAGTTTTGGAATTCAAAGTTGTTCTTTGTCGTCGCCTGGATCCCTCATCTCCTACCACACCCGTTGGGTCCAAACCCGGATGAAACAGAGGTATGGTCCCTTATTCGACTCGAATGTTTAGTAGAGGATCTATCTGACCAGTCTTTTTTTTTACAATTTTGACAATATTGGTTGATGATTACCCTCTCGTATCCCGATATTTTTTTTTCGAAATTATATTTATACACGGGAAAAAATGCATAGTTTAGAGAGATAAATGAGATAATGTAGTGTCAGTTATTTCAAAATTAATTCCTGTTCTGGAGAAGAAGAAGTCTTATTAGTATTGTAAGAAGCTGGAATTGTTTAATTATATTGAACACAACCAAACCATCTCAAATTTCCTAAAACAGAGAGTTCATTGAAACTGATTGCTGTTTTAACCTTCTTCAGAAAACGAAATGAATACTTTAATTTTCCAAATGTCAGAAAACTTCTATGAACAAATGTGCCAATACTCTTAGTTGTACACAATTAAATCATATATGTTTTTGACACAGAGAAACAAAAATAATAATTAAAGAATTAAATGTATTTATAGAAAAATTCAGTCCGGATTTTAAGTAATGACAAATGGTATGAAAATCCTTCCAGGTGGGTCGTCGAAATCTAAATCAATGCAAAGCGGGTCGCGAGCACGAAAAGTTTGAGAACCCCTGATCTAGGCTGATAGGGAAAAGATGTTAGTATTGATATTCGACTTCCTACGGGCCCAAAGAGTCGGTATATCCATGGTAAATTTTCTAAAATATGTAAATTACCCAGTAAACCACAGATCTCAATGGGAAGTGCATTCAAAATCGTATATCTCGGTGTCAGAAATCAAAATCGTAAAAACCGTTGAATCTTGTGATAAGCAATGTGAAGCCCAATTGTATATAAATCGTTGCTCCGATTTGTTTTGGAGTATGTTTGTTGTGTATAGAACATGTCATAAATAGCGCTAATTGGAGTCGTCGCCGTTTGCATATGCTTACAAGTCATATATAATGTTAGTGAAGCTTGGATGGGAATCGTAAGAACTTAATGAAAATTCATTAAACGTGCGCTTCCCGGTAAAAGATCAATACGCTGTAGTCATAATCTTTCTGACACTGTTGTGTGCTTAAATCTCATATCCGTGCTTCCAAGCTGAATCTGTTTACAAAATTAAATTCAGAGCAAGTGGCCCTGTACGAATTTTGGCACCGCAGCGAGGTGATTAGGTAGGTGATGTTTGATGCGAAATGAATATAACATCCCACTTGCCTTGCTCATCACCGCCTGGCCGCTGATTATGTTTTGGGACTGGAATCATTCTCTCTACCAATAATGATATTCGGGCAATCTTTGGGAGTGTTCATAGCTACCGAAGGAAGCTTGGTTGGGATGCGACTGGGATGATTTTGCTTCGGAATGTTGGCTTTGCAGTCTTTTGGGGAATCGAAAACACTAGTTTATGATTTTTCCCGACGTTTCGGTCCGTATGGGACCTTTTTCAAGGGTTCAATCGATCAAGGTTTCCTAGTCAAGATGGCTTTGCTAAACTCAAAAATGACATGCGGAAGTTTTGGTATAGATTGAGTCCGTTCGGTTTTCAACCGTCGTGATGCGGACAATCTCCTACCTATCGGGCGGTCTAGAATTCGGTCCCTGTTTTTGGAATCTTCCACCATTGCTTTTCGCATCGGATATCTTTGCCTCCACTTTGGTACGTATATAGCAGTTTTGTGCAGTTTATACTATTGAATAGGTTCTTATATAGTAGTGTATTACACAAATTATACAGACCAAAATGTAAATTGCCAGTTGTTGTGTGGCAAGAAAGTCACCAATTGTTGCACACCTCATAAGAAAAGCATGCTTATTGTTATCAGTATCCTACTGCCGATAAAATTGCCATTAGAGCTACTCAACAAAAATGTATCTTCCCGTAGTTCCAAATATTTTACTCCCAAAGTACACCTGCCGTTAGCTATTTTTCTTCCGGGACTCTGTAGAAAATTCCTTAGATGTTGATTGCTTTGTAGCATGTCAGCTGTCCCCAGTGGCCACTGAATGAATGCTTCTCCTATTCATTTGAAAGTCAGACCGTAGCAAAACGACTCCAGAAGAAATAATTAATAAACGTCCCTCTGGACAATCCACAACGCTGCATTCTGATGACGATGGGACGATGACAGCCACCGATAACCACCGACGAAGGGATGATAATGAAAACAAAAACAAAACCCTACAGCCACCTTCTATCGGCAAGTTGTTTTCCATTCCATGCTTCCTTCCTTGCACAACTATCCCATTTTGGGGAGGAAGCGGCGCATCTCCGTTTCATCAGTGCAGTATTAATGAAATCCCTTCGTCCTCGTATTCCCAGCCCTGGCACCCTTTCACTGTGCCATTTGGTTGCTTCGATATAATCTCCCCGAACAGGTTGCATTCATGCTCGGAAATGGGTGAACGTGAAAGGGAAATGCGCGTCCCCTCGAGAAAATCTGCGATAATTTATGCTGCGCTATTTTCATGCATCTTGAAACTGTGCCGTTCGTTGTCCCGACGCGTCGTCGTCTGTCTATGGTAGCGGTGGGCTTTTTTCTCATCGTAACCGTCACAACTGCTAAGCTGAGTGGTAGGTAGGTACATTGTGAGTCTGATTCTCGTCGCCTATCACAGCCAGTCCAGCGTGCGATCACAAGTGGATCTGTGTTGTAATGAATTTCCTTAATCCTTCTTTTTTCACAAGTGTGCAAAGAATTGCGGCTTCGGCATAAAAGAAAGAAAAAGGAACTGAAGTACACACCCTGTTGCACATCCTTTCAATTATCCGGTGGGTTTGTGATGTGGGTGGAATAAATTGGTGATAAATAGGAAAAAATAGTAATTAGATTCTCTTTTGAAAGGCACTTTCGATAATTTCTTTATTTAAATCATTAGTTCAATATGTATGTAGGACCACTATAGCCTGCGTGTTTGCATCCGTTTATACAGTCGACTCTTCACAGCTCGATGTTCTACAACTCGATATTTTCTATAACTCGATGGATTCGTCGGTCCCTTAATTCTTCTATATACCGTACTCTCCATAAGTCTATATATCCATAACTCGATGCTTCCTTTGAACGATGTCACGCTTAGTATAATTTTACCTCCATGACTCGATGTTAGCTTGAAAGTTCAAAAAAATCAGTATAGCTAATAAATCATTTAAAGTAGATTGCAATTGATTTATACTTGAAAAGACGAAAACAAAAATTTTAATGGCTGATCGAAAATCATCTCTTTTTATGCTTTAAAGCCGTACCAAATTGGACGAAAAGTATCACGCCTAAACTAATAGGCGCACATTCCGATTCGTTCAAGCATAATTGAAGTGTTGATTGACATGCTTTTCCGCTGTAATAAATCTCTCCTTCTGGCCCTTCTTCTTCTACTTTTTGCGTTCTACAACTTTTCTTTTTTCTTATTCTTTCTTTCTTTTCATTCTTTTTCTCTTCTCACTGTTGTTCTTCTTCTCAGCATAACGTCCCAAAACAGAGGTAAAGTTCACATCTAAGCCTAGCGCTCTACGAGCACTCACAGTTATTTGCTGCTTGATTTGCTGTGTCACGGAGACACTCCATTCACAAGGAAGTTAAAGAAACCTGTCACCCTCAGCATGGATTTGCTGTAAAACAAATTTCACATCTTCCTATCAAACATATCAATCAAAGTACTATAGTAACATTTTTCTAACTCTTACTGTACAGTAAATTTCCTCATTGAAGTGTGATCAACAATATTTCCATAATAAATTTACGTATTGCTACACTTGAAATATTGATGACTTACAACAATTTAGCCGTGATCAATTTATTTTTTCATTCATAAAAACAAAACAAAAATCATCGGCGATCAATTACTCGTTACTTGAATAACAGCCATAATATTCCATTTTTCTCATTCCTCCTTTGATTGAACACTTTGGTTAACTGGAAATAATGGTAAGGTGTCACCAAATACAGGTATACCTCGATTTAGTGGACCTTCGATTATAAAGACCCTCGATTTTATGTACATTTTTAAGAGTAAAATGTTTAATGTCCAATTAGTTTAAAACTTGCAATTTGTATTATGATGACTTATAATGCAGGGGTTTTCAGCCTTTTGACATGCGGAGCATTTCATATAATAATTTGTGAAAAAACAGGAACATTTCATGAATCTATAGATGGATTTTGTGTAGAAATTCAATAAGGAATACCTTGAGAAACACCTGGAGACCCCTGGTGGAATACCTAACTAAACCTCTTGAAATATTTTGAAAAAAAAAACTTCTAAAGGAATCCTTATTGGAGCAACTTCTGGGAGAGAAACATATTGAAGAAATATCTAAAGGAATGTGAAGAAATCTTGAGAATTTGCCTAATAATCTTTTGTAGAATTTCTAAAGCAATCCTTAGAGAAAATTCTTTAGAAAGCTTTTCAGAAAATTTTGAAGGAGTTTTGAAATTCTTATTCTGAATGTATCGGTGAATAATTTTCTAAAAAAAAAATCAAGAGAAATCTCTATGCAAAAAAATCTGAAGAAATACGTAAATAAATTTCTGGAACAATTTATGCAAAATTTTTTGAAAGGAATCAATCCTTGATGTTTTTTCCAAAGCAATCCATGCAATATTTTTGGGAGTTATCCGAGCAAAATTTCTTAAAGATTTTCTGGAGGACACTCTAAAGTCTAAAGAAATCTGAAGGGTTAAAATCTAAAGCAATCTAAAGAGTCTAAAGGATTTCTTTAGGGTTTCCTGGATAATTTTTCAAAGTATATCTACGAGGAGTTTCCAAAGGAGTCCCTCAAGAAATATCTTTAAGAATCCCAGGGAGATTTTTGTCAGGAACTCGTGAAAGATTTTTTAAATGAATCCTAGGGTGGATTTCAGCAAAGGTTCATGGAAGAATTATCAAACTATCTGTGGAAGCTTTTAAAAAGTAATCCTTGGAGAAATTTGTAAAGAAACCTCTAGAGGAAAATCTGGAGATATTTTTGAAGAATTCATCATTCGAATTTATAATAAAAGCCACGGGAGATTTTCTAAACGAATTCCTCGAAAAATTTGTGGAGGAATCCCTAGAGCAGTTTCTATAGGAATTCCTGCAGAAAATTCCTGAATGGATCGCACCGTTTAAACAAAAATCCCAAGAGGAATTTCTTAAGAAATCCCAGGAAGATTTTCTGACAGAAATTCAAATTTAGTAAAAAAATCCCTGCAGCAATTTCTAAAGCGAAGCCCGGATAATGTTTAAGAATAAATCTTTGGAAAATTGTTTGAAAGAATGCTTCCCGTAGGTTTTTTCGAAAAAAAAACTAGTAAAGTCCCAAAAAATAGGTTAAATCTCTGAAGGTTTTTCTAAAGAAATCCATAGTAATTTCAGAAAATAGAAGGAATTTCTAAACAAATTTCTTAAGAAAATTTCCAAATGAATACATGAAAGATTTTTTGAAAGAATCCGTGAGGGAATTTTTGGCAATCGGACAAATTTCCGAAAGAATTTTGTTTAAGAGACAAATTTCTGAACAAATAGGATCTGGGACCATTTGGGCAGGAGCACCTATTTTGGGCACTTGCTTCTATAACTCAGTCAATTTTGAACCGATTGACTTGATTTTTGAAACACGATCAGGAAGGCGCAGTATCTAGCTATGTTCAAAAATTCAAGTCAATCGGTTTGAAATTGACTGAGTTATAGCAGCAAGTGCCCAAAATAGGTGCTCCTGCCCAAATGGTCCCATACCCTATTGAGAGGAATTTCTGAAGCAATCCCTATCATTTTTAATTGTCAAGAGCTTTGTGAACCGTCTCCCAATCACTTATTAGTGTGACAATTAGTAAGCGTTCGTCTAGCGAATTGGGAGTCGTGAGTTCTAATCTCACCGGAGTACACTGACCCCACAATTTATGAATCGGCAAAAATGACCACATTTTATGGATCACTCATTTGATCAACACGGTGATTCATAAATACAGTCAGGTTTTTTTTACGCGGGGGATACGTACCGCATAAAAAAACTCAGTTTAAAATTAAAAAAAAAACGCGTAAAAAAAGTCTCACCATTTCTCGACGAATCATGCAAAAATAAGACGATGAATTTTTTTTTTGTATGGAGTTTTTTTTTTGTATGGAGTTACGCGGCCGCGTAAATGAAAACCGCGTAAAAAAAGACCTGACTGTAGTGTACAAAATTAAGGTGATTCATCGGAGTGGGGTCACTGTACGTGGATTTCTTTTTATAATAAGCTATTTTACGAGATGCTCTGCCGGTGGGCCGCTCGTTGTTATTGTTTACATTTTATGTTTTTGTTTTCGCGAAAAGTAGCATAACATGTGTTGAGCGCCAATCAGATTTTTGCTGGCAGAGATGTTTTGGTATCTAATGTACCATGTATCAATTCCCCGAGCTGCATGATGTGAACCGTCTCATAAAATGCCTTATTCAAATCTCAATTTGTTCATCGAGCACATGTTCTGTTGTGCACATGGATGTCAAAGCATTTTCAACAGTGTAATTTCCCACATGGCTTGGTCAGCCAAAGCAAAATCAAGAAATTGACATTTGTAAGGTGCTACGGTCACCCTTACCGTAATCGGTCGCCCGAGGACCGTCCCGTCGAGAGTCCGACTGCACCACCAGGGTGCGATGACGTCACGTTTTCGATTCCCGCATCTTGTACGAATGTTTGGGGAACCCAAATGCATTGTCAATGGGGGAACCCAATTGATGTTGGCTGCAAAAAATCCTATTTAGTGGGAATAGGGATGTCATACACGTGGACTGCACACTAATTGCAGGCCTGGTAGCGAGTCACTATTTAGTGACTTGGTCATCATTTTCGGGTAAGTCACTAAAAAGTCACTATTTTCAAGATGTTTCAACTAAAGTCACTTTTTCTGCTGAAAAGCCACTATTTTCAACTATTTTTGATGTTTTGTGGCAAATGATAATATAGTCAACGAGAAAAATTAAATTTGGAGTGACAGAAAGTGCAAATCAAGCATTGAGCGACTGGAGATAATAACATGTGTAGTAGCTGTGTAAGAAAATGTATCAATCGCCTATGTAGAGCTGCTGATTTTATTAGGTGTCTCTATCAGAGAGATTTCTAGTTCGAAACTGTTTCATCTCTTCAGACAACACGTTCAGTCTTTTTGCACAAGATTCATGCGCCTATACTAGAAAGCATACTTTTCCATTGAAGTTTCTGGTCATTCTACAGTAAAATGATGAATGTTTTTGAACTATTACCGAAACAAATATTGGTGAAAAATCTGAATAAACTTATAATGGTATCCTCGGAAATAAAATGTAGAGGATTTTTATTTAGTAAAATAGAAATTTGAGGATATATTTGCCAAAACTATTGAAGAAATTCGTTACAATTGTCGATGGGAACCTGACAGCCTCGAAACATTCTCCTGTATAACCTACATGACAATTTCTGCATAAATGAAAATAACTGAATATTATACGATATTTTATCTTAAGCAAAAGCTTTCGTTGAAGTTCTGATGGTATGATTTCCATAGGTATAATATTCTAGTTCAACGCCTGGATAAAAATTCTAGCATATTTCGTGGACCATTCCCTGATAAGAAATCTTTAAAATTATGTCTTTAGAAATTGCGCTCTATTTTTTACAAGAGTTGTTTCAGGAACATCGCCAAACATTGTTTTGACTATTTTGTTTTCAACATGCTGATATTTATGAAGTTTATTAGAAACGATAGCTATCAACCCTGAAGAAGTTGTTGAATACATCAAAACGTCTGATAAAGGAGAACATAACTGGTCCATTGCAGTAGGGACTTCCCAAACTTTCCAGATTTTCAGGTATTCCAGACACTAGCTACTCTGTAAACTCAATTACTTCTTCTGGAACTCTACGGAGAATCCGCTCAAAAACAAATGAGAAATTGCACATCGATCTTTTTTAAAATTTCTTCAAAAACTCTTCAAATATGAATTTTTAAAGAAGTTAGCAATTTTGGAAAAAAAATATCAAGAATTTTCGTCAATGAGCGTTGTCTGGAATCCTTCAGAAATGTTCAAAATGTATACGTTATCAAATTAAATACTACAGGAATTCTATCACAATTGTCTAATCATTTCTAATTTTCACCTTCTTATACAGGGGATAGACAAAATGATCGAGACAGGCAAAATTACCACTTTTCAAAAAAAATGTTCAATTAGCTGTAACTTTTCGATAAGTGCATCAAATATTCTAAAATTTTCACTGTACGTTGATCAACTAGTTGTGTATTATTGGACAAAATTTAGAAAAGATCGGGCTATTCTGCACGAAGTTATAAGCATTTTAGAAAAAGGTAGAATTATCCGATAGCCAACTTTGAGCTGTTATATCTCTGGATTCAATGAACCGAATGCAATGAGATTTTGTCCATTTATGACTCATATAATGAGCTCTGAAAAACGGTTTTGCACAACTTGAAGTTATTAACGAGAGAAAAAGTTATAGCGATTTCATTAATTTTATGTTTTTTTTTTAGTAAATTGGTCTATTTTTAATATGCATCCCATTACTTTTTCAATGAATTGCCGCCTATGTTGTTACTTTCTATCAAAACATATCTGTATTCAAGAGAATAAGAGGTAATTTAAATGAACTATAATTAGCATCTTGAATTTTTAAACGATGTTGAAATTTAAGAAAATTTGGTGTTTTATTAGAAAAATAATCTAATTGTTATAATTTTCTTCCGTGTTAAGAATTTTTAGTTATGTCAAAAGTATTTCGAAGCTCATTATATAAGTCATAAATGGCCAAAATTTCATTGCATTCGGTTCATTAAATCCGGAGATATAACAGTTCAAAGTTGGCTATCGGATAATTATACCTTTTTTTTAGAATCTTTATTACTTCGTGCAGAATCGTTTGACCTTTTCCGAATTTTGTTCACTGATACACAAATAGTTGATCAGCTTACAGTGAAAATTTGAGAATTTTTGATGCACTTATCGAAAAGTTACAGCTATTTGAAATTTTTTTGAGAAGGAAAAATTTTGCCTGTCCCGATCATTTTGTCTATCCCCTGTAGTTTTGAGGGGTTCCTCGCAAATAAACTCAAAGAAATGTGAGAAATTCTTACATAAATTTGCTTACACATTGCCTAAGGGCAAGACATTTCAAACGAGAGAAAATCTGTGTTAGAAGCGTTGTTCAGAATTCCTCACAGTTTCTCAGATTTCCTCCCATTTATACCAAAATGTGACCTGGCACCAATGTCAAACTGCAAAGTGTTGCGTGTGCTGAATGAAATTTGCAGTTTTGGGGACGTCTTCCGACAACTTTCGTCGTTCATCGATAAAAGGAGTATCTCTGTATTTCTCAGAGTTGCTCTCGTTTGCACAGTGTTTCGTCCCTAGCACATTGTGTATCTTTCAAGATATGCTTCTAAGATAATTTTCATATAAAAAAAAGATAATCAGATAAATTCACCAGGAACGTTTTAAAGAAATTTCGTATCCGAAACCTCGTCATTCCCTACCAGGAAAATATAGAAAATGTTTTCTTTCATTTCGCAATTGTTTTTCGTACATAGTATTCTCCAGAAATTGTAGCAGTAAATCCACGAATTGGGCCGAATGCTCTTTCAAATCAGGCCTAATAATTTTTCCCTGAAATTTTCTATAAGGTCCAAAGAAAATACCTGCAATAATTTCCATATAAATCTTTTTAGGAATTTGTTCAATAAACCTCTCTCTCTCTCTTCTTGGCGTAACGTCCTCATTGGGACAAAGCCTGCTTCTCAGCTTAGTGTTCTATGAGCACTTCCACAGTTATTAACTGAGAGCTTCCTCTGCCAACGACCATTTTGCATGTGTATATCGTGTGGCAGGCACGAAGATACTCTATGCCCAAGGAAGTCAAGGAAATTTCCTTTACGAAAAGATCCTGGACCGACCGGGAATCGAACCCGTCACCCTCAGCATGGTCATGCTGAATACCCGTGCGTTTACCGCCTCGGCTATATGGGCCCTATATCCCATTCTCGTCGCCAATTTGTAGTATTTCAATAAACAAAATAAACTAAAGTAACACATTCTATACACTTCTATACATTTTACCTGAGACATTTTACAATTATTGTTTATTATGAGCTTCCTTATAATGACATTTCCATAGACAAATAGACGACACAGCGACAGTAGCGTTACAGACAATAGACATACAAGAGACAAATATAATACAAATCTCATTAGGGTTCATTCAAATACTACGTAACGCAATGGGGGGAGGTAGAGAGGGGCCTAGCGCTGTGTTACACTTCAAACAAAATTCAAAAATCTTCCATGCAAAAGTTGTTACGTGGGGGAGGAAGGGGGTCTAAAATTGTCATAATTTGCGTTACGGGATCTGAGATGGCCGAAAAAAAGTCTACGTAGTTTATGGACAGCGCCTTTAATACTTGTGTGATATTTTTGATATGTTGCAAACATCAATACCGTGATTTCGGGTGAAATTGATCACTTTTCACAGTTTTTGGCGTCTAATTTTTAAATAGCTATCGATATGGTCAAACTCAATGCTATAAAACAAGTACGACCACGGTTCTCATCAGTCAACGAGGTTAAAACTTTTACTGCTAATCATTTTATTGCAATAAATATCATTTGAAGTAAAAAATCAATAATTTTGTTTTCGGGGTGAAATGGATCAGTAAATGAAATGCCTTTGTATGTGCTGAAAATATATTTTCTACCTAAATTAAGCACCCCAGAGTGCGAAAAGCTTCGCAACATTTCTACAAGTTTTCTAAATTTTGAATTATTTAAACAAAAAGTTTAATAAATCCAAAGAAAACGCCTGAAAGTATGCAATATCTATACTAAATAAGGGACTACATACTTCCGGAAAAGTGCAATTTTATGCATAAATCTGAATATATATAGAACTAGCTGTCCCGGCAAACGTTGTCTTGCCAAGCTGTGGTGGTTTGACAACTGTTGAGCTCATAACGTCACCGCACTCTAGATTGGTCATTTCGGTCGTGTTGATTTTCTCCCCAGCAAACGAAAATCAGTACTTTATCAATTTTCACCCTTTTTTAGTTGATTTTCGTAACTTTTTGTACATATAAACACAGCCACCATGAAAATGAATCGAACCGTGCAAGAGCCATCCTAATCGGTTCAGCCGTTTGTGAGTTTTGTTGGCTCAAAGGGATTTCAAACTCATTTTTATATATATAGATTTTTGATGACAAAATCGTGTTTAGTGAGTACTGGGTAGCTAAAAACATCTACTCGAATATTCATTACTTGTGTGATACTGCCACGGTAACAAAAGTTTAAAAGTGTCTTTGAAGTTCGCCTAACACGCAATTCCGGAAAATATTCAATTTATTACATAAATATTGGACTTATTGGCTGTAAAACATGTAAACTCACCATTCAATAACCCCTTAGCCAGATGATGGTCATTTTCTACAAATTATTTTGAGTTTCAAGCTTTATTTTCAACAAATTAAAATGACCCTCACATCGATCAATTTCACCCGAAATCACGGTACTGACAAGAAAAAAAGTTGGGTGTAATCTAACCCAAAAATTTTCCAGGATTAACTTTTGTACTGGTTGCGTGTGCGTTAGCGTTAGCTAAGATAAGATTGGATAAGATTGGATAAGATTAGAAATATAAAGTGTGTAAACATAAACGTTTGAGATATTACGCATTTTGCCTTTTTAAAATAATACCTATCAAAATCATATCAAAATTGACTGCTAAGTCCGTTCATGCTTTTCTACTATTTTGAACAATAAAAATCTCGCAATAACAGAACCCTCCCCTTTCTGGGTGTAAAAATGTCTGATTCAAGACCGTTTGCACTCACACAAGCCCGGTTTAAAACCCCCTGTGTAAAGCATGCATGTGATCCGCGGCTACAAATCGAAATCGTTATCATATCATCATGCTTTGCCGGTATTTCGATGTTTTTCTGCTATCCAAGAGCAGCGAAGCACATGCGGGAGACTCTCCGAGAGCGTTAGCAACAGTGAATTCACAATGTGTTAGTCAATTTGCGTCGCTGTTTGCCTACGTTCCAGGCGATTTTTACTGTGCGTTGAATGGCCGAATACGGGAAAACATCGCAATCGCAAGATGCAGGATGAAAGACAACAAATTCTCCGAGAGCAAACTCCAAACCTTCGCGCTCCGCTGGACGCCTTGTTTACAACCATCGTTCCGACTCCCGAGTCCGTGTTCGGTACGAATTCGGCGCACTCGTTGCGAGAGGGGACATGCGAGGAATGTTATTATGATCCTTTCGGGAAAACCACAGAGAGGAGGGTGTGTGCAAGTCTGCTGCTGTCTGCCGTTTTTCATTGACGAGATTTCCATCCATCCACACTTGACTGCGACCGACCGGTCGCAAGTGCGAGAGGACGCAGAACAGAACGCACGACGAGACATCACAGTCAGTGGGATTCGCTCTCGGAGTAGAATGCAGTTTTCCACCTGCTTCGCAGGAATCGGCACCGCACTTCATCCGTCGATGATGCGGGTTGTCGGTCGGGACGTCTCAGTTGTTTGGGTTGCTAGCCAGAGGGAATCATACCTACTCATCAATACAGCAGTGGAAGAGAGCGTGTTGTCGGTGGTATGACCTTAGTCGGATGGGGGAGGAAGATGGGTGTATGAATCGCAATGTTGTTGTTGGCGGGGAATGGCCCGAGTAAGGGATAATATTAATATAAAAACAAAACTTTTTTTGTGGAAAGGTAACTAAGTTTGTTTATTCAGGTGTTCAGCAGCAAAACTATAACCGTTTGTGTTCTTTCAACATTGAAAAATACACAAACAATGGGACAAAATCGGAAAAACAGAGGCACATCTTTTTCCGCTAGTCGAAATAAACGCGTTCGTTAATTTATGTGATTTGCGCGTGGTGAAGTTCCATACATTAAATTCTGTTTTAACGCGAGTGTTTGGTCCGCATTAAAACAATCGTGTAATAGTTATTTATGCAATGAGTTGCAAAATGAAGATTTTTACAGCACGAGTCATACATTTATGCACTCTAAGATGTATTCACTCAAGATTCTTAATTGTAGTAGTGTGGATACTGCATTCCTCCTTTTCTTTACAGTTTTATTCAATGACTTATATCTTATGTACTTAAATCAGTGCTGAAAATTTCATTTCGTCATATCTAAATTCAACCACCTACAGCTCATTTTAGAAGCTGAACCTGAGAATATGGTATATGAAAAACTTGTGCGGCTAGACCAGTTCTGCAAGAAAGTCACGGAAAAACCGTTATATTTCGAATATTTAATGTAAATGTCACGGTCTACCTTTGAAAAATGCCAAATGATATTCACCGTGAATATCATTTGCATTTTTCGGAGGTAGTCCGTGACATTTACCCTAAATACTCAAATAATAGCGGTTTTTCCGTGACTTTCTTGCAGAAATGGTCTAGCCGCATAAGTTTTTCATATACCATATTCTCAGGTTCAGCTTCTAAAATGAACTGTAGGTGATTGAATTTAGATATGACGAAATGAATTTTTCAGCACTGACTTAAATAATTAAAATATTTTTTCCAGTTGTCAGCTAGCACTCGACAGGTTTGGTCAGCTTGTTGCTGTAGAGCAATCTTTCGGTTTCGCTATTATCTGCAATGGCTACTATACGAAAAAATACAATAGTTATAGACTTCAGTGTGCTTCCAGTGCGGCCGAATGCAGCAACTATTGAACAATTCCTGTGCAATGAGCTTTAGATTGAGATGACTGACATCAAAAATCTCCAACTGCATACAATTCGAAACTGTGCGTTCATCGAAATGCGCAGTTTAGAAGCAGCCGAACATTTGGTTGCTTCACATCACCTCAAGCATTCCATGTCCGCGGGGAACAAAAAGTTCAACATCTTCATATACATGGAAGACATGGCTATAAACGTTCGCATCCACGAACTGCCGCCAGGGGCTCCTAATGCAGTTGTCGCTGAACACATGAAGGAATACGGGAAAGTTGTTTCAGTCGCACGTGAATTGTGGAAAAAATTCTTCGTGGGAATCCCAAACGGTGTTCAGGTGGTGCGAATTGAGCTCAACACGCACATACCGTCGTTTATCAAAATCCAGAACCAACTTACTATTGTGTCATACCGCTCACAAATTCCGACCTGCAGGCAGTGTGAAAGGAAGGCACATCCAAATCTAAAATGCTCGGAAGCTGCAGCAAAACAAAAACAAGACATCGATAAGACCATGCGACTTACAATCAGACCAACGAAAACGGCAATCTACGAACGCTGTAGCTGACAACCCGACGAAGATGGATCTTACAATCGAAAAGGAACAATGCACCTCCAGCCATCAACAACCGAAACGAAACGCTTGCCAGTTGAGTTCAATAGAATAAAGTGACCAGATTTATTTTGCTCTGATGCGGGACACAGTTTACATAACTGAAATAGTAAGCTTTTCAGTGATTCAGTGACCCTATTAATATTTAATCAATCTTATATCAAAATACAGGTTGTAGATGTAACAAACAGGGAAGTGAAAAAAATGTTAAATTTTTGAAAAATGATGATTTTTTTATGAGCTCGACATGTTTATCGAATATAGATAATGCCAAACAAAGCCCCAAATTGAAACAAATAACAATAATGCAAATCAACGAATAACTATTTGAAACAATAAGTTTTAAACTCAAAATTTCCGAAAAATTTACATAAAGATATTTCAAGATGATGCCCTTTTATAGTTTATAGGGGTGTTGCGATGGCAATTTTGTTGTTTGGTGAAACTGGCAACGCTATTATCTAATAAGAATCAATTCAATGTGCATACTAGGATTGTTATAAGATTTAGTGTTAAGTTGTGCGTTGAGTTGAAGAGATCGTTAGTGATTAAGAAACTATCATGTAAGGAATAGGAAAAACTGTGTAAAATTATTAAATTGAATTATTTTAATAAGGGGTGTTTTAAAATATTAATGTACAATCAAATTCCGCTGAGGATATCTTCTGGTATTATTTAAGAGATACTTGTGAATAGATTTTCATCTTTTTGGGATTTCCTGAACTTTATCTCCAAAAACTTTCAAGAATTTTTTTTTCCAAGGGTCTGATTTTTTTATTAAAAATTTATGTTAAACATTTAAAGAAATTGCCGTGGAAAGCGTTTTTGACAAAGCTGAGACTTTTATAGAAATCCCTTGATCATTTCTGAAAATCCACGGGAAAATCTTTTCACGAAAATCTTTGAGAAAACTTTAAAATATTCATTAAAATCCCTGCAAAAGAATAGGTAGTGAAAACTTTGAAAACAAAATCAGGGTTTTTTTTTCAAGCATTCCTAGATGAATTGCTGGAGGGGTTCTCGGGGGTACCCTTTGAAAAATAAAAAACCAGGAAAAATCCTGCGGAAATATCAAACTAACTTGCTTGAGAAAATCATTGAGGGATTGTTCAGTGTTTCGCTGGAAGATTCGTATCTTAAGCAATTGCAGTTTGTTCATTGGAACTTCTAAGGCATTACTCAAAAAGTTTCTCAAAATAATCTTTAAAGAATTCTCTCCAACTCAAATTAACTTCAAAAGTTCTTCTATTTTTGCCACGAAGAGCTTGCTGCTCTTGGGATTTTATCTGACGGGTTTTGTATTACTCAAAGATCGCCCTGTGGGTTTGCTATAGAATGTTTGCATCGATATCTCTGGGAATAATTTAATGAATATTTGTTTTGAAAATAAAACGCGAACCAAATTCACTTGCAGACAGCATACAAGAATTAAGCAAAATGAGTGAAGAATTATTGATTGATTGATTTGTCTTTATTTCAGAGACTTTCAGCCCTTGGCTGGTTTAAGTGAAGAATTAGAATCAAGTTGAAATTCACGAACAAAAATAAATAAAAAAGAATCAAGCAAAACGAGTCACGTTGATTTAAGAATCAAAAGTTTTTTTATGCAATTCAGTAACATAATTTTTATATTATCTAACTCATTTTTATATCATAATGATCAATTTTTCTGAACTGGTTCATTAGGCAACTGAAATGAGTTGCATAATGAAAAATAGTTGTAAAATTTTCATAATGCAACTCATTTGAGTTGCATTATGAACATTATGCAACTCAAATGAGTTGTATTATGAAAAAACAAAAACATTGCATAAAACTTTGTATGGAACTCGTTGCAAAACTCGATTTTTCAGCACTTTTCGTATTTATCCAACTCGGCAAGCCTCGTTGGATAAATGTACGACTCGTGCTGAAAAAATCAACTTTTTGCAACTCGTTACATAAATAACTATTTTTCTATTTTTGCTATTAAGATTTGACTATAATTTGCTTTTGAGAAGACCAGAAGCAGTTCAACATATACACTTGTCATATATTTTTCAAGAAAAAAACAATATTTTAACGGTTGTTGAAATCCGGGACATTTCCGGGACACTTCACAATACGGGACGACTAGCTTGAATCCGGGACTGTCCCGCACAATCCGGGACGTCTGGTCACTTTACAATAGAAGTACGTTATCCACCACGAAAAAAACACCTCTACAGTTCCACCAAATAAGTGTGATGCGCTGTGCAAGACCAATCACGACGACAACGGTGACGAACGCGAAGCAATGAACACTGCGGACACTGATACAGATTCAGACTCAGGCCCGGACCCAGCGCTAGATGACGTCGACGGGTGGCTACTGAAGTTCAAACGGTCAAAGCGGCAGGATAAACTAATAGCAAAGCATTGTAATCGATCAAAAAAATGAACTGTAATGAATAATTTGTATTTATTTTTTTTTACACGAATGCACTATTAGTGTAAAGTGTCGGTAATAAAGCAAAAAAAAATGTTTTCGTGATGTTTTCTATCACACTTTGTTTTTTTTTCCTGCAATCAAACCTCAAAAGATAATTTTACATTGTAGCCATTTCAGCCGTTAATGCTTCTCCATACTCCCATTATGCTGCTATCATTCTCCTGCATTACCTTGCGAACGAGGTTTCGTAGTCGGAGAGGCTAAAATTTCAATTGAATGGTAGCGGTGAGAAGTGTGGGGCACGCGTGCAGCCGATTCAGATGATAGTATCGCACGACTGCTAGAGTGAACGGATACTTGTTATCCAGAATCATTGGCTGCTTTTGAGCGTAGGATATGCCTGCGTTGCTGAGGCGTCCGTGGCACGAAAACATATTATATGTCTCATCACTGCATGTTCATCCAGACAGCGCTACGACGAAACTTCGCGTCGCATTCGATGCTCCATGCGTCACCGATAGCGGTGTATCTCTGAACGACGCTCTCATGGTGGGTCCCCCGTCGTTCAAGACGAGTTTTATAGCATTCTCCTACGCTTCCGGATGTCTCGTTTCATCATCGTTGCAGATTTACACAAAATGTACCGACAAGTGTTGGTGCATCCAGCTGGTCGTCTGTTCCAGCCCATTGTTTTTCGTTCCTCGCGACTAGAACCCTAAAACATACGAGTTGCTCACGGTTACTTAGGCGCTGTCCATAAACTACGTAGACTTTTTTTGGCCTTCTTAGAACCCCCCCCCCCCTCCCCCCTCGTAGACTTTTGTTCATACAAAATTTTCGAAATTTGTATGGAGCGTAGACTTTGGCCAGACCCCCCCGTCCCCCCCTAAGAGTCTACGTAGTTTATGGACAGGCCCTTATGGTACTGCGTCGGCACCGTTGCGTTCCGTTGTCTTCATCAGCTTGCATCCAACGGTGAATAGGCTCACCCCAGAGATTCCAAGATGTTGTCGAACCATATTCTTTCTGGAGTGGAATCTGAAGAAGAAGGTTTGGAAGTTTGCAGACAGTTGATTGACCTCCTACAGTCAGCTGCTTTCAAGCTGCATAAGTGGGCCTCCAATAGTCTCGAAATTCTCCACAACATTCCTGCAGAGCTTCGAGAAGATCGCAGCCTTCTAGAACTTGATTCTTTATCGACGCCAGTGAAAATTTTTGGGTTGTTGTAAATAGCTACCAGATGACAACGTTTTTCGTTACAAGATTTCTTCTTGGTCTCATGACGGTTCTATCACCAAACGGCCGGTTTTATTTAAGTCGGCTCGCTTGTTTGACCCGCTGGGCCTGTAAGGGCCAATTATTCTACATTCCAAGCTCTTTATGCAAGAGCTGTGGAAATCTAAAGTTTCATGGGACCTTCCGTTGAGCGAACAGCAAAAGTAATTCTGGACAGTTTCCGGAGTGACCTCAACGTTCTGGATGAGTTTTCCGTTCCACGGTGGGCGGTTTCTGCAAGCGATCCTGTGAATACCGAGCTACACGGGTTCTATCTCCGCCTCATTTATGCTAGCGGAAACGTATCGAGAGCAACATCAGGAGAAATCAAGTGTTTCCCATCCAGCAGTCGTCCAGAACACCATATTTTCGTTTAAATCTTCCCTATCGAGCTTGGTTCGTGTGGTCGTCAGAGATTCTGCAGCAATTCAAAGAAGCGATATCGAAATATCAGAAACACCGATGCTCTATCAGCGGTGGAACTTGAGGAGGCATTAATGGCGCTCGTGAAACTTGCCCAACAAGACTATTTTGCGGACGATCTATGTTCAATACGTACCACCGGGCAATTGAAGACTCCATCCAAACTGAACGCGCTCTCTCCGGTTCTCGTTGATGTAGTTCTGTGCACTCGAGGACACACGGCAAGACTTCGTTGCTAGGGCCAATCAGCACCATATGCCCTAGTCGGAGGTATCCCTGAATGAACGCCTCGTAGTCTCCCAACAGCTGCGGGTTCGAATGCAGTCGTCGTTCAAGTGACATGAAACGTCGAATAGCGAAAATGCTTCGAGATTCTCCAAATTTCTCGAGAACATTAAATTCTTTGAGGAGTGACACCACAAATCGTCCTGAAGGATCGCGAGTTGTGGTTGCAGCAAAGTGAGTTTCGCATGATCGTTCTTCAACTGAGAGGGTTTCGTTCGAGTGACAGGACTATATTTCCCAGAAGCGAGCCAGCTAGCCCTAGTTGCCGTATACGAATCAGTCACCAATCAATTTCTGAGAAAAATTGCTTTCGATTGTAAGCATGCAGTAAAAGAGTTAAATTGTCAAAGTCAGGAACACGAATTAGATATGTAAGAATAAATAGATACGACCTATATTTCTCCACAGTGTAACACACAAGAAAAGAGTTGCCCCTACGTTACATAAATAATACAAATAAATAAATAAATAAAATGAGCTATTGGTGGTCATAGAGTCTTGTATTTAGAAAGTTATTATTTTTTTCACCTTTTTTATGATTCGGCTACAATTATTGTTGGTTAAGCGAGCACAGAGAGCGGGGTAAGCCGGTATGTGATTCTCTCAGTTACGTATTACCTAGAGGGGTGGGGCGCCTAATGTATGGAACATCGGCAATGGGAGGACTTTAACCCCCGAAACCCCTCTCTTTGGCACGGACTTGCTTTACGGTGCCAATTTTCCACTTCTATGAATAATATTAGGTTTGTTATGTTCAAACTATTAACTAAACAACAGTTTATTCAAATTATCACCGAGACAAGCGTGATGGCTTGTCAAGAACATCTCACTATCTTGAATAATACTATACCTTCACTATATTTTGAATACACGCAAAACAAGCAATGCTATACCAAAAATTGAGATATGCCTTTTCTACCAATTTATGTATTAAAACGTACTGAAATCATAATCCATTCGTTGTATTAAGATGCGCTACACGGTTCCACAGGTTCAATACCACTACACACAAACACCTCAATTCAAACCCGAGAAGATGAACCGGGTTGCGTCTGAAAATAATTTTACCTGCCAGTTGCACAACTAGTTAGCTATAAACGGTACAATTTTGGGCTCGATTGGATAACTTTACATAAAGTTGGAGCAACTTTAATAATGTAATTCATATTTGAGTGTTCTACGTAAAATTTCTATATCTCTGGATTAAGTAAACCGAATGAAATAAAATGTTGCACATTTATGACTTATACATAGCTCTTTGAAATACATTTGACTTGACTTAGACACGTTCAAAGATAACAAATTTACAGCTTGTTGATTACTTTACGAAAAAAATCAATCATTTGAATGGTTTTGCAAATGTGTAACTAGCACCGCCTAGTGACGAAATTTCGAAACAAGTGGACCATTAACTGTAAGCCCTTGACTAACTGAATATCATTGACGAAGACACCAACTTTCTATGAATCACTGCGATCGCCAAGCCACGTTCGTGTTGTTAATGATGGCTTTCAGCCTCTCACCTGTCTATGTGCAGTTGTAGCCGTGCTGGTTTAGAGCGAAAGGTACTGTGTATCACTATTATAGTGTCTCGGTTCGATTCCCGCCGCTGCCCGTATTTCTTTTTGGACATGTTTTGGTGATTGATGCCGCTGCTGCTGCTGACCAGTCTAAAAATAGAACAAATAATGAAAAACCAGTGCAAAAGAGCACATGCACACATGCGAAATTTTCCTTTTCCAGATTCTAGGAAGCCAATACAATTTTTGGTATACTGCTACCTACCAATTTTTGTATTTGCAAAGCCTTAATACAATGTGCCATTTTACGAAGTCACAAGAATGTTGATGATGATATTGTCGTCGCGGTTGAAACCCGAAGTTTCCCCACACCCGACAATCGAATTTTCTCAAAATCTATACGAGAAACCTAACGTCGGACGTAGTGCGCTGGACAGCGGACCTGGCCCTCTATGCAGCGCACTGTGCCCGACGTACGTCCGACACATGGTTGAGGAGAAAACTCGATTTTCGCGTGTCAAAAATTCCGATTTTCAACTGCACAAACTATGTTGATTTTCACGGGTTAGGACGCTACCTCCTATCAAAATTTCATTCATAAAATCGGCTCGTAAAATGGACTATATTTGTATATGCTTCATACCGCATTGTATTAGAATCTGCCAATCTCTGGTTGCGTGTACCATCATTATTCAGGTTTCATTCTGAACATAGCTAACACTTAGAATTTACTACACATAAATTACAGCGTATAAACAAGGCTTTGAAGATGAACGTGGTCTGCCGTACAAAAAATGTTATTCCTAAATTATATCCTTCAACTCGGATTGCATCCCGACCGTCAGAGAGCGGAAAATAACGCTTTCCACCAAAATCGTTCCCCCATTCGAGGAAATGAGCAGCAAGAGCGAATGAGCACACGACCAAAGCGAGCGGGAGAGCGGCGAGCGTGCTAACGAGACAGCTTTTCTCGTCTTTTGATAGCCGCCCGCCGACCGATCAAACCGATGATATCCTTGCGTAGCCGGAAAATCCGCAACTTCAGTGCGAATTGCATCGTTGGCAGTGACGGACGAACCGTTTGACACGGACGTGATCTTTTGTCGGCGTTTTTTGATTGCAATTTCGGTTGTTCGATAGGCTGCCGAGTGTTGGTGGAAAGAGTGTCGGTGTGTGTCTGTTTGGGGAAAAAGTTTCGATCTGCCGTAGTCCCGTCGCGTTGTTTGCTTTGACTCCGGTGGTGCGGCCAAGTTCGTGCCAGGTCGGGTTTCGGGCAGCAACTTTTTTTTTCGTGTGTGCCGAGTTAAAGCGGAAGATCCCTTCCGGGAGCAATTGAAACTGCAACGGAGGCCGAGGTCGTACGTATGTTTTCATGGGGCAGCGCAGAAGTGGCCGGATGCTGATGACAGTGTTGCAGTAGCAAAGGAATTTTTATTCGGCAGGGATATCGTCGATGTGTGCTCAAGTGTACAAGAGAGCGAAACCGAATGATACGGTGCTCGGGTGGAAATTAAACTTCTGTTAAAGAGGATAGAATTTCTTGTGGAATTTCACTTGCAACAGTTTCGTGTGTCTGTGCGAATATATTGGATAACGTTCTTCGCTTAATCTTCCTGCCTGGAGGATATTCGTGCTCAAGTTGAAATTCTTCGACGCTTATTGTTGTGTGTTGCTCTCGGTAGGATACCAAAGAGGCGGAAAGAAAATTTCTACCAACCAGCTGGCAAGCGAAAGAAAAAGCATAATCAAAAATAATCTTTAATATAAGTATTATCTAAAAATATACGTGTATAAAGCGAAAATATACCTGTGCAATATTTCAATCAGCATTACTCGACAGCATATATTATAATCATCGCAGCATCATTAACCATTATCATAACCGTAATCGTAACAGTTATCCGTCACATGTAGTATTATCCTCACGCGTGTTTGGAGAAGAATATCGTAGAAGAAGCTTTTTGTGTATGTGCAATAGCAGCAATAAAGTGAACATATCCCATTCTCAAAGCTGAAAGAAACGAGATTTGTGTTAAATGGAGTGAATTTATCAGAAGGAAGAGTATCTCAACCGTGATTCCCATATTAAGAATCGTGCTTGCAAATCCAATAGATGTGTGCTTTAAAGGTGGTGTTTATCATATCAACCAGTTACAGAAGCAAAAGTGAGCGGTAACAGCAACATCAACAACAAACCTGGTGACAGTTTCAACACCGGTCCCTTATACGTCACCGTGAGTTCCGGTCGACGGGGGGTTTGAAACAAGAAAAAGAAGCTCATTAATCATCTTGCGGGACGTTTTCGCGCGAGCACTGAAGCGTTTTTTGACCAAACGGCAGTGGTTAGTAGCAGTAACAGGCAGCAACAGGAGCAACGCGGTGAAATAAAAGGTATTTACGGTGTAATTAATTTTCAGAGAGTCCTGATGTTTTTGTTTTTCGTTTTTTAGTGGTGTTAGACAAATTGTTTGAATTTGTCGCCTAATGGGATCGTTGATTGTGAAAGGGAAAGAATAATGTTCTGTGAACAGGATGTATAAATCAACTACTATGCTAAGGCTATGCTATCGTTAATTCAGAATTATTTACGTTCTTATGTAAAGACATATTTATGGAAGATTTTCTTGAAAGTTGAGCGACATCCAACAAGGTATTTCTCATTTTTTGGTAATATATGTGAAAACGTTATTTTTTTTAAATCAGGGCATCAATTATTGAGAAAAATGAATCACGATTAATTGATTATGTTGCGATGTTTTTGATGATTATTGTTTCGGATCATTTAGGCGAATGCCATTTGGCCGAATGGCATTTGGTCGATAAAAGATAATGATCTTGAATGATCATGTCACTGTTTTGTTCGTCTGCATAACTCAAAAGAACAGAGCCCGAATATTTCTGATGAAAATATTGGCGATTCCAACGCTAGCTAATCTTAACTAGAAAGAATGGCCTATGATTATAAGAAGGACATATTTGTGATGATCATATTGGCAGATAGAATGTTAAAAGTTCCTGATGAGTATCTAAAAAGAATAGCTTTAGTTAATAGAAGGAAAATTCATTGCTTACATATTTGAGCAACCATTTCAAGCTCACTATTTACTATCCGGCAGTGGTCCAGACTAAATAGTTCAGCCAGAGTGTTTGAATTACTGGAATAAATAAATAAGTTATAAGTAATTTTATTGAATACCTTATACTATCATAATTATAATGTTTGTAAAAATATTGTAGTTTCTCTCAATTTTGCCGGAAATAGTGTTATTAAAAAGGCAAGGTATTGGATTGTAAATGAACAAACAAACAAAAAAGATAACATTCGATCAAATGACGTTCTGCCCATGGTTCGATTATTGATTCATATTCGTCACGGTATTAAAATTTTAACTATGGTACGCTGCACGAATTTATGCTGGCCTGCTTACTCTCACAGAAAATTTGACGTTTGAGCGGTGCCGGCACCGCTGTATCAGATGTACACAATGTACTTCCCCCAGTTGCATTTGGAGCCAAACCAGATGCCGAGATATTGAGAAGACATGCTATGAGTGATTGTCTTACCCATCAGTGGAAACTTAGACAGTTTGTGTTTATTATAAAAGACAACCATCTCAGTTTTCTCCGGAGAGAATTCTATACTCAGCTTGAGAGCCCAAGTAGACAAATTGTCCAAAGTATCCTGTAGTGGTCCTTGCAGATCGACTAGTATTAATCCCATTACAGAAACAACACAGTCATCCGCAAGCTGTCTTAACGTGCAATTTTCCATGAGGCAATTTTCTATGTCTCTGGCATAAAAATTGTAAAGAAGGGGGCTTAAACATGAACCCTTTGAGAGACCCATTTAGCTAATTAGTGAAACTATCAAGTCGCCATGAGCAAAACTCATCTGCTTCTCAAACAGCAAATGATACAAAAAGTTGTTCATAATTGGCGAAAGGCCACGTTCGTGTTGTTTGTCGTAAAAAAAACATCGACACAAACTGAATCAAAAGCCCCCTTGATATCCAAAAACACTGAGCCCTTGACTGAGCCTATTTGCTGCTTGTGAGCAAAGACAAGCTGAATTTCTGAAGCAAGCAACGCTAGACAGTCGTTTGTTCCTTTGCCTCTGCGAAAACCAAATTGTGTATCTGACAACATGCCACTCGATTCAACCCATTTGTCCAGTCGAAAGAGAATCATCTTCTCCAACAACTTCCGTAGGCAAGACAACATCGCGATTGGGCGGTACGAGTTATGATTCGACGCGGGTTTTTGAATAGCTATTACTCTCACTTGCCTACTATCATCCGGAACGATGTTTTGCCTTTCTCGTACACTAAGTGTACTGGAAAGGCTATATGTTCACTCCAAAAACGACTTTTTAATAGAAGGCCCGGAAGGTCAAGTCACATATACCAATCAACTCAGCTCGACGAATTGAGGTGATCTATGTGTGTGTATGTGTGTATGTGTACAAACAAACTCACATCACTTTTTGGCAGTAAACCTCAACCGATTTTAATGACCGACGGTTCATTCAACGTGGAATCTGGTCCCATTGTTTCCTATTGAAAATGGTTGGGATCGGTCCAGCCGTTCCGGAGTTATGGCCATTTACGTGTCCCGGACCAGTACCCTTGGAAGGGGCCATACATAAAAATGTAACAAACACATACATGCGACACATCAAACTGCGGCATTTTATATAACCTGATAAACAGTTAGCAAGAAAACAGTCTCAGACCATATCTGTACTGGTTGTGTTCCGGAACCGGTTCCGGGTGTCCCGCCGGAAGTGGCCAAATATAAAAGTAAACCAAATCCATGCATGCGACACATCAAATTGCGGCAATTTTGATAACCTGATGGATAGTTAGCAAGAAAACAGTCTAAGACCATATCTGCACCGGTTGTGTTTCGGAACCGGTTCCGGATGTCCTGCCGGAAGTGGTCAAATATAAAAGTGAACCAAATCCATGCATGCGACACATCAAACTGCGGCATTTTCGATAACCTGATGAGCAGTTAGCAAGAAAACACTCTCAGACCATATCTGAACCGGTGGTGTTCCGGAACTGGTTCCGGGTGTTTTGCCGGAAGTGGCCGTATATAAAAGTTTACAAAACTTTTGCATGCGGCACATCAAATCACGGCTTTTTCGACAACTTGATGATCGGTTATTGAGGAAGTAGGCTAAGACTACATTATGGACTGTCAGTAGTGCCGAAACTAGTTCCAGGTTTCCCTTCGAAAGTGGCTAAATATAAAAGTGAACCAAACCCATGGCTCTTTCGATAACCTAATAAACTTTAGCAAGCAAATAGGCTCAGACTATTTAAGAGACTATCGGTAGTGTTCCGCAACCGGTTTCGGGCTGGAAGTGACACCAAACCCATGCATGCGATCGCTCAAATCACGGCTTTTTAGGTAATATGATGAACAGTTGCAAGAAAATAGACGCAAGCCATATCAGTGTGTCACGGAACCGCATAGGCATGGGCACCCGTAACCCCGCCAGAAATGGTCAAATGTAAAGGAGAACCAATACATGCGACATATCAATGACTTATTCAGTAACAAGATTAACGGTTAATCAACAAATAATCTCAGGTGTTCCAGGTGTCCCACCGGAAGTGATCAAACGTAAAATTCAACAAAACTCATGTAAGCTGCACACCTTATGCTTCTAAAATTAATGCTCACAATTTGGATGCGGCTGGTTGAGCCCTCACTCTTCTCATTGCGACTGAAATTTGAATGGAAAATTTACATTTTCTGCATTTTTCTCGTAGGAAGGTCAAATTTTACATGAATTATGTTACCAATGATAATGAAATATAGCATAAAATGTGCTGAAATAAACATTGGCGAAGATCACAAAGTGATCTGTGATTGCGAATAAAGTTAACCTTCTTCATGCATTAGCTGACGCTCACCCCGCTGCCGTAGTGGATGGAATGGAGTCATAATGACCCCAATACACGACTAGGGTTAAGGTGGTCAAGCAGTCAACTGAGAGGTCTGATAATTTTCAGCTCTGTTTTGCTGTTGAACAAACATCGGAATATTTTTTTTTATTATAGAGGTTTTAAACCATCTGGTCCATTCGCCTCTGACATCGGAATATGTATCATCAATAAGTTTCGGAAATCGATGATGGCTTTGTTAAAATTGTTGCTTTTCTATATGAAGTATTTTCAGGATTCGGGAACATTTCGGCTAACGTCGACGAAAAGTTCATGAGTACATAATCGATGAGAAAGGCACTACCACCACTAGGTGGATTAATCTGGGTTTTTTTTATTCTTTAACCACTTAACCTAATTTATAGCTCTTCCGTCTACAAGGGCACTGCGTTAGCATTGGGCAAGTTTGGCTAAGACATCGATTTTTGAGAATCGATTCGAATCGGACCAGCAGAATCGATTTACCGATTTAATCGAATACTTTGGATCAATGTTTTTACATCGATTCGATATTATAAAATTTTAATGATCCGTTTGCAGCATGGAGTACAAGTTGGAGTATTTGTCTAAAGGATTTCTACACTCTGGCTTAAGCGTTAAACCAGGTTTAACTATATGGGTAAGCCTGGCTTACCGGTTAAGCCGAGGTGAAGAAATCGACCCTAAATAAATTTAATATCAAAAATTGTGATTGTACATCGTACCGTCTCTGGAGGAATTCCTAGATGAATGCTTGGAGGAAATCCTGAGGAAATTCTTGAAAGTATTTCTGCAGGAATACCTGTAGGAAATCCTGAATGTCCTGGAGCACTCCCTGGACAAATTCTTGGATGAATGCCTAGAGCATATTCTGGAAGAAATCTCGAAGAAATCCCTGGATGAACTCCTCTAGGAATCCCTAGAAGAAATCTGAGAGGAATCCCTGGAGAAGAAACATCTTGAGGAATTCCTGGTGGAATCCTTAGTGAATTTTTTGGAGAAATTCTTGGAAGAACTTCTGGAGGGTTTTTTGGAAAAATCGCTGGAGGAATCCCTGAAGAAATTTTTGGAGGTACCTCAGGAAGAATGCCTGGAGGATCTTCTTGACAAATTCCTGGCGGAATCAATTCCAAGTGGAACTCCGTTGGAGAAATCCCTAGAGGAAAAATTTCTTTAAGATATTCCTGAATGAATCTCTGGAGGAATCTCTGAAGGAATTCTGGGAGGAATCCCTGGAGAAATTTCAGAAGAAATTCCTAGAGGAATTCCCCGAGAACTATTTCTGGAGGAATCGTCAAAAAATTTCTGAAGGAATGTCTGGAAGAATCCTAAGAGGAATCCCTGGAGAAATTTCTGAAGAAATTCTTGGAGGAGTTCCCAAGGGAATTCCTGGAGGAAACCCTGGAAGAAATCCCGGTAGAATCTTTGGAAACAGTCCTAGAGGAATTCCTAAATAAATTCCAGAAAGAATATCTGAAGAAATCCATGGAGAATTTCTTGGAGATATTCCTTAAGGAATTGCTGTAGAAATTTCTGAAGAAATTCCTGGAGGAATTCCTGGATCAATTCGTGGAGGAATTCTTGGAGTAATTCCTAAAGAAATAGCTGGGGTAATCCCTAGAGAAATTCTTGATGGAATTCCCGGAAAAGCCCCTGGAGAAATGCCTGAATGAAATCTTGGAAGAATACCTGGAATAATTCCTGGATAAATTCTGGGAGGAATTCCTTGGGGAATTTCTGAAGGAACCCCTGAAGGAATCCTCAAGAAATCCTTGAAGGAATTCCTAGAAGAATCTCAGAAGGAATTCATGCAGGAATCGCTGGGAAAATTCTTGGAATAATTCGTGGATAAACTCCAGGTGGAATTCCTGGGGAAATTTCTAAAGAAATCCATGAGGATTTTTTTGGAGAAATTACCGTAGGTACTGTGGAGGTATTCCTTAAGGAATTCCTGGAGGCCCCAAGTGGAATTCCTAAAGGAGTGCCTTGAGGAATCCCTGGAGAAATTCTTGGAGACTTACCTGTAGGAATTCTTGGAGGAATCTCTAGAAAAATTCCTTGAGAAATCTCTAGAGGAATTCCTGGAGGAATCCCTGTCTAGGCCTCTCTACTTTTTCAAGTCCACCCCCATATTTTGATTGGCATCCTAAAGGGAGTAACTGGTCAAAATTTCAGCCAAATCCATTGAAATTAGGAGGTGCACCAAATCAATTTCATGTTTTTCGATTCAATGTATAAGTATGGTGAAATGTTCAGGAAGGATTCCTGGAGGAATCTCTAGAGGCATTCCTTGAGGTATCTCAAGAGAAATTGCTAGAAGAATTCCCAGACGAATCTTAAATACTTTTTTTTTTCATACAGGAATTCCCAGAGGAATCCTGGAGGAATTTCTAGAGGAATCCCTTATGGAATTCTTGGAGGAATCCCAGGAAGATTTTCTGTAGAAAATCAAGGATCAATTGGTGGAGCCTCGTAGCCATGCGGTTAGGGTCACCAAGCTTATAATCGTACCATGCTATGGGGTGAGGGTTCGATTCCCGCTTCGAGCGTTGAAACTTTTCGTGAGAATAGTTTCTTCCCCGTTTCCACTGGTGCATGCTCCGTTGTCCGTTGTCTAATGTTAAGTTTAAAACAGTCTGTACAGCCGAAAGCTGAAGACCGTTGTCCGTGTCTTTTAAAAATTTCTGATGGAATTCTAGGAGGAGTTTCTGAAGAAATTCCAGAAGAAAGTACTGAAGAAATCGCGGAAATTCCAGAGGAAATCCTGAACGAATCCTCATAACAGTAATCAGAGGAACTTTTGGAGCAATTCCTGAAGCAGTACCTGAAGAAACCCCAGGAGTAAGCTTGCAAGCAATCCCAAGAGGAATTCTTAAGAGAATCTCTAAACAGTTCCTGGAGGAATTCTTAGATTAATTCCTGGAGAAGTTTCTGGAAGAATCCCAGGAGGGTATCTCTCGGAGGCAGTTTCAAAATAATTCTGGAAGTTGTTCCCGAAAGAATCACAGAAGGAATTCCCAGGAATCTTGGAGAAATTTGTTAAGAAACCCCATGATGAATCCCGGAAGCACTCTCATGAGGAATTCCTAAGGGAATCTCTCGAGAGCTTTCTTAGCGAATTTCTGGAAGAATTTCTGTAGGAATCCTAGGATAAAAATTTGAAAAAAAAAACATGTCTGCAGTAATTTTTGGACGAACTATTGACTTGGATGGACTTCTAATGGATTTTTTAAAGAAGTTCCTCGATTCATTTTTTAATAATCTTTAGTTAAATTTTCTGAAAGAATTTCTTGAAGATATTCCAGCAGAAATACTTCGATTAATTCCAAATGGAATTATTGGAGCAATCTCCAGCGGAACTCAGGATGGAATATTTGTAGAAATCCTTGAAGAAATCTCTGAAAGAATACCCGCAGAGGATCTCTGGAGAAACTCTTGAAGGAAACCTCGAAAACAGCACTTGAACCATCACAGGAGGAACCTTTAAAGATATCCCAGGTCAAATTCCCGAAGAAATGTCTGGCGGAATCCCTAGATGAATTCTTAAAGGAATCTCTAGAGGGATTCAAGATGGAATCACTGCAGCAAGCTATGGAGAAAATCCTGGAGGAATTGCTCATACTCATATGGTTTACAAAACTAGAAACAAATCTTATACAGTCATTTTGATTCCTCAAAACCCCCCCTGGGCCCCCACCAGAAGAAAATCCTAACTACGCCAATGATTTTACGACTCTGTGTAGAACATTTATGTAACATTGAGACAATGTATTCTGAAGAAAAATGAAAAAGTTAATGTTTTTGAATCGAAAGAAACATCGAATGTAAAAAACTGATTCGGTCGATTTTGTAGGGCTTCAACATCGATTGAAAAAATCGATTAATAAAAACAAAAATATCGATGTTGCGAACATCGATTAAAATTGCCCAACGCTACACTGCGTTAGCGATTCCAATTGGCAGCTGCACTTACACTTTGTACTGCGCCTAAATGTATTCTATTCTTATGCTACTATATCGAGCTGGTTGCCTTTACTGTTCGCTGTAACGACCGTGTGAATGTTATCACTGTTTTAGCGAACCATCATCAACCAATCAGAGAACCATCTTCAACCAATCAGCGATGGACGCGTATGAAAACTTCTACCGTCAACACGGTCAACACCGACCAATCATAGCGTGGCTTCTTTGCTGCTGCACACCAAGCGTCACTCCGAGCGAGCAAGCAGCCACCACCACGATGATTTCTTTTCTTTTTTTTTTGTTTTTTTTTGTCACACATAAAAGTTGCGAGCAAGAGCATCAGTTGTAATTGAAAAGTCAAAGTGAATAGATCAAAATTGAAGAGAAGAAAAAGTGTTTTTCTTTAACCGATCCCGAAAGCGATGATGGCTCCAGTAGTTCCTGCCTGCTGATGGATTTTGGCGTCCTGCTGCACTGCGACTGCTCTGTCCTGCTCAACTTTACTACCAGCTTGCTGTCTCCACTAAGAGTTATTCGAGCTATTCAGAAATCCTCCAGTTCTTTTCAGAACTAGTGCAGCAAAGCGGTGCAAGTTCGCAGACAGACAGCAGATGGGAGCTGGCAGCATCGTTCTCCGCCCGTCGTCGTCGTCGAGTCCGTTTTTCTTTGCCACTACCTGTGGCGTCATGCAGAAGCCAGTTTCTGCTGCGCAAGCGGACTGCAGCCAGCGTCGTGTGCCGTCCATCGTGATTCCCTCCAACCCTCGCGGTTGAGATGGTGGCTAGTGCCATCATTTACGCTGCTGTCATTTTCCTACCCTGTCCATGGTAGTATTATGAGCACGAGAAAGTTGATGTGTGGCTCTTGTTCCTTTCCCAGTTCGATTGGGGGTCCATTATGAGTTGCCGTTTCGCCGATATCCAATTATCCGGGTCCATTTGAGCTATAAAAGCTCAGAAGAGGGTCAAGTGCCAGCCACTCTCGAGGGAAAAAGCAACTGATGAAGTGCCGGAGCTAGGATCGAACCCATGACCATCCACTTATGAAGTGAACGTGTAGCCACTACGCCACGGGCCCCGACATCTTGAACGATGTTGTTGTCCAGGAACTGATTGAACAAGTTCAACATGCGCCTCTTAGCGAAGTCGGGGAGGTTTTTAAGCAAGTTGAACTTAATTCGATCCATTCCTGGAGCAGAATTGTTACATGAAAGAAGAGCAAGTGAGAATTCAACCAACGAAAACGGCCTACCCATGTCGTCCCTATCTTTGGAAACGCCACGAATTATTCTGGACAAACTTTTTTTACAAGAATCCACCGAGGAGAGATTTCCTCGATCCTCATTACCCGACGACGCATTACGCATTCTCCTCCTGATGTTGCAAATAGTTCTCATCGATGTCTCGCGCGACAAACCCTCGACAAACCGACGCCAGTAATCGCTTTTCTTCGCCTTGACCATGTTATTTAACTTGCTTTCAAGGGAAGCGTATCGCTTAAAGCTTTCGACCGAACCACGTTTCTGAAACTCTTTGAACGCAGCGTACAGCGAGTTTTAGAGGCGTTCTTGGAGGTATCATGGGCGTTTCAGAGAGTTCCAGGGACGATCCAAGAAGATTCGGAGGCGTTTCAATCCCACCTGAAACGCATGGAACCTCCTCTGCAACCCATTAAAAGCTCCCTCAAACCCCCTAAAATGTCAAACTGGCATCACTGTCATATTGGTTTGTTGCAATCCCACCGTCGCGGTTTTTTAATTCGTTTTTCGATTTGTCGCCTTTGTCCCAAATTATTGTGCACCTTTGTACCGTATTCGTTAATGCGTTTAGTCGCGTGTTACAGTGAGCGTCAATTGTTTTGTTAATCAATAGTGCCCATATCACAGTTCTAAACATCTCTCCGGTACTACAAACATTATCCCGTTCTGCTACCTCAACGCCCCTCGCCCCACACGACCGTACCGCTGCTTGCAAGAATCCGTGCGTAAAAATTTCTTGCACACGACCCGTCGACCTACGCTACTGCATACCCGCAGGCGAATCCTAAAACAAATTCACCACCGTTGCGCGCGCTTAAGCATGCCTTCAATTTGCAACTCTTGCGCCACAGAGATCACCGACGCGCATGTTACATGCCGTGGGTTTTGCAAAGCAAAGTTTCATCCTACTTGCAGCAGCATCGATTCGTCTGCTTTCACCGAGGTGATGGATAATGACCAGCTGTTTTGGATGTGCAAGGAGTGTTCAATTCTAATGAATGACATCCGTATAAGAGAATCTATTCGCGTGGCTTATGAATCTGGTCAACGGAAAGTGCTCACTGCTCACAACGAAATCGTCGCAAGCTTGAAGCAGGAGATATTGATGGAATTGAAAAGTGAAATAAACTCGAATTTTTCGAAACTCATCAATTCCAGCTCTATGACCCCCAGATCTTCAAAGTTTTCGGCTTCGGCTGTCATTTCCACTAGACGCCGTCGGCTGTTTAGGAAGTCTGATAGGCCGCAACCACCAGCCGCTTTGCCTGGAACATCCGAATCTTTGTCACCGTCTTTCGATAATTTTGCTGCCAGAGCACCCAATCGAAAATTCTTGCTCTATTTGTCCCGTATTTCCCGCGATGTGACTACAGAACAAGTGAAAGCTTTGGCGTCTCTTCGATTGGGTACGGATGACGTTGAAGTTGTCCGCCTCGTAGCTAAAGGCCGTGACGTGAGCAGTTTATCGTTCATCTCCTTCAAAGTTGGACTGTGCGAGAATGTCAAGCAGAAAGCTTTGTCTTCATCAACCTGGCCGAGAGGAGTTCTTTTTCGCGAGTTCCAAGATATGCGCACAAATGAAAATTTTTGGAAACCACAACCGACACCGATTCGAACCGATGTGAGAGTAGCCAACCCTTCTACCAGCGGTTTCTCTGCCATGGAGGAATCCAGCGCGATGGATCAAGGACACCACGACGCCTGTTAGAAAGCACTATGGGGGGCTCGCTGCAGCTCGACACAGTCCTGCCTCCTGCTGCCAGCGAACATCAAAGCCGTCGTGGTCCTGTTGTTGAGTCTGCAGTTGAGGTCCCCCAACCTCCTTCCACAGGCAAGTACAATCAATATGCAAACCTCTCCGTGCCTGATCGCCCTTCCGTTTCCAGTTTGGTTTCTTCGACGGGCATTATTGCTCATAGAAAGTCATCGTCTTCATGTTCAACGCACATCACATCGCTGTCGCACTATTGCTCTCGCATACCACCACCTGACCCGGGACGCACGACACTAAGCAGTACGGAAGCCCCGGATCCGCCTAGCTCAGTCGCGCCTTTTGCTGTTGACGATAACACACCGCTGTCTGCTCGTTCCTGCCATCTAAGTCGTCCCGGCCCTGAGTCTAGTGCTGGAGATGGGGTCTTCCAATCTGCCAACCTAGGCATGTATAACATCTGTAGTAGCAATTCTCGTCCTGAAGATTCTTCGATTCGTAGGTCCTTGCCCCGTGAAGCAAATGTGGTAGCTGCTTCCCCTAACGTCGTTATGTACTACCAAAATGTTGGTGGAATCAACAGCTCAATCGCCGAGTATCAGCTGGCTCTTAGTGATGGGAGCTACGACGTCTACGCCCTCACCGAGACATGGCTGAACGATGATACCACCTCTAACCAGCTGTTCCACGACTCTTTCTCGAGCGATTCCAAGCAACAGCATCAAAATTAAGGAAAATTTTTAATTCATGATTTTCTATTGAACTGAAACTTTGCACAGTTTTTCAGTTCCATCTAAATCGCCATTTTTCGATATCAAATTTTATTTAGAGCCACGACTAACTTTTCAAAAGGGTGTATGTGAAAATGGTTCAAAAATATTCAAAAATATGCACAGCAAAAACGGATTGTTCGATTGTTATGAATTTTTCAGCAAAGTTAGATAGCTAAATGGTGATTTCTAAGAAAATATACACTGTGAAAAAAAAAATCTATTTTATCATTGAAAAACATCATTTTTGTCACAAAAACTCAAATATCTCAAAACCCTATCTTTTTACCAACTTGAATTTTTTAGGGAAAACGGTCCATTGTATTAGCAATCTACCATAAAAATTTGGTGATGGTAAACTAATAAACAAAAACCCTAATTAATCCACCTAGCGGTGATGGTGCCTTTCTCGTGCTTTAAAATATCCTTTCAACAAAACTCGAGCGACATGTTGATGACATTGACATAAATACAAAATGAAAACTGCTTGCTTAATCTACTCAATATGGATACATTTTATATTAGCATAACATCCAATATTCAGAAAATATAAGACAACGATCCAAAACTCAAACCAAACAAGTTTCATGAAGCCGCAAAATTTTGAAACGTCATTTTAGATTTTCCGGTCATCATTTTATGACTTCGGATATCTACCCCAACTAAACTAACCGCCATCTTGAACATTGAGACACCATCTTGGATGTTCTGGTATTCATTTTTGACTCTGTAAATAAAATTACATAAAATAGTCGCCGTATTGAATTTTGGCATGTCGTTTATGATTTTCTGGTTACCAGTTTTGGACGAAGACCGGCATTCTTCCCCATTCAAACTATAGTCATATTGCAGACCTTGTGAAACAGCGCACAGCTTGGGTTTTCTGATTACAAATTTTGAATTCTGGACATATTTTCATACAAAATATGCCCATAATGCAAGAATTAATAATCCTATAAATCCTATAAAATAGGCACTAACTTGAATACTGGGCCATTATCTTGGACTTTAGACCGCTATCTTAGATACTCTGGTGGACTTCGAACATATTTCCCATACCAAATACACTTATTTTACATAGTTTTAGAGCTCAACATTCCTTAAAACAGCCACCATCTTTTGTTGACGCGATCAAATTCTTATTTTTCCATTCAACGTTGACCCATCTTGCTATAAATTTACACCTTAGGAATCTGAAATGGTAGGATTTGATGAGATCGCTTTAATTTTGTCCATATTTTGTTCTCATATATGAGAACTTAGACCAATTCGACACTGTTGTTCAAAACCTAATGTTTATCAGGCCATTAAACAAAGCCACGATTTAATTTTTCACATGAGCGTTGGTTCTGCTACACAACAGCTAGTCTCTAATGTGATCTAAGGCTATTTTCTTGCTAACCGGTCATTAGATTATCAAAAAATCTGCGATCTGATGTGTCGTATGTATGGGTTTGGTTCATTTTTATATTTGGTAATTTCCGGTGGGATAGCCGGATCTGATTCCATGAGTCATGGACCATGACACTACCGGTTGTCCCAATTATGGTCTGAGAATATTTTATTGCTTATTTTTCACCTTTACCTAATCACCGCGATTTGATGTATCGCATGAATGGGTTTGCTTCACTTTTACTTCTAACCACTTTCGAAGCCACAGCTGAACCCGCAACACTACCGGGAATCTAATGTGGTCTGACCCTATTTTCCATCAGGTTGTCGATAAGTCGTGATCAGTCTTGTTAGAGATCACAGTCATTTGAACCTTTTCGTCGAAATTCGGCCTCCTTTGTCTCCGACATTCGCAACACAAGCAATCAAACTACTGTTCGAAACAAAAATGTCAAACGAATGCACTTCACCACGATAGCGGCTTCGGGAGACGGTTCGGCTTTTGTTGTTCCTGTCTTCTTCCATAATAAGAGCTATGTTGCCCATCTGCACAGTTAGAAAAAATCACCGACTTCGGTTATGTTTTACCGATATCTCAACCGTTAAGTTTGTTTTACAGGAAAAATTCAGTAAAGGTAGCAACTTCTACCGAAGTTCGTTAGAGTTTGACAGATAAACGATAACATTTTACCGAAATTTGTTATATTTTTTTTTTACAGAATTTCGTTAAAAATCCATTACCGAACGCTCAGCGGTTGAGATTTCGGTAAAAATTACCGAAGCTGTGTGTGTCGCATTCAATGCAACATGCAATAATAAACTAATATTAACATTCATAATCGGAATTGGCTGAAAATCTATGCGTAAAGCTAGAATTAGACACATGTCATCGTGTTGATCTTCTCGTGATCTGCTCGTGTTGTGTGTAGGTGAGAGGTAACGATAGCGCACGAATGTAACAAAGCCGACTGACACCCGACTGCGGCAACGAAATGAAGGTAGTAAAAAATGTCGAATGTTTACAAGACTGGTCGTGATTTGATGTACCGCATCCATGGGTTTGGTTAAATTTTACAATTTACTACCCGGATCTAATTCCGGGTAACTACCGGCTGAACCAAATATGGTCCAACATTATTGTCTTGTTAACTGCTCATCGGTTAACCAAAAACGCTGCAAATTGAAGGTGTCACATGCAGGGTTTGACAATTTCGACGGGACTCTCGGAACCAATTCCGGAACACTAGTGTGACGTAGGGCTGTTTTCTAGCTAACTGTTCATCAGGTTATCGCAAAAGCCACGATTTGATGTGTCACATGCCTGGATTTGGTTTACTTTTACATTTGGCCTCTTCCGGCCACTCAAAACCGATTCCGAAACACTTGCTGGCCGTTCATTAGGTAATCTAAAAAGCCGCTATTTGATGTGACGCATGTACGGGTTTGTTTCCCTTTCAGATTTAACCCCTTCGGCGGGAACCCCGGAACGGGTTCCGGAACACTACTGGTTCAGATATGGTCTGAGATGGTTTTCCTACTCCTTGTCTATCAATTCATCGAAAATGCCGTGGCTTGATGTGTCGCATGCATGGGTTTGGTTCACTTGTATATTTGGCCACTTCCAGCGGGATGCCTAGAACCGGTTCCGGAACACTACCGGTTCAGATATAGTCTGAGATGATTTTCCTGCTCATTGTCCATCAGGTCATCCAAAATGCCGTGGTTTGATGTGTCGCATGCATGGGTTTGGTTCAATTGTATTTTTGACCACTTCCAGTGGAACGCCTAGAACCGGTTCCGGAACACTACCGGTTCAGATATGGTCTGAGACTATTTTCCTGCTTACCGCTCATCAGGTTATTGAAAATGCCGTGGTTTGATGTGTCGCATGCATAGGTTTGATGCATTTTCATATCTGGTCCCTTCCTGGAGTACCGTTCCGGAACACCTAAATGGACATATCTCCGGAACGGCTCAACCGATCCGAACCATTTTCAATAGGAAACAATGGGACCAGATTCCGCGTCGAATGAACCGTCGGTCATTGAAATCGAATAAGGTTTACTGCCAAAAAGTGATGTGAGTTTTTTTGTACACACACATACAGACACACACACACACGCACACACATACACACACACACATACACACACACAGACATCACCTCAATTCGTCGAGCTGAGTCGATTGGTATATGTGATTTGACCCTCCGGGCCTTCTATCAAAAAGTCATTTTTGGAGTGAACATATAGCCTTTCCAGTACACTTAGTGTACGAGAAAGGCAAAAAGTTATAACATTTCAAAAATTTCACAATTTTTACATTTAGTAAAAAAAATTTTTCTGTGTAAATTATTTCGGCCGGGAATCGCGATTTGATGCTGATTTTATTGTTCAGCAAAGTTAGATAACTAAATGGCGATTCCTAAGAAAATATACACTGTGAAAAAAATCTTTTTTAACATTAAAAAATATCATTTTTGTCACAAAAACTCAAATATCTCAAAACCAACGTAATTTTTTAGAGAAAACGGTCCATTGTATTAGCAATCTACCATGAAAATAAACAAAAAAGTTATGACAATTCAAACATTTCACAATTTTCACATTTAGTAATAATTTTTTTTAGTGTAAATTATTTCGGCCGGAAATTGAAGTTTGATGCTGATTTTATTGTTAATGGCCTTGCGTGAGTAAAACAAGTTGTTTTTATTATATATTATATATACATATAATATAATATACTATGTACCGTAATGTTCCGATTTTATCACGCCCTCCGCGCATTAGTCGTTTATTCATTAATTTGCTGTTACATTTGAGGACAAGTGTTTTCCCTCTTCTTCAAGATGAATGTTGAAAGCGTGTTTTGCAACGTTAAAAATATTGAAATGGGTATAGATGTTGAAGAATATTACAGGGCATTTTTGAAAAGGGGCGTAATTCAATTGTTTAAACAGATGTCGCTGATGGCAATTTCTCAGTTGTTGTCGTTTTCGAACTTCCTGCGCCCTGCTTTACCGATGATATACAGATGGCTCGTTTGTCAAATTCTAGACGGCAGGACGTGCAAATGCGTAATTTTGTACACAATGTGGACATTTGGGCATAACCAGTCTCTTTCAGTTTATCTATGGTGCTTTCGGTGAGATTTCGTAACTCTTTTGAACATTTTTTTTCATCAAACGGTCTACAAGAGAGCGTTGAGTTGAAGACCTTTGAGAAAGCGACTGTTCATCTTGTTCGTTAGATTATAATAAACAAAATCACTTATTAATTTTAACTTACTTGTTTGGTGTTGGTGGCTGAAGAAAAAAAATACTATACAATTTTTAATATTCATAGCGGTAGTATTTTTTTGTTTTGCCTTTCTCGTACACTTAGTGTACTGAAAAGGCTATATGTTCACTCCAAAAACGACTTTTTGATAGAAGGCCCGGAGGGTGGACTCACATATACCAATCAACTCAGCTCGACGAATTGAGGTGATGTCTGTGTGTGTGTATGTGTGTGTGTATGTATGTGTGTATGTGTACAAAAAAACTCACATCACTTTTTGGCAGTAAACCTCAACCGATTTTAATGACCGATGGTTCATTCGACGCGGAATCTGGTCCCATTATTTCCTATAGAAAATGGTTCGGATCGGTCCAGCCGTTCCGGAGTTATGGCCATTTACGTGTTCCGGACCAGTACCCTTGGAAGTGGCCATACATAAAAATGTAACAAACACATACATGCGACACATCAAACAGCGGCATTTTGGATAACCTGATGAACAGTTAGCAAGAAAACAATCTCAGACCATATCTGAACCGGTAGTGTTCCGGAACCGGTTCCGGATGTCCTGCCGGAAGTGGCCAAATATAAAAGTGAACCAAATCCATGCATGCGACACATCAAATTGCGGCATTTTCGATAACCTGATGGACAGTTAGCAAGAAGACAATCTCAGACCATATCTGAACCGGTTGTGTTCCGGAACCGGTTCCGAATGTCCCGCCGGAAGTGGCCAAATATAAAAGTGAACCAAATCCATGCATGCGACACATCAAATTGCGGCATTTTCGATAACCTGATGGACAGTTAGCAAGACGATAGTTTCAGACCATATCCGAACCGGTTGTGTTCCGGAACCGGTTCCGAATGTCCCGCCGGAAATGGCCAAATATAAAAGTGAACCAAATCCATGCATGCGACACATCAAATTGCGGCATTTTCGATAACCTGATAGACAGTTAGCAAGAAAACAGTCTCAGACAATATCTGAACCGGTAGTGTTCCGGAACCGGTTCCGGATGTCCTGCCGGAAGTGGCCAAATATAAAAGTGAACCAAATCCATGCATGCGACACATCAAATTGCGGCATTTTCGATAACCTGATGGACAGCTAGCAAGAAGACAATCTCAGACCATATCTGAACCGGTTGTGATCCGGAACCGGTTCCGAATGTCCCGTCGGAAGTGGCCAAATATAAAAGTGAACCAAATCTATGCATGCGACACATCAAACTGCGGCATTTTCGATAACCTGATGAGCAGTTAGCAAGAAAACAGTCTCAGACCATATCTGCACCGGTAGTGCTTTGGAACCGGTTTCGGGTGTTCCGTCGGAAGTGGCCGTGTATAAAAGTTTACAAAACTTTTGCATACGGCACATCAAATCACGGCTTTTTCGACAACTTGATGACCGGTTAATGAGGAAGTAGGCTAAGACCACATTATGGACTGTCAGTAGTGCTGAGACTAGTTCCGGGTTTCCCTCCGAAAGTGGATAAATATAAAATTGAACCAAACCCATGGCTTTTTTGATAACCTAATAAACTTTAGCAACAAATAGGCTCGGACTATTTAAGAGACTATCGGTAGTGTTCCGCGACCGGTTCCGGGCCGGAAGTGACACCAAACCCATGCATGCGATAGCTCAAATTACGGCTTTTTAGGGAACATGTTGTACAGTTCCAAGAAAATAGACGCAAGCCATATCAGTGTGTTACGGAACCAATTACGGGTGTCCCACCAGAAATGGTCAAATGTAAAAGAGAACCAATACATACGACATATCAATGACTGATTCAGTAAAAAGATAAACGATAATCTCAGACCATATTTGGAAGAACCGGTTGTGTTCCAGATCTGGTGACAAGACGAGTAACGCGTCGGAAGTGGTAAAATATAGAAGGGAACTGAACCATAGCGGCGTTTTTGATAATCTGATGAACGGTCAACAAGAAAATATACTCAGGCCACATCTAGAGCTTGTAATAATATTTCGGAATCGGTTGCGGGTGTTCCATCGGAAGTGATTTAATAGAAGTGAACCAAAATCACGCATGCGATACATAAAATCGCGGCCGAACGGTTAGCAAGAAAATATCCTCAGATCACATTAAATTTCGGCTTTTCAGGTAACCCGATGAACAGTTGACAAAAACATAGTCTCAGACCATATTTGAGACAACCGGAATCGGTTGCAGGTGTCCCGCCGGAAGTGGTCAAACGCAAAATTTAACAAACCCATGCAAGCTGCACATCAAATAGCGGAATTATAAAGGTGAACAAAATAAATGTCAAAGCGATAAATCAAATTATGGATTTTTTGATAGCATGTAAACGTTGGGTAAGATTATAAGATTATATATGCAAGAGAACAAAATCGTGACCAAAGCGATCTCTTCAAATCACATCATTTCAGATTCCTGCGGTGTAAATGTATAGTAGGATGGATCAACGTTTTATAGAAAAAATATAATTTAATCGCATCAACACTGTTAGATCAGCGGGGAGCAGTGGTTCTACCGTTTCGGAATCCGGGGCAGTAACGGTCAATATCGAAGAGGAAACTGATACACTCTGGATAAAGCCGTGGGAGTTTCTTGGACTGCCGGAGTATTAACTTCACACGCGAGTTACTTTAATCGACACTAATTTATTTCACTTAACTATAATCCACTATATTTCAAAACTCTTAAAATTACAAATTAATCGTAGACACTCTTTTTCAAAGAATAACTTGAACGAAATATTGCACGGTCCACTTCTATGACGTCACAGCAGAAAGAGAGCAGTAGTCTACCTTTTATACCCAAGATGAGGCGGAAGAAGGTACAACGCCATTGTAACCGCCTTAGTGGTGCCGACGTTAGTGTTGGTGTCTCTAGAAGGTTCTCCTTTTGGGCGTTTATCGCTTCGATGAACAAGGGGTGATACATTAGCTCACAGTTGCCGCTCGAATACAGATGGCGCTCTACTTCTCTTTTCATGACGTTCACGAACATACTGGCCCCTTCAGAAACCGTGTTTCTGACAGTTGAATCGATGTGGATGCTGTCATTATATTCTCCTTGCTTCTATTCTGTCAGGTCGATCGATGAAACAATGGTTGACGGAACAATGGCTGTAAAGATTAAGACCCGGTAGCGGGTTACGCTAAATTGGAAGGATTTGGACAGGTTCTTACCGTGTCCTTCTTAATAGCAGGCTTGATAATCCTCCTCGAAATCAAAAGAGTTTTGCAACATGCTCTAGAGCGGTGTTTTGCTTTTGCCTCGTGGCGAGGGAGCGAACGAACCCCAAACAGAGAGGCAATAAAAACTGAGCGAGGAAGAGGGGAACGAAAAAAGAGCCGATGATTATTTCGGGTTTTTGAGTGCGATTTTCGCCTCGAGAGTCTGTCTTTATATGGGAGTGGAACTCGCGAGAGCTTTTTGAGTGTGAGTGGACGTGAGAAACACAACAAGAAATTATGAGTGTTGGACGAACTCCTCGCTGCGCGGCAAGCTCGCGCTCGCTGCTGTTGAGGATTTGCGTTGTGATTTCTGAGTTTTATTTTCACTCCTCAGAAAATCGCCGAAATCGCTTCCTCATTTTCTCGCGAGGGAGTTTCTGTCAAGCCTGCTTAATAGAAGGCCCATCTTTCTTTATTTGTAGGTCCTCCTCCTGGAATTCGCAGACTGGCAGACGAAGATTTGTTGTTTGACGAAAATTGGTTGCAGAATTGGAATGATCGCGTCCAGTGTACGGGTTGTTGTTTGCGGATTGGTCCATTGATGATGCAGTCATTGGAGGTGGCAACGATCAATCGTTCGTCCGGAGTTTTGCGATGATGCGCTGAGGTTTGATTTAATATCTTCGCTGATGATGTCCACTGGCCTTTCAATGCAGAGGGAACGTTTCGGGAATTCCTGTTGGTGAGATCGATGCGATCGGTTGGTGAGATCGACGCGCGGTTGCGATCGGTGTTGCGGTATGAGCGGCTGAGCAACCGATCGCTGGCCCCTGTGATGGAATTTAGCAAGCGCTGTTGATGATTTTTGCTGGCTTTTGCCCATTGGTTGGCGATGAAAGGGTTCCAAATTTCCTCGGTGTTGATGGCGAAAATAGTGATCGGTGACCGACGAGTATTGGTTGATTGTTCGATGTGAGTTGAATGGATGATTCATCGTTTGGTGTAGCGCTTTCGGGATGTTATCGGTGTTATTGATAGAAGGTCGTTGATGAAACTGCGATCCCTGAGTGGTTGATGGAATGATTGTTGATTTGGTGGTGGTCCGTGATCTTTGGGAAGCATTGAAGGGTTGGTGGTAGATCTTCGTCACGCGTGTGCCTTGCTTCGATGGAAGTTTTGTTGTCTTCGTCGTATGGAGTGTGTAACAGTTGGAGCTTTTTCGCAGGCAGGCCATTGATGATTTACTGGAAAGTTGATTCGGATTTTTGGTGCTCGCTAGCGGGTGAAAATTTCGTTGACTCGAAGTTGCTCCTCGTATCGGCGTGTGGTTATGTTGCAGTTGTTTGAATGCTAGATGAGCGACGACGGGTGCAGGACTACTAGTAACTTTGCCGCACACGACCCAGCCAAACGCCGAGTTGACAAGCACGGGTAGGTTGTCTCCGAGCGGAATTCTACCTGGGACCTTGAACAGCTCGAAGAAGATCTCAGCTCCGATGATCATGTCTACCGTACCGGTGCTGGCGAACGATGGGTCAGCTAATTTGATTCCTGGTGGTAGTGTCCAAGATGAGATGTCGATCGTTGTCGCTGGCAGGTCAATCGTGACTTTAGGCAAAACCAGAAACTCAATGTTGGTGGAGTATTTGCCAACTCTTGAACGGATCTGTGCAAGGAACTTAGTTTTTGCTTGGGTTGATTCTTGGCCGATTCCAGTGATGGGTTGGGAGATTCTTTTCCGTGGCGCGCTGATGTGTTCCGAGAAGCGTTCTGTAACGAAACAACATTCGCTTCCCGAGTCGAAAAGTGCTCTGCCGACGTGTCGACTTCGGCTTCTTTGTCGGCGATCGAAAGGTTGGAGAAGCGTTCGCATAGATAGAGTGGGTGCTGATCTGAGCAGATTACACAGCTACGTTGATTCGCTTGGCTCGCTGCGTTGCTCGCGACGGGTCGTTGAGAGAGTTTTTTCGCTTGGTGTGGGAGTGGTACTTCGATAGGCTTCGGTTGAATTGATTGGAGAACGGTTACACGGCGCTGAATGAACGACGTTAGATCTTTGAAGGTGACAGCTTGCTGGGACGAAGAGTGCTCTTCCCAGTCTCTTCTGGTCGTCGGGTCGAGACGACTGCTGAGCATGCGGATTAGTAGAAGATCCCAATGGTCCGTTCGCTCACCTAGTTGCTGCAGAACTTTAACATTTGCCTCGAACTTTTCCACCAGGTTGTGCAGTTCTGCGGACGATTCCCGTTTCAACGTGGCAAATTCGAAGAGGTTGTCTACGTACGATTGCTTGAGTGCAGTGTTTTGGAAGTGGTCAAGCAGTAGATTCCATGCCACCGGGTAGTTTTTGGCACTTATGGGGATCGTCTGGATGAGCTGTAGAGCTGCGTTCGATAGCGATGACCGCAGATAGTAGAACTTCTGTATGTTCGAAAGGTCGGCGGATGAATGGACAAGCGATAGGAACAAATCGTGGAAGTTCATCCAGTTCTCCAGTTGTCCATCGAAGATTGGTAACTTGACATCGGGTAATCGGACTTGCGATGCCGACGGAGGTGGTCGCGCCTCGAAATGTGAAGTATTGAAGGTGCTCTGATTGAGTTCAGCCTTGTTGTGCGCCAGTAGGAAGCCCTTGACCCGATAGTAGGCAGACTCGATAGTAGCCCGATCTTGAAGGTGGGTTTCTAGGGCTTCGTCGTCTAAGGTTTCCAGCTCGCTTTGGACGGTGTTGTACTCGGTCCATAGCTTCGATAGATGCTCCAACCGGACAGGGACTTCGTCGACCTGGGTTTCTTCATCATAATCGTCGACGAAGGTCTTCATAAGCGTGAAGGAAGTGATGATGCTCTTCTGCCGAAGCTTGAGGGTTTTGATGCGGCGCTCGGTCAGCATGGTGGTGTGACGTAGAAATGGACCTGTAATTTTGAGACCAGCGTAGCCCACACACAACGGTAGTTTAGGGGATAGGAATTGTAATTACCTTTTCAAGGCAATTCTAGTGCCTTGTATTGAATTTAACAGTTGATGCTCGAGGTGGGAGTCGCGTCCGGAAGGCGTGCTACTTCGACGGAACGACTAGAAGGTTCTCGAACATCCCAGCATGAAGTTGGCGGTTCAGCGATCCAAGAGACGGGATTCGCCAAACGGAAGATGGCGGACGTAGATATCGTAGATTCAGCTCGTGAGGTTGTTGGCTAGCGGAGTTTCGACGCTATCCGGTCCGAAGGACCAATGTTAGATCAGTGGGGAGCAGTGGTTCTACCGTTTCGGAATCCGGGGCAGTAACGGTCAATATCGAAGAGGAAACTGATACACTCTGGATAAAGCCGTGGGAGTTTCTTGGACTGCCGGAGTATTAACTTCACACGCGAGTTACTTTAATCGACACTAATTTATTTCACTTAACTATAATCCAATATATTTCAAAACTCTTAAAATTACAAATTAATCGTAGACACTCTTTTTCAAAGAATAACTTGAACGAAATATTGCACGGTCCACTTCTATGACGTCACAGCAGAAAGAGAGCGATACCTTGCAGTAGTCTACCTTTTATACCCAAGATGAGGCGGAAGAAGGTACGACGCCATTGTAACCGCCTTAGTGGTGCCGACGTTAGTGTTGGTGTCTCTAGAAGGTTCTCCTTTTGGGCGTTTATCGCTTCGATGAACAAGGGGTGATACATTAGCTCACAGTTGCCGCTCGAATACAGATGGCGCTCTACTTCTCTTTTCATGACGTTCACGAACAAACACCTTATACAGTGTTTCAATCTTCAATCTCCTTATGCTTCTAAAATTACTGCTCACAATTTGGGTGCGACTGGTTGAGCCCTCATTTTTCTTATTGCGATTGAAATTTGAACGGAAATGAAATTCAAGAATTTGAATGCATTTTCCTCGAAGGAAGGTCAAATTTTACATGAAACATGTTACCAATGATAATAAAATATAGCCTAAAGTGTGCTGAAATAAACATTGGCGAAGATCACAAAGTGATCTGTGATTGTGAATAAAGTTAACCTTCTTCATGCATTAGCTTACGCTCACCCCGCTACCGTAGTGGATGGAATGGGGACATAATGATCCCAATACACGACTAGGGTTAAGGTGGTCAAGCAGTCAACTGAGAGGTCTGATATTTTTCAGCTCTGTTTTCCTGTTGATCATAATATCGTAATATGTATCATCAACAAGTTTCGAAAATCGATGATGGCTTTGTTAAAATTGTTGCTTTTCTATATGAAGTGTTTTCAGGAACATTTTGGCTAACGTCTACGAAAAGTTCATCAGTACATATTCGACGAGAAAGGCACTATCACCACTAGGTGGATTAATCTGGGTTTTTTTCGTGAGCGTTGTCAGGTATGTATACAGACAAACAAACGTAACACTGGCGAAATTTTCATTGACCACGCCTTCAACGATCATTTTGAATCTTGGTTGTGGCTTTCATAACAAGAAGAGCGCCCATCGTTTTTCTTTGCGTTTGACGTTTCACACTAGCGTCTTCTGATGACGATATTGCACAACGCAGTGTTTCGTGAAACATTTCCACCAGGTGGTGATAGTGTGAACTGGGCGATGAATTTTCACTAAAATTGTTCTAGGCGTTTCGTCTGTTTGTCTGTGGTATGTACCTCTTATGCATTTGTTGTTGTTGAAGTTACTCGCATTCTTCCGATCATAAAGTCTGTTCTCTACACACTTAATTTTGATTACCGCACGGTGTGTCTGGTATAAGAAATTTATTACAAAAAAATAGGCATCGCTAATTTTTACGTTACGTGAAAGTTGACGCTACTAGCTTTCATTCAAGCCCAACATCGAAATATTCCATCGGGGGAACTTTTTCATACAAAAATTGGGTATGTTTGTTAAGTAGAAATAGGGATTAATTTGGAACCGTTCATTTTGTATGGGGAAAAACAGTATTCTGAAAAAGTTGTTCGAGATCCCTCGGTGGATTTTTTTGAGGGACCGTGCAAATGAAAGCTGGAAGTCTCTATTTTTGAATAGCGAAAAATTTGGCGATGCCCAATTTTTTGTTATAAACCTTTCCCATACACACGCCGTGTACCGAGTTCGGTAATTTTTTGACGAGATTAAAACTGCTGAGCACCGAACTCGTTCAGCAAAAATGCATTGTTTACCTTTTCCATACGATTTTGACAGTTGTTTTACTGAGCCTCAGTAAAATCGATTACCGAAACTACCGAGATCGTACTGCTGTTATAATCTCGTCAAAAAAGTACCGAACAGGCAATTCAGAAATAAGTGTGTAAGAGGGATTTTTTTTGCGGATAAACTAGACGTATACGCGTATAAAAAAACTTTTATTATACAGCTTTTGTCTTAAAAATAAATTCAATTCCATTTTTCTTATAATCAACAGCTTTTCAACACTATCAAGGGATTTTTTCACCAGTCACGTACAATAAAAAGTATGACAATCTCAATATTTTTGATCACAACACTGGATCGCGTCTAAGTTTCAAATAGATACTATAGTAATTACGAATAATCAAACTAAAGTATCATGAAAACAACTTGTTTAATTCAGGCGGTAGCCTTTACAATAAAATCAGCATCAAAATATAATTCTCGAAATAATTTACACAGAAAAAAATTTTTTTTTGTTACTAAATGTAAAAATTGTGAAATGTTTGAAATGTCATAACTTTTTTGTTTATCAGTTTACCATCACCAAAATTTTATGGTAGATAGCTGATATAATGGGCCATTTCCCCTAAAAAATTGAAGTTGGTAAAAAGATAGGGTTTTGAGATATTTGAGTTTTTGTGACAAATATCATATTTTTTCAAAGTAGAAAAAGAAATTTTTTACAGTGTATATTTTCTAAGGAATCATCATTTAGTTATCTAACTTTGCTGAAAAATTTATAACAATCGAACAATCCGTTTTTGCTGTACAGCTTTTAGAATATTTTAGAACTATTTTCGCATACACCCTTTTGAAAAGTTAGTCGTGAGTGAATATGAAGGTTTAATATCAAAAAATGGCGATTTTAATGAAATTGAAAAACTGTGCAAAGTTTCAGATATTTTTGAAATGGTCGCTCAGGATCGACTGACATGACTCCGTGGAATTCCTCTCTCGGTATACCGACAGGACCGATCGCCTTCAAAAAGCAACAAGAGCATCGGGGGCGGAGTATTACTGGCGGTGCGCTCTGGGTTTAAGTCCCGATTGATCAACCCTCCGAATTGTTCATCGGTCGAACATCTGTGGGTCGCAATTTCTACAGTCGACGCAGAAATTTATGTTTGCATTGTGTACATTCCTCCCGATCGAGTGAATGACATATCTTTGATAGAGAGTCACATCGATTCGCTCAACTGGGTTGTATCGCAAATGGCTCCCAGAGATAACGTGGTCGTCATCCTCGGCGATTTTAACATGAGCACGATTTCCTGGCAGCGTGATCCCCGCGGAGCTTTCTTTCCATGTTCTTCCCGGTCTTCACTTGGCGAACCTTCACGCGAGCTACTTGATGCATATTGTACTGCAGGGCTCAAACAGATGGTTGGTGTGGAAAACGAGAATAATCGGTCACTTGATTTATGCTTTGTAAGCAACGAGCTGACCGTCGACTGTATGGTCACGCAAGCTCCTGCGCCGCTCGTTAAAATCGGGAGGCATCACCTCCCACTGTTGATCAATTTGGAAAAGAAACCACATCGTTGCTTCCACGACACTTCGGAAAGCATCACGTATGATTTCAGCCGAGCAAAATTCGACGAAATGGATGGTTTCCTTGCTCGTGTCGATTGGAACGGAATTTTGAGTAATTCGGACGTAAACCTCGCTGCTAGCACATTGTCTAGTGTGTTGCTATATGCTATTGACCAGTTTGTTCCCAAAAAGTCTAAACGTGAACCGTCAAAACCCGCTTGGTCAAATGCCGACCTCAAAAACCTGAAAAGAGTGAAACAGGCAGCCCTGAGACGTCACAGCAAATATCGCACGGATTCTACTAGAACATGTTATCTAGAAGCGAACACGGCTTATAAGCAACTTAATGATCGCCTCTACAATGCTCACCTAGTTCGCCTACAAAACAACCTCAAATCGAACCCTAAGAGTTTTTGGCGACACGTAAACGATCAGCGGAAGGAAACTGGATTGCCCTCTACGATGACTGATGGATTACATGAAGCCGATACTACCGCCTCAATTGCCGATTTGTTCCGCTCCCAATTCAGTAGGGTGTTCGTTGATGAACAGCTTAACCTGCAGGACATAGACGACGCTACCCGAAACGTTCCAAGCCTTCCTTCAGCCGCACTGCATTTTGATATCACTAACGATGCGGTCATTACTGCTGGTAAAGAGCTGAAATCATCTACAGGATGCGGTCCGGATGGTATTCCTCCGATAGTCATCAAACGTTGTGTGGACTCGCTTGCTACTCCATTGACCAGCGTGTTCAATCTTTCCATCTCTACTGGCGTTTTTCCGGATTGCTGGAAGCAGTCATTTGTTTTTCCAGTTTTTAAGAAAGGCTGCAAGAGGACTGTCTCAAACTACCGGGGAATTGCTTCGTTGAGTGTCATCTCTAAGCTCATGGAGAAGATAGTTCTTCAAAGGTTGGTTCAGTGTTTCTCCCATCATATCTCGCTGGACCAGCACGGATTCATGCCCAAACGATCAACGACCACAAACTTGACGTGTTTCACTTCGTATTTGATACGTCAAATAGAAAATGGCCATGAAGTGGACGCAATCTACACAGATCTATCCGCCGCTTTCGACAAAATGAACCACCAAATCGCACTCGCCAAATACGAGAAATTGGGAATGAACAGCAGCTTCGTTATCTGGCTCCGTTCCTATTTAATCGGTCGTAGTATGCAGGTGAAACTTGGCGATCATGTTTCTTCCCCGTTTCCAGTATCATCTGGCGTACCGCAAGGCAGTCACCTCGGTCCATTTTTGTTTTTGCTGTATATGAATGATGTCAATTCGATCCTCAACTGCATGAAGCTGTCATATGCCGACGATTTGAAGCTGTATTCCACGATTAGGGAACCTCGTGATGCCGTTTTTCTTCAGCAACAAGTAGAAGCCTTTTCTGCTTGGTGTTCTGTTAACCGAATGTCCCTGAATGTGTCGAAGTGCTCTGTCATTTCGTTTAGCCGCAAGAAAACAACCTTCCGCTACGATTACGCTTTGGCAGGAGTGCAATTACATCGTGTAGCGACAGTGAAGGACCTGGGGATTCTCCTTGACTCCAAAATGACATTCAAGGACCATGTTGCTTATGTCGTTGGGAAAGCATCGTCGCTGCTCGGCTTCCTCTTCCGCTTTTCCAAGAAATTCAAGGACGTTTACTGCATGAAATCGCTATACTGCTCAATCGTACGTCCTATCCTGGAATATTCGGCAGTTGTTTGGGCCCCCTACTATGATAACAGCGTACAACGAATTGAGCGTATCCAGCGAAAGTTTATTCGTTTTGCCTTACGCCACCTCAGGTGGAGGAATCAGCACGACCTACCAAGTTATGAGAGCCGTTGCCTATTTATACATTTGGAATCTCTCGCTGCAAGGCGAAATGTTGCTCAAGCATGTTTTGTCGGAGACCTCCTGCAGGGCAATATTGACTGCCCATCACTCTTGAGCATGCTGAACATCAACGCACGACGCCGGAATCTTCGAACACACTCATTTTTACGTCTTTCTTCAGCTAGGACTAATTACGGTCAACACGAACCGATTCGTAGCATGTCCCGTGTGTTTAATAAATGTTATTTTGTTTTTTGATTTTAATGTTTCACGCAAGGCAAATAAGTGTAGTTTTAAACCCGAATTATGTAAGGTACCACGGCAGTCTGTAAATGTTAGTTAAGTGTCATTGGGGTGATTTGTATTACCTGTTGACTTTATGTAAATAAATAAATAAATAAATAAATAAATGTCTTTAAGGCCTTCTGAAGCATCCCTAAAACCTCCCTCACAGCATCATGAAATCTCCGGAAACCACTTCCAAATCCCCCTGAACCCCATGAAACTATGAAATCTCGTTCAAGATAATACACGATTGCAAGATTATCTTGAACCTCACTTTCCCCCATGAAAGTGATGAAAATCACCAGGAGCAACTTCAAACGTGTAATTCAGATTGATAGAATGTACACATTTCGAAAGTTGCGCACTTGCTCGGCTATAGAAATTCAAGTGCTGTTAAACTGATTTCCATCGCACCTCTTGAAGTTTTTTTTTTCATATCCAGATTTCATATCACCATCTGATACAGTGACAGCTCGTGAGCATAGTACACGTAGGTACTTTGTCATATTTCCTGAAGCCTGATCCACCCCATGGAAGGCATCGCACGGTTGCAACGGAAGCAGATAAAATTCTCATTCGCAAAAAATGTGTCACACGGTGACACAATAGCTTGGAAATGGAAAACTATAGTGACTTTTATTACGGGCACATTAAATTCATTAGCTGGAAAAATCCACCCATCCACAGTGTGAAAGGAGTAGATTGGTACGATGGGTACAAACATTAGGTATCCATAATGCATGGCTACGATGACTTGGGAGACATATGCGCCCGCTCAGTTTTCCACTCGAGAGTGTGATGATGGATGATTTTTCTTGTTTGGAAATACAGCTCAAATTTATGGTCTGCTGCTCACAACGCTTCCACCCTCTCCTCAGAGGGCCTCTCTTCATGGCGAATGTCAGACTGCTCCAGTTTTATGGGTTTCCGTTCAACAGTCAGGGCAGCACGGCAGGCAGCAGCCCATATTATGTTGCTACTACTTGTGTGTGTCTCGGTCGGGTGGTGCTTGTAATCGATTCGAGATGGTTTGCTAACGAGTTGTGTCGGGATATGAAAAAAGGACATGTTGATAACGATCAATCCGTTTATAAGTTATGGAAGAGAATTTATGAAAATTAAACTATAAAAAAAATTTTATGAAAGATTGAGCGACATGAACGGTTTTAGGGATGAAAACTACGGTATGAGTACCCTTCCTAAGCATCTGACCCAATTTTCAGCCTGATAAAAAGATGAGCTGGTGCCTGAGGCGTAGTCGTCTTACGTTCACTTCATAATTGGATGGTCATGGGTTCCATCCCCGCCCGGTACTTGCAATTTTTCGGCAGTTGCTCTTCCCCCTGAGACTGACACCTGACCGTCTTCTGAGCATATGCTCTAACGAACCCGGGAACGGCAACTCATAATGGGCCTCGAATGGGACTGGAAAAGGAACAAGTGCCACACATCAACATCCTTGTGCTCATCATTCTACCATGGACAGGGTAGAAAAGTGACAGCAGTGCAAAGGCAACCAGTTCAATATATATAGTAGAATTAGAAATACATTTAGGCGCTGTGCAGTTGCCAATTGGAATCGCTCCCGCAGTGCCCTACCCGAACAGAGGAAAAAAAAGCGCAATAGTAGCATATTTTGATATGGAGAATAAATAGTGATATTTGTTTGTTTGAGATAAGAGGTAAAAGTAATGAAAGTAATATCTCAAATTTACTCCTGGATCATCATCATCATAGCACATTTAGCTCTTGGTAAGATCTAACCAATAGCAGTGCGCTATTTGATTGATCTTCAAATATCATATTTTGCAATTGGTTAGATGGTTCAAGAACAAATGTTTGCTATTATTTTCAGTACTTTTACCTCTTATCTCAAACAAACCAATATCACATTTTGATCGTCAGTACTTGAACGTACTTGAACTCTGCCCGGGTAGTGGACAAAAGAGCTGTATAATTATTATCTTTATTATTTTATTAGTTAATTATTATCTTATTAGGTTAAGTGGTTAGAAAAAAAAGATAATAACGGCACCAATTTTTTCCCAGTACGTACTGGTACTTGTAGTAGGGTGCAAAACTTTGAACAAGTTGTGCCTTAAAACAAGCTGTTATGTATGTAGGTGCACTGCACAATCTTGGCAACTTCGTTGTGACGATCGAGGTAAACAGCAAGTAATTTTGTTATATCCAGGCGCGTAAATTCTGCCGATGTATCCATTCCCAAATGTTTGACTCGGTTATAACGTACTGGCCATCTTAGATGTCGACTTGGCTAACGTCGGTACCAAGAGTACCTATAGTCGAAACGGTGCGGAGTCAATTATTGACGTGACCCTTTTGTAGTCCTGGCCTAACAAGTAGTTCGAACTGGAGAGTAGATGATGGCTACACTCACAGCGACCACCTGGCGGTTCGCTACAGTATCGACTACAACAACAGCAGACAGCGGATAGAAGAAGAGGCGGCTAGGCCAAGGCCAAGCCCTCGCAGTTGGGAGACATCATACTTCGACGAAGAGTTATTTAGGGAGGCGCTCCGCCGTGAGCAAAACTTAATCGGTTTAGACGGCAACGAGCTGGTAGCGGTGCTCTCACGTGCGTGTGATGCGACCATGCCTAGGCGAGTCCACCCTAGAAATGGGAGGCCACCGGCTTACTGGTTGACCGACGCGATTGCGGACCTGCGCCGCGCCTGCCTACGGGCTAGGCGGCGGATGCAGCGAGCACGATCAGAGGAAGAGCGAAACGAACGGCGGGTGATGTCCGCCGCTGCAAAAGCCGCGCTTAAGACCGAGATAAGAGCAAGCAAAAAGGCCTGCTGTGAGGGTCTCTGTCAGAGTGCCAATACGAACCCGTGGGGTGACGCCTACAGGATCGTTATGGCCAAGACGAGAGGTGATCATTGGATCATTGGAGGACTTTTTCCGCGTCATGATCCTAGTCCTTGGCCTCCTTTCGTAGGACAGCCAGGGACTGGGGCTGGCGATGAGGAGAGGGTCACCGATGTGGAACTTGGGGGGATAGCTAAGTCCCTTAGCGTAGGTAAGGCCTAGGTCCGGACGGAGTTCCGAACCTGGCCTTAAAAGTAGCTATTGCAGAGGCTCCCGAGAGGCTATGCAGAAATGCCTGGACGAGGGAGTTTTCCCAGAAGCTTGGAAGAGGCAGAGCCTGGTGCTATTGCCAAAGGCGGGGAAACCACCCGGAGACCCGTCGGCATATAGACCAATATGCTTGATTGACACGGCGGGGAAGGTGCTCGAAAAGATCATCCTTAATAGAATGAGGTTCACTGAGGGCGAAAATGGTCCAGTACGGCTTCCGGAAGGGGAGGTCCATCGTAGACGCTATCTTGTCGGTTACAGGATGGCCTCCATGGCCAAATGGCAGCGCGCGTGGGACAGTTCCGCCAAAGGAAGGTGGACCCATAGGTTGATACCGAGGGTAGATAGTTGGATGATAAGGCGCCATGAGGAAGTTACATTCCACCTGACACAGGTCTTTACAGGTCATGGTTGCTTCCGACAGTATCTACACGTTCCGGGCATGCGGATTCTCCCGAATGCCCAGTGTGCAATGGTTTCGAGGAAACGGCGGAACACGTTTTGTTCATATGCCCGTGTTTTCGCACAATGCGTTACCGCATGCTTGCCACATGCGGGGAGGACACAACTCCGGACAACTTGGTCCAGAGGATGTGTAGGGATGAGGTTTGCTGGAATGCCGATTCAACGTCTATCACCCATATTATCTGGGAGCTACAGAGGAGGTGGCGCGTGGACTCGGAGAATGGCTAGTCCAGATGCAGTACAAGAGGTGATCCAAGGGAAGTCGGCTTCGTAGGTCATACCGGTGCCCTGCGGTCGAGATCGACCCTTACAGCGATTAAGTGGCCGCGGAGAGGAAGTTCCGGTAGCGGTGCTGTCGTGGCGTCGGTCTACTGGGTTGGATCCGAACCCGCGGTTGAAAAGGGGTCCCCGGCAAGGGTCGGGGTAGGTGAGACCCTGCTGTCTGCAACCTTCGGGTGCATCTGATAGGGCCTGAAGGGTACTGATACCCTTCCTTTGCGGGCAGGTCAGATCGGGTTGCACGTGGGCATCAGTTCTTGATGTCTGCTAAGCAGTTGGGCGCGGGCGGGGTTGACCCTGCCCGCCTTCCGAGGACAAAGGGAGTGGCGAGGACCACTCGGGAAACCGGCTAAGCGCCAGCATGCTACCGTGATGGACTCTCCAGAGCGAGTCATCGATGTTCGTTGCTGCTAGGCTACGGCAGCTAACCTTGTGGGTGCGATATGCACTAGCCCGTCTCTGAAGCAATACCTTCTTGGTGGTTCCGGAGAGACGTAGGGTTTGGCGACCATAGGAATGGTCCCACCCGTCCGATCTTTGCTGCTTCGCGTTTCAAGCGGGTGTACAGCTCTGCCACCGTTCCAAATGTTCTGGCAATAATGTCCATGTCGTCCGCAAAGCACACAAATTGTCCGGATTTTGTGAAAATCGTTCCCCGGCTGTTGAGCCCGGCTCGTCGCATCACACCTTCCAGAGCGATGTTGAAGAGTAGGCATGAGAGTCAATCACCTTGTCGCAGTCCCCGGCGACAGTTTTGCACACCGTCCATCGTTGCTTTAATCAGTCTAGTCAGCTTCCCAGGAAAGCCGTTTTCGTCCATGATTCTCCATAGCTCTGCGCGGTCGATACTGTCGTATGCCGCTTTGAAGTCGATGAACAGATGATGCGTTGGGACCTGGTATTCACGGCATTTCTGGAGGATTTGCCGTACGGCAAAGATCTGGTCCGTTGTCGACCGGCCGTCGATGAAGCCGGCTTGATAACTTCCCACGAACTCATTTGTTTTAGGTGACAGACGACGGAAGATGATCTGGGATAGCACTTTGTAGGCGGCATTGAAAATAGTGATCGCCCTGAAGTTCTCACATTCCAAATGGTCGCCTTTCTTGTGAATGGGGCAGATTACCCCTTCTTTCCACTCCTCCGGTAGCTGTTCGGTTTCCCAGATCCTGACTATCAGCCGATGCAGACAGGTGGCCAACTTTTCTGGGCCCATCTTGATGAGTTCAGCTGCGATACCATCCTTACCAGCTGCTTTGTTGGTTTTGAGCTGGCTTTGTTGGCATCCTTAACTTCCCTCAGCGTGGGAGTTGGTTCATTTCCGTCCTCCGCTGCACTGGCGTCGTCGTTTCCTCTGTTTCCGTGGGCTCCCGTGCCTACGTTCTCCACGCCGTTCAGGTGCTGATCGAAGTGCTGCTTCAACCTTTCGATCACCTCACGTCCGTCCGTCAAGAGGCCTCCGTCGGCTCGCGGCACGAGGCCGTTGCGGGATGCGTTGAGCTTCTGATTGAACTTCCGTGTTTCTTGGGAACGGCACAGCAGTTCCATTTTTTCACACTCCGCTTCTTCCAGGCGTCGCTTTTTCTCTCAAAAGAGGCGGGTCTGCTGTTTCCGCTTCTGTTTATAACGTTCCACGTTCTGTCGATTCCCTTGCTGCAGCATTACCGCCCTCGCTGCATTCTTCTCCTCCAAAACCGTTCTGCACTTTTCGTCGAACCATTCGTTCCGTCGATTCCGTTTCACGTACCCGATGGCTTGGGCAGCGAGCTGCGCGTAAAATGCGTCCTTCTCATCATCAGTACTTCCGGAGTGTGGACTGTGCACGTTTATTATGCTGAAGTTGAAGAATCGGCCTTTGATCCTCAACCTGCACATTCTTTCGTCGATCGGCCACTAACCGATCACGCGCCTCTGCATATCACCCATCACGATGAAAGCTGTTCCCAGCTCGCGTGTGTTGCCGCAGCTCTGGTAGATGGTATGATTACCTCTAAACGTTCGCACCATGGATCCTGTCCAACACACCTCCTGCAGCGCTACGATGCCGAACCTGCGGTCCTTCAGTAGATCGGCGAGTGCTCCAAATGAAGATGAGAGATCGGCAGTTCCACGTACCGAGTTTCCAATCGCAAGTCCTTTTTGTTCGCTGGGGTCGTTGCCGTTGGTCTCGGTTCGTATTATTCTGTTGCTGATTTTCCGTTACAATGGTTTTTTACGGCTGGCTCGTAGGGCCTGACACCAATCCCCTACTTTCCGGAGGACCATAGTGCACAGTTGAGCTTAGAGTCCTTCCCTGGCACTCGGACGTAGATCAGCCGCCCCTAACATGGGGACCAGACGCTGTCTTGAGCCGCTCCTCTTGGAGAACAGACGCTCAGGTTTACCGAAGCAAACCCCCCCCCCCCCCCCCTTCCATGTCAGCCTACGACCAAAGTTACCACCGGGGTTGGTTACCCGATCTTCCCTAAGGTTGCTCATAGTTTTCGGCCGGTACCGCGTGGAGGTATGGATAGGAGTTGCTGGGCAGAGGCCAGTGTTGGTAAAAACTCAAATTCTCAAATCTCATGGTTGAGTTGTTTCACGCGCGACTCTTGACTCGCCAAACTCACCGCCGAAAAAATCATGCATGAGTTGACTCGTGATTTCACTCATTGCTTTAGTTCTTGGTGTTCTTATTATTTACATCAAAGTTTTTGGGATTGCATGATAGAACAAAAGCAAATCTAGCGTACAACAACATTGAATGTCGTTCAAATTGATTTGAATTCGTTTTACAAGCAAACGAGATTTCGGCGCTTGACTCGTGAGAGCGAGATTTTGCATGAAAAACTCGCGCGTGAGAAAACGATTCAGAATCGCGCACGAGTTTGCTCACGCAGGAGCGGTTCATGAGTGTGCTTTGAGAGTGAGTTTACCAACACTGGCAGAGGCTAGCGGATCACAATGGGATCTGAATTGCGCAGCATACCCAGCCTTTACCGTGCCACCTGAGCTTCTTATTCTAAGCTTATTACAAGTGAGCAAGAACAGAATAATAAAATGCATTGTTGTTTGAAGCTTGCTTCTTGAGATTAGTGCGTCCGAAGTTTTGATGCACTGTTGAACCGGGATTTCAAGACGTTTGTCCGTAAGGGAAAGATGCAGCATGATCGATGAGATTTGAATTACCTTGTACCAACCAAAATGCCGCGTCACCATTGGCTCGGTAGATTAGTTGGAAAAGCACTTGTCTAGCGTATAAGGGTTGTGAGTTCAAATCTTATCCGAGCTGTAAATTTTTCTCGCAATTTTACCCATGATGTATCCATCTGTACAAATGTACGTTCGAGGATATTGAAAATACATAAACACTTCAATATTTACATCAATTTGTAAGATTTTGATTATGCACAGATATCAGCCTAAGTTACACATGTTTACGTTATATTTTTTTTTGTAGAATGATCATGATTGCTCTTCCCCCTTGAATTTAATGTTGACTGTTTTTCGTGAACTGCCTTTACTTCATCATGTTTCATTTCCTGCATTAAATTGACAATCATTGCAGCGTCATAATTTACAGTTAAATTTAATCCGATTTATTGCATGCGCTTACGTCGTCGTTCCCCTTCGCTTCGGCAGGATTCCCTCAACTCATTGCTCTGGGCAAAGGGAGCAAAGGGGACGATCCTGAAAGTGAGAGTGTCATTCCCGCCAACCGCTGGTTCATGCAGCCACGATGTCGATCCAAATGTACCACAACTTACGGGGCGGGCACACCTTTTGAATGTCACAGCGAGGTTCTCCTTTCGTGCTGCTGTGACGTATTAAATTCTTAGGGAAATGTGATTTGCGGCAACTGCCTGAAAGATTTGGCTCCATAAAACACCGAACCGTGTGTAGGTTATAAAGTCGCCTCACGAAGGGAGCAGCCAAGTCCATTTCCTCTTTCTGTAGGTACGTATGGCTTGGCAAACGATGTTTGTTTTTGTTTACATTTTGGATCAAATCAGGAAACATAACCTAGCACACCCTCGCCTGGCATAAGGTATATGGTGGTTCAGCTGCAATCAAGGAAGAGACGGTCAATTCCGAAACGGAAGGAAATGGGACGACGCAAAGTGTTACTTCTTGCTGTGCCTTTGCCAATGCGTTCCGGATCGAAGGAAGCAGCAAGAGATAATCGTAAAAATGGCAATAAAAATAAACTAGACTCTCAGGGATCAAGTGACAGAGTTGCATGTTCTTCGTCTCGCGCTGACTGTTCGTGGGCGGGCTGGGTGTCCGCTCGCTATTGTGACCTAGGGGGAACGGAACGTATAGGAAAATGTTTTCCCTACAATCAGCTCAGCAGTCAATGTGGGCCGGAAAAGTCACACCGATGGCAGCGGATTATGCATCTTTTTTTTTTTCGTAAATTTTATTTAACGTCTTGATTCCTATGGAAGTGTTCAATTACAAAGCACATGTTGAGGGATGACGGGGTGGATTGTACATTGGTGACATTGTTCATAGTTTTATTCGGCAGGAAGCGACTCTTAAGAAGCTTAAGATATTTTGCTACATTCTATGCTTTCATTTTCGTGCAATTGAAGGGTGGATATTTCCCATAAATTGGCAATCGCCATCGCTTACCACATGTGGGGGTGGGATGTTATCATATGTATTTCGTTCCTGTAATTCTAGCCGAACAAAAAATCCAATGGCCTTCATAGGCGTTCCTATACCTATTGGTCATAGAAAAATCCTACAATGTTATCATCTAAAATGGCCAATTGAACAACTACGTCACTATCATACAGTATAAGCGTAGAAGCATAAGCATATGCGTAGATGACCTTGAAAATTCGTAACTGATACTCCGTGATTGACCAGAGAAATAAAAATTACTGTGAAATGAGAGTACTCATATAGCCGATGCAGTAAGTGCACGGGTATTCAGCATGACCTTGCTGATGATGACGGGTTCAACACCCAGTCAGTCCGGAAACTTCTCGTAAATGGAATTTCCTCAACTTCCTAGGACACAGAGTGCATTCGTGTACGAAATACACATGCAAAACGGTCATTGGCAAAGGAAGCTCTCAGTCAATAACTGTGGAATAAGGTGGCCCACACTTATATGAAAAACAAAAATTTCGAAAAATGCTAAGTCTTACCTCCTCAATCAGTTGTTTTGGACTCCCAGAAGCTACGTTCAAAATTTGAGCAAAATCGGTTGAGCCTAAGGGGGCGCTCAAAACGCTTGAAGTTTGTATGGGAAAACTTGGCCAAATGTATGCAGAAATTTTCAGTTTGCGAATTTTGCCGCTAGGTGGCGCTGTAGCCGTTCAATAATCAAACCCTTTGGTATTATTGTAGGTGACTATATGCCAAACAACTTTGTCGAAGACCGCAAGTTGATCCAACGTCTGTGAAAAAAGTTATACCCTAGGAAAAGTGAGGATAAACTTTATTTTTATTTTTCCAATACATACATGTAAAGGAATAATATCAATAATGAAATCTCAATACTTTGCCTCACTTTGCCTAGGGTATAACTTTTTTCACAGCCGTCGGATCACTTCGCGGTCTTCGACAAAGTTCTCTGGCATATAGTCACCTACAATAATACCAAAGGGTTTGATTATTGAACGCTTACAGCGCCACCTAGCGGCAAAATTCGAAAACTTAAAATTTCTGCATACATTTGGCCAAGTTTTCCCATACAAACTTCAAGCGTTTTGAGCGCCCCCTTAGGCTCAACCGATTTTGCTCAAATTTTGAACGTAGCTTCTGGGAGTCCAACAGAACTGATTTAGGAGGTAAGACTTGGTATTTTTCGAAATTTTTGTTTTTCATATAAGTGTGGGCCACCCTACTGTGGAAGTACTCATAGAACACAGAAGCCTAGAAACAGGTTCTGTTCCAGAAAAAGAGCTGGGACCAGCTCACATTTTTCCACGCGCATAGTTCTAGAGTTTGATGTTTTCTCATCCGAATGCAATGCAATGGAAGAACATCGGAACACTTGACTCAAAGTGTTGATTTCTATAGCAAAACTGTTCGTAGAAAATGGCGACGGGATGTTCATCATACATAAGGGAATCCAACCAGTAATTATATCTGAAAATTCCTTTAACCTTTTGAAGCCGCAAGCGTTCCACAGTGTTCGAAATCGACGATTTTGCGATCAAAATTAAATAACTTTTTTCATGTTGGTTCTAGAGGTTTGACGTGTTCTACAAAGTTTTTCTGCATGTTAAAAGGCGTCTTCTGATAAAATGTAATTAATGATTAATCCCCCTAGAAGCGAGATAAAATTTTTATTTTTTTCAAAAAAACTTTTAGAGGTTTGACGTCTTTGGCAAAGTTGTAGGTCATAATAAGAGAAAAAACTTCGTAGAACATGTCAAAGATCCACCTCTTACGGTTTCCGAGATATAAAACGTTTTGTGCGAAGTATCCCAAAAACTAGTTTTTTTAGTGTAGCTTTCACAGATAAAATCCTACAGTTTTGTGACCTTCTACAAACTTGTTTGGGACGTCAAAATACACATGTTAAGTCATTATATCTTAAAACAAAAAAGTTATAGGCAAAATTATCATATTTTAAGGTGTACTTTCACCTTAAGTAAATATTTCCGGCGCAAAATGGCGCAAATGGCTTAGTCGAAAGGTGAAAGATTAGACTATTTACTATCTCTTGAGGGAGGAAACCCTCGTGGGCAATAGTGGGAAAAGTGCTTTAAATACATGGCAAAAACATATTATTTTGCCTGTAACACAAGAAAAAAAAATAAAAAAAATTAAATAATATGCCGAATAATTTTGCAGAAAACAGTGAGTTTCCATCAGTAAAAATTGAAAAAACAGTAGAAAATATTGATATAATCCGAGTGTTATAACTAAAGCTAGTTCTAAATAAAAGTATTGATTTTTTTTTCAAATTTATGACCACATATGCTCAAACGATTGACTACCTATCCAATAGTCTTAAAATTGAACGGCTATAATGGTTAGAATAGTAAATGCATTTTGATAAATACCGTCGCTGTTCCAATTGGCTTCTTTAGCGATGTTGAAACACTTCCATATTCTGAATCTGCATGCCAAGCTGGGCCGAAATCCAAATTTTTATTAATTTTAGTGCCCGGGACCCTATTTAAAAACCAATTTCAAGTTTGTATGGGAGCGTTTTGTCGAATCACCGCTTGTCGCATTTTGTACTGGGCGGAGCTGTTAAGCAGTTGCCCAGCTGTCAGAAGGTGATCAAAAAATCTCTTTGAAGTTGATTTCAAGTACCGAAATACATTTCTGAAAATCTGAAAAATATATATGTAGTGGCTCAAAAAAGTGCTCTTTCGTATACAATTAAAAAATCAATAAATTTTCCAAAATTTAAAAACACAATTAAGATAGTTGTAATTTTGCACTCTTCAATTCACATTTTGACGATTTTCTGATGAAAATAAAGCAAATCGTTTTTATAAAATGTGCTATTTTTAACCCGATGTTTGTGAAAAGTACTGTTGAAAACATGAAAAATTTTACAAGTAACTAGCGATGGTACGTCAAAACATGTAATTGGTTAACGTCAAGAGATTAAAAATAATGTTAAAAAAAAACTTTCGCATTATTTCTTGGCACATCATGTGTTTTATTGATTTATATCTGATATATTTCAATTGCTCCCCAGTTGGAAGTGAAACTCGTGAATTACCCAAGAAGCTGTTAATCTGCTATCGGGCGAATCAAAGCTCCTCCTGATATTTTCCGATACAGTGTCCAAAGTTGAAAAGTCAAACAACAACTAATATAAATACATGAAAAAAATAAAAAAATCTACTCTGTGTTTTGATGCACATCTTGAACTGTATAATATTTCCACTTTCCTATTCCTAGCGCTACATAACTTAAATATAAAAGTTATTTAATTTTGATCGCAAAATCATCGATTTCGAACACTGTGCGTTCCAAGCGTTATTATAGACTTTTTCTATGTATTTATGTAGTTTTTGCGCTCAACAGCATAAAAAGGGTAGAATATGATGCAGCATATCCATTCAGGATATCCTAGGTAATCCAAACTGTTCTTGAATTTAGATCCTAAAGTCTACGGGTGTAACGGCAACATTTTTCGTCCCCTAAGTCTTATGTAAGTTCAGTAGACACTATCAGATCTGCTAGAATATCGTAGGTCATCCAAATTGTTCTTGAGTTTAGATCCTATAGTCTACGTGTTTTGTGGTAACTTCTTTCATTATACAAAACTTTGAACTTTGACTATTGAAAACGTTACGTAACGCTAGGTTGTGCTTAACGACTATCAAACAGTGCTCCGAAATATCATCTATTTTCTGTGGAATGCATCATCGTAAATCCGCAGTTCTTCGGCGACCATAAGGATTATCAAGGCAGCTGGGGTTCCGCACCATTCGTCGTGGGACCGAATCCCAAAAACGATCATTTTGAGGTATATCAATATTTCACATAGAGATTCCACAACAAAAATCTGTGACGCCATCGCTCCGTCAATCTGCTAATGAAGTCTTTCGCAGACGTTATCAGAGTTCTGTAACGGTATATAACAAATTTTACCATAGCTGGTGCTATCGTACATCATTGTGTACAAATGTCTAACGACGATAATGCATGTGTGTGCATTGTTTGTAACATTATCGAAAACAATCCGTCACGAGTCATCGAGTGTTTACATTGTTCTAGATGTGTTCACTTCAGCTGCAGAAAAATATTTGGTAATGCGGTGGCCAAAGCAAGGAAGAAGCCTTTTTTCTGCTCAGACGAGTGCTTGAACGTCTCCTCAAAAGCCACGCATCCCCAAATAAATTATGCAAACATTTTCGATGAACTCCGCAAGCTAGGTAACGCAATACGTGAAGCAAGACAGGAATCGGTTGATATGCGAGGCGTTTTCCAACAAGTGCAGCTGCAGCTTAACACTCTGCTAGAAACAAGTAAGCAAATCGAAAAATCACAAATGTTTCTCAGTGAACAATTTGATTCCATTAAAGCTGAACTCGACGTGACGAGAAAGGAGATTGGAGTCCTTAAACGGAAGACTGACACCGTAGTTGGCGACGTCGCTGAGTGGCGTACCAAGCATGAGGCCTTGGTTTCCAGAGTTGAGCTCCTCGAAATGGATTCGGACAGGAAACATCGATTGCTGATTGCAACACACGCAGTTATCTTGGGAGTACCACTACGAGAAAATGAAGACCTTGGGGTGATCATGAATAAAATATGCAGATCCATTCGCTACCCTATCAACAACGAGTCTCTCGTTTCGGTCAAACGACTACATACTAACACTGCAGCCAGCTGTTCACCACCGATTGTCGTCGTTTTCAAGTCCGAAGAGGTCAAGAACAAGTTCTTGGAGTGCAAGCGTGTTCATGGTCCTTTGCCTTTAACGAACATTGCCGACTGTCTAGACAACTCTGCGCGGAAAATCACTATCCGTGATGCGTTGACACTGGTTGGTCAAGAACTACTGAGGGAAGTAAGACAGCATCAAAGTACCTTTGGCATCAAATACGTATGGCCCGGAAGAAACGGACAAATACTGGTGAAAAGAGCCGATGGAGCAAAGGTAGATCGGATTACCAACAAGCAGCAGTTGCACGAGCTGATTGCAGTATTCCAGTCCGGCAAGGCTCTTTGTCACTATGATCAATCAGTATAAGGTTGTAGTAAAGTAATTTGCCTAAGTGTGGCATTTTTGTAAAGTAGACAACATTCATTATAATGGACAATTATTTTCATAACGATATTGTTGAATTAATCAAAAACCAAATTAATGTAAACCGTCGTTTCAATTTGAGAATCTTACAACTAAATATCAGGAGTATGAGTAGTTTAGATAAGCTAGATAAATTAAAAGCATCATTGGCGTCCATTAATGGGAATATTGATGTGGTAGTGATTGGCGAAACCTGGATTAAAGAAAATCATAAAAGTTTATACTCAATCAATGGGTTCAAGAGTGTATATTCATGCCGCCCAGATTCCCAAGGTGGTGGATTAGCAGTTTTCGTTAGAAATACAATCGTTCATAGGGAAATACTGAATGAACACGTTGATGGCCTCCATCACATTCATGTCAGACTGGACATTCCTGGCTCACTTTTTGACCTACATGCTTTTTATCGACCTCCATCATATAATCTCCACGATTTTTTCTCAAGAATTGAAACAGTGCTTGCTCGCTCACCTGGTTTGTGTGCCCTAGTAGGTGATATGAACATACCAGTTAATATACCAGATATCTCAATAGTGCAGGATTATAGAAATTTACTGAATTGTTACAATTTTGCTGTTACAAACACTTTTGCTACAAGATTAGTAAGTGATAACATATTGGATCATGTGGTTTGTTCTGAGACATTGCAATCGTCTGTAATCAACGAAACAATCTTTTGTGACTTTAGTGATCATTGTTTCATCATGTCCACATTCCCTCTCAAAAAACCAGTAACTGAACGGATGCTACAGACTACAATTATCGATAATGCTAGACTTAATAGTGCCTTCCAAGTATCAATGAATGAGATTCCTCAGGGTTCAGCAGAAGAAAAACTCAAATACGTTATAGAAACCTATAGACAACTACGTGCAAAATTTTCAAAAGTTGTTACTGTTAAAGCAAAAGTCAAAGGCGAATGTCCTTGGATGACTTTACATTTATGGAAGTGGTTACGTATAAAAGAAAATTGCCTTAAAGCTGTTCGTAGACGCCCTTCTGATGGTGAAGCGCGATTAATGTTAAGCTATGTTTCAAAAAAAGTTCAGAAAGAAAAGGATTTAGCAAAAAGAAATTATTATACTGGATTATTTAACAATGGAAATCAGAGGTCAATGTGGAAAAACCTTAACAATGTTATTGGACGCACCAAAGATTCTTCAGAAGACATCACGTTAAAGATCGATGGACGCAACGAATCATCAGGAGAAGCAGTAGCTAATCACTTCAACGAATTCTTCACTTCCATCGGACCCCAGCTCGCCTCTTCAATCAGCAGCAACATGGACATAAATAAATTCAACACGCTGAATCGCCTGCCGAACTCCATTTTCGTGAGCCCAGCCACTGAACAAGAAGTAGTTCTCATGATCAAAGACCTCGATATCAAGAAAAGCCCAGGGCCTGATGGCATCCCTGCGGCTTTCATCAAGAACCATCACCATCTTTTTGCAATTCTTCTAAGAGACACTTTCAACGAATGTTTAGTCACTGGAAATTATCCGGATTGTCTAAAGATAGCAAGAGTCACACCGATATTCAAGTCAGGTGACAGAACGGATGTCAACAACTATCGTCCGATATCGGTTCTATCCGTTCTTGGCAAGGTGTTGGAGAGAATTCTGGTCGACAGGCTGTCCAGATTTTTTCAGGCTCATCAAATCCTATATAAAAGCCAATTTGGATTCCGAACAGGATCTAGCACTTTAACAGCAGCGCACGAGCTAGTGGATGACATCTATGAAGCCTTTGATAATCGCAGCATTGTTGGAGTGCTTTTCCTAGACCTAAAGAAGGCATTTGATACGATAAACCATGAAGTACTACTTCGTAAACTTGATTACTACGGCGTGAGAGGAACGTGCAACGCTTTAATTCGCAGCTATCTCAGCAATAGATCGCAGTATGTACTTGTTAACAGCACAAAAAGCTCCCTTTCTCCCACAACCGTCGGTGTTCCTCAAGGCAGTAATTTAGGCCCGTTGCTGTTCCTGATATACATAAATGACCTTCCTAACCTTCGACTGCACGGAAAGCCACGGCTGTTCGCAGACGACACTTCGTTGTCGTATAGAGTTCTGACTACATCAGAAGCTATCCACCACATGGAACAAGACATGAAGATGCTGAAAGCGTTCTTCGATGAAAACCTGCTTTCCTTGAACCTCAATAAAACGAAATACATGATATTTCACTCGTGTATGTCGAACTGTATTTCCGTCCCTGAAGTATTTTTGGGTTTTCAGGTCCGCATTCCTTCGAATCACAACCTCAGTCGACACCAAATAGGAGTCAATATTCGTCAAGCATATCAACTCAACTCAAATTCGTGAAAACCAGAAGTGTCCACCATTCAGTCTAATCAATATTACCTTACCTTATTTATCTTGTTTAGTTAGTTAAGTTTAACTTCAGCGTTATATACGTTTTTGTTGCCTCCTTTAAAGAGCACTATTTAGCTCACTGGAGGTATAATAATTTAGTTATAGTTTAGCCTTAATCATAACCTGTAACTAGGATAAAATTGCTTCAATAAACGGGATTTGAAAACTTAAACTACGATTTGTAACCCATCATGTACAGTTAGTCTTCTGAAAGTTTATTAGACAGTATCGGATCTGTTGGAATATCCTAGGTCATCCAAACTTGATCCAAAAGTTTTCGAGCGTAACGGTAACTTTTAGCATTATACAAAGCTACTAAGTCTTCTGAAAGTTAACAAGATAGTAACAGATCAGTCAGGATACCCTAGGTCATCCAAACTGTTCTTGAGTTTAGATCCTAAAGTCTACGGGATTATCGGTAACTATTTTCATTATTCAAAGCTACGATTGGTATTCTATCATGTTCACTAAGCCTCCTGAAAGTTCAATAGTCAATATCAGATCAGTCGGGATATCCTAGGTCTTCCAAACTGTTCTTGAGTTTAGATTTTAAAATCTACGAGTGTAACGGAAACTTTTTTCATTATACAAAGCTAAGATTTGTAATCTATCCTGTCCAGTAAGTTTTCTGAAAGTTAAATAGACAGTATAAGATCTGTTGGGATATCCTCGGTTATCCAAACTGTTATTGAAATTAGATCCTAAAGTCTACGGGTGTAACGATAACTTTTAGCATTATACAAAGCTACGATTGGTATTCTATCTTTTCCAGTATGTCTTCTGAAAGTTCAACAGTATCAGATCTGTCGGGATATCCTAGGTCATCCAAACCGTTCTTGAGTTTACATCTTAAAGTCTACGGGTGTAACGGCAACTTTTTACTTTATACAAAGTTAGGATATGTAATCTTCTGAATGTTCAATGGACATCATCAGATCTACTGGGGTCCCAATATTCGAAAAGTACGACTCACTTGAAGTGCAAATTTTCGGTTATACCAATCCGTGTGGTCAAATTATGAAATTCAAATAACTCAACGTACATATGAACAGATGGGTAAATTATTGGTTAAATTGGGAAAAAATCCACAGCTCAGGTGAGATTTGAATAAGGGTCGTGAGTTCAAATCTCATCTGAGCTGTGGATTTTTTCCCAATTTAACCAATAATTTACCCATCTGTACATATGTACGTTGAGTTATTTGAATTTCATAATTTGAAAAGTAGTTGATTCACGAAAAGGTTCAGTGTATATGATTGATTATTAAGCGTTTTTCAACCCATTGTAGAAGGCCTTTGCAGACTTAAATCTCCAAACTCCAATCTCCAAATCAGAGACTTGTCCAAATTGGCTGATGTGGAATATTGGATGATTATTGATTTGAACCCTGTCTAGTTACTATTTTAAGCTAGATAAACTACTGTCATAGATTTTTAAGAACTGAGCTCCAAAACGCTTGGGATAACCGAGAGTACCCCAAACATTTTTAGAATACCTTGTGGCCATCAACAATTCAGTGAACATGATTGACTATGTAGAGTAACTTTGCTGCCCCCACTCGCAAAACAGTCCCATATGAATAGGAAACCCAGCAAAGATGGGACTGTTACGCGAGTGGCGGAAGTTTATGTAGCGTGAAAAATTTTGATACAAACGTTAAAGTGAAGATATGACGAAGCCACTTCTTAAACTTTCAAGAGCACAAATCCGAATAATAAAAAAATACGGTTTGCGCTAAAAAGTTGATCGAATAGTTAGTTATCTGCTGGTGGTAATTAATCGATCAACTTTTTAGCACGAGCCGTTGTTTGGCTTTTCAGATTCGTGCTGTTGAAAATTCGATATTTGGCTTCGTATTATCTTCACCTTAGCTGGAAGTTCTTAAGGAAGTTAAGTTATCTCAAAGGTGTTTTGATATAGCTCTGAGTGAAACTCACGGAAAGTACACGGATCTCCATGAAAGATCGGATGACCTAAATTATCACAAAACTAACATGAAGTTACCCTTGAGAGTTAAGAGGTTCATGGATCCTATTTGGTTGTGTAACGTTTCTTTTTAAAACAAACCACCCCATGTTACAGTGGTTGAACTGAGCTCCATAGCAGTAAGGATGACCCATCTCAAGAATATATGACAACGCTTATTGTTCCTCGAATTACTTTGGTAAATACAGTGGATTATGTAACACTACCTAACTAAGTGGCAAAAGCTATTATCACACGTGTAGACTTGAAGCTATGGTCTCCGGAGTAGAGTATGGTTGATCTGGAATATCCCAAAACTAGCTTGGAATGATTCATAAAATTCCAGGGGGGGTTACAGATTACAGTTGGATGTGTAATGTTACAGTTCATTATGAGAATAAATACTGTTACTGCCAAGAGCTAAGGTTCAGGACAGTTTGGGCGACCCTTAAGGGGCTGTCCATAAACCACGTGGTCATGGGGGGGGGGGGGGGTTCGGCCAATGATCATTTTGTATGGACAAATTAAAATTTTTGTATGGACAAATGACCACGCGGGGGGGGGGGGGGGGGGGGGGTGTTTGAAAAGTCTCAAAAAATTACCACGTGGTTTATGGACAGCCCCTAATGTCCCAGAAATGTATAATAATATATAGTAGAATTCAGGTTGGTCCAGTAACCGCGATTGATTATGCAACGTTACTCAGTATAGCATAGCAGATATGGCTACTGTTACGAGTGTAGACCACAAGTTCTGAACTCCAAGGTAGCTTGGCTGACCTGGAATATCCCTATAGTATCTCTAGATGGCATTTGAGGTTTCAAGAGTTTCAGGGAACCCAGCAGATTCTGCAATGCTGTTAGTTATGACGAAAACACTTAACATTATTCTTGTGGATTCAAAGGACTTTACTACAGGACAGTTTAACACCTACATCATCCCAGAATACAGTGGTTTTTCGATTTTGTCACGGTTCTATTTAATTTAGCTCCATTATATCACGCTCGATTTTAGCACGGTATTTTTTTCGATTATATCACGCCAAAATAATCGCTGGAAATATTGCCAAGCACATATTCTAAACTAGACAGGATATATAGAAGCGAACCTAGTGTGATGTTTAAGGCACATGACCATGCTGAGGACCTGAAATCGAACCCAAATTCCCGACAAACTCACAACATGTGAGGTCTTCATTCGAAAAGGTCGTAAAATCGTGGCTCCCGAGATGAACTAGCCCGAGATAAAATGCCTTTCTACGCATAACTGTCCCATGTTGTATGGGCTTCCCTGTGTACATGGGACTATTATATGTAGAATGACAGTAAAAACAATAAAAGCAGAATAAAGGACGTATGAATCGTCATATTATACTCAGTTTGCATATTTGGATATGGTTTTGTGTACCACCTGGAATCGTGTAATACCTAAAACTTTCCAATTATTTATCTAACAAATGGAATGCTTTACAAAGCTGGAATTTTGACTGAATACTGATCAGAAAGTTGGTTCGACAAAATGTTTTGGAAGTTTTAGAACTCGCTTTGGGTTGAATACGGACTGTATTTGATTTAATTTTGTAAAGCTGTTACGTTTCTATGTTTGCTAGCTCGCTAAGGAAATAGTTTTACATCTTTCTACAATGTAGCACAAAAAAAATGGCTTCTAGATCTTTACTCAAGATAATAATGTTGATCAAATTATTATCTATACAATTGTAACGAGACAGTTCATTTTTTAAAATGCTTCGTAGGGCATCGTTTCCCAAACTTGGCATTCTCGAACTCCCAGTTGGCTGGCTTGTCTTCTCGCTTCGTAAAGAACAACTCAATCGTACCTCCAAGGAATCGTGTAACGAAGTTTGGGCAGCTATGGCCTTGGGTATTTTTGATAAACTGTAATGGACAAATCATGACAACAAGAGTAATAACCATAATTTTAGACTGCCGTTACTTAAAACCGACATTTAAATAAGGCACTACGTCAACTACATTCGAAAACTTTACCTTCTTAAGACGATGTTTGCCTATTTCATTACTCCGAAGCATTTTATTCCCAATATCGGAAAGATAAGGACTATATCTTTCAATCAAAATTAGTAGATTGCTCGGAAAAGATTAAATTTGGTACACAACTTCATAAAAAGGTACTATTGTTACGTCATTTTTAAATATTGGTGACTATTTGTTCGGTTTTTGTTTTCGTTTGTTGGATGTGAGTGTGTTCTGTTTAATAAAAAAGTTCTAAAAATATATTTTCAATTTTATCACGCTCCAATATATCACGCGATTTTATTTTTTATTCGTGATATAATCGAAAAAGTACTGTATAAATTATGATTCTTGATATTCTTGACGAAGGTTAAATGGATACATATGAACGTAACCCTTATCCAAATACAGCTTTTGGAACAACTGACCACCCTAAGCAAATTTTTATGTACTCGATTTTATGACTCTCTGCAAAAATTCCTGGAGGAATGCCTGGATGAATTCCTGGATAAATTCCTGGAGGTATTTCTGGAGGAATCCCTAAAGAAATTCTGAGAGAAATCCCTGAAAAAAATCTGAAGAAATCCCTTTAAGAATTCATGGAGGAATTTCTGAACGAATCCTTGGAGAAATTTCTTTAGGAATTTCTGGAAGAATTCTTGGAGATATCCCTGGAGGATATCCTGGTGGAATCCCTGAAGCGATTTCTGGAGTAATCTCTGGAAGAAACGCTTATGAAATGCTTGCAGGAACTTCTGGATAAATTTCTGACAGAAACCCTGAAGAAATTCATGGAGAAATTCTTGGTGGATACCCCGGATAAAAAAAATTGTAGAAATCTCTAGAAAAATTCCAGGAGAAATCCTTAAGAAATTCTTGGAGGAACCCCTTGAGAAATTTCTGAAGAAATCTTTTGAGGAATTTCTGATGGAATCCTTGGTGGAATTTTAAGACAAATTTCTGCCATAATCCCTGGACGAAACTCTGGAGGAATAACTGGAGGAATTCCAGGATGATATCGAGGAACCTTAGAAAAAATCCCTTGAGAAATTCCAGGCGGAATGGCTAGAGGAATTTTTGCAGGAATTTGTAGAGGAATTTCTGAAGAAATACCTGGAGGAATCCATGGAGGAAACTACTGGAGGCAGCCCTGGTGGAATTCCTGGAGATATTATTGGAGAAATCCCTGAAGTAATTCCTGGAGGTGTCTCTGGAAGAATCCCTGCAGGAAGTACTGGATAAATTTCTGGAGAAATACCTGAAACATTTCCTGGAGGAATCAGGAATTCCTGGATGAATGTCTGGAGGAATTTCTTGAGGAATTTTTAGAGGAGTCCTTGAAGGAATCCAAGTCCAAATCCTTGGGAGATTCCCTAGAGGAGTTCCTTGAGGGATTTCTGAATAAAATCACGAATCCCTAGAAAAATTCTTGGATGAGTTCCTGCAGGAATTCTTGGGGGCATCTCATAAACAATTCTTGTAAGAATCTCTTGAGAAATTCCTGGCTTGCTGTAGAAATTTCTGAGTTCCTGGAGGAAGTTGTGAATCAATTAATGGAAAAATTCCTGGAGAAGTTCCTGAAGAAATTCTTGGAGGTGTCTCTAGAAGAATCCCTGGAGGAAATTCTGGATAAACTCCTGAATAAATACCGTAAACATTTCCTGGAGGAATCAGGAATTCCTAGATGAATGTATAGAGGAATTTCTGGTGGAACTCCTAGAGGAATGTTTAGAGGAGTCCTTGGAGGAATCCTAGTCCAAATCCCTGGGAGAATCCCTAGAGAAATCTCTGGAAGCATTCCTGAATAAATTCCTGAATCCCTGGAAAAAAATCCTAGATAAATTCCTGCAGAAATTCTTGGAGTAATTTCTAGAGGAAGCCCTGGAAGAATCCCTGAAACAATTCTTGTAAGAAATTCTTGGGGAATTCCTGGAGGAGTACCTAAAGGAGGACTTTCTGAAGGAATTACTGGATCAAATTTTGGAGGAATTCCTGGGGAAATTCCTGGAGGAATTCTTGAGGTAAAGCTGCTACGCACGTATTTTTGAGCTGACGACAAATAATTTTTTTGAATCCAAAATCATTTTACTCAATAATGTTCCTGTGATTCTGATTTCCGAATTTGAAGTGATCATAACACGGTTCGATAACCACGAACACTTACTATGGTTAGATATTATCATCAAAATATAGATCAAAGTGCATGTACAAATGGCTTCTTTACTTCCGGTTGGTGTAATTTTCTATTCCATGAAACAACTTTTCCCGGACTTTTAAATTGAATTCACCCCACCAGTCGACATTGCCGACTGAGGCTCCACCTACAGTTCAATCTGCCAACCAACGCCAACCTCGAACATGTCTTTCCATCTACGCAAGGCTACCACCACCGAGGAAGTTGATCCAGCCCAGCGAGAAGCGGTGGTGCTTCCACAGGCAAAAAAAAAAACATAAATGAAATAAACATCACGTCCGTTTGCTTGGGAAGCTCGGGAGCTCAACAGCTAGCTTCGGAAAGTTAAATAATCCTTTCGTTTAATTACTTCATCTCATTTGCCCCGGGAAAATAGTGGATGGGTCGGCGGGCTGTTGCCAGCGCTATGATGCCCTGGTTCCTGCTGCCGCAAGGAAGTGTGCAACACTTCCAACAAGCACGCACCAAGTACAATTAGTGGCACAACGGCAGCATATAAAACAGGAAATTAGCTTGGTAAGTTTTACGCGTGAAATTTGCGGAATAGTGAGATGTCGCGATTGTGTTACTCGTGGAATGAATGCAAAACAGTCGAAAATGACTTGTCGACGTTTGTTTTTCTTTTAAGGCTCTCAACGCTTGAATATTCAGAGTACTGGGAGGGTATCCTTGGGCATGGCTCGAGGTGCAGGAAGTATTATTTCTGGAATTCCACGCTATGCACGGCTTCCAGTAATGATGCACTTTTATGATCGTTCGTGGTAAGTTGCAAATAAAGATTTCTTATCTTGAAAAACGATTTGTTCTCAGATTTTGATATGTAGATGTAATGATTGCCTCTACCGTCTTCCTGTTCATCGAGTGATTGCTTCCAGCTTTTCGCTATGTCCTGTTTCTCTCTCTCTCTCTTGTAGCGCATTTCACCGAGTCCCTTTTCACAGCCTATGTTACGTGTGTTACGCAAGGTAGTACCAAGGCAGCCGTCAGTACCGTACAATGTTGACAATACACATTTGGTTTGGAAGCCACCGTTTCTAGGTAAAAGTGATACAGCCAAATGACGTATAAATGAAATGTATCATAACTAGATTCAGATTAACGTATGAATCGTTTGACGAATTTCGCACCAACTCGTCTTCGGGGTTGGCAGCACCCCCTCAGAATGTTATGAAATTTTGTAGGTTTCAAGACTTTACCTTTTCAAGCAACTTTGCGTATTTTGTTTTTTCAAAATTAACCTAGACTAACATTTAAAAAGAGTCAAAGTTCTTTAACCGTTTTTTTTTCACAAAAAATAACTCGAATATGATAAGATGTACAAAAAAGTGATGTATGGGTGACATTTAGAGAATTGTCCAAGCTTTCATGAAAAAATATTTTAAAAATTCTAAATACATTTTTACACGCTAAAAAATATATTTTTAAAATTAAAAGTCAATTTACAGAAAATGCCCACTTTTTTATGTTTTGATTTTTTTTTCCAAGAAAGTCAATATTGTTGCCTAACTTTCCTCCATACATCACAAGATGGGCACTTTTATGGAACAAAAGTTTTTCTAACAAAAACTTTTTCATGTTAGTTTTTTTAGCGTGTTGCGCATTAGCCGTTTTTTCACAAAAAAATATAACTCGAATACGATAAGTTGTACAAAAAAGTGATATATGGGGGACTTTTAGGGAATTGTCCAAGCTTTCAAGAAAACATATTTAAAAAATATAAAAAAATGTTTTACACGCTAAAAAATATCTTTTCAAAATTAAAAGTCAATTTACAGAAAAAGCCCACTTTTTTATGTTTTGAATTTTTTTTCCCAAGAAAGACAATATAGTTGCCTAACTTTCCTCCATGCATCACAAGATGGGCACTTTTAAGGAAAACAAAATTTTCTAAAAAAAACTTTTTCATTTTATTTTTTTTTTTTGCGTGTTGTGCATTAACTCGTACAGTAATGTATCCAGAATCCTAATGACAATCCATTAAAACTTAATGGGCTCAACTACTTTTTTAATATCTTAACGTGCTTGACATTGAAAATGTGCTTGATATTGGAAAGGGCTCAAGACAAATTTGCTTTTAGGGTTTTATATCAATGAAAACGCTTGTGTATTGATGAAATATGTACATATGTATATGTGTATTCAATTATTTTCTTTTCTACAATATATACATCCTTCTTTTATACATTCTATTGTAACGTTTTTTGAATATTAGATCTTTAGTCTATCTGAAACAAAGTAAACTTTTTTGGATTATCTTTTGAATTCGAAAACTTCTTCGCTTCAATTTGATTTTCAGAAATTTGCACAAATGAATGAAATCTTTGTGTACCAGGTATTGTTTTTACGTGACTGTATGTGTATAGTTCTTCAAGTTCATCCGTCATTTTTGCATATTGTTCATTTGAAATAAAGCAGAAATTCAATTTTGTTATATGTATATCTGACTGTTTAACTGCCCAGTCATACAGTTCTCGAGGAGTTGTGATTGTGTTTCCATAATCTCGAGCAAGACTTGCTCGTTTTGCCATTCGCTTGAGAGTACCTCCAACAGCGTCACATGGACATTTGCCATGTGAAGTTGCGAAGAAGTGCCATTCTGCTTCCAATCCATAATTGGACCGAAAACTGCACAAACTGGCAAATTTTTTTTTGCTCTTATAATGAGCTTCTGCTCCATCTGACATGAAAGTAATTTTTGAGAAATCAATCGATTGTTTAATGAAATCCAGCAGTTTTGATTCGTGTGTAAGTACTTCAGATATTATTATAAAGCTCAAGTTTTCCAACTTATTTTCTTTTCTGTAGTACACTTCAAAGGGGTGAATGGTAGCTTGAGAATTATTCCAATGGTAACCTTGAGCTGAATTTTGAATGATTAATGAATAATTTTCTGAAAAGTCACAAATTTTTAATACTTCACCCTATTTAAGAGATTCTTTTTTATCCCGCAAAAATGAGGATTGTTCTTTATAAATGAAATCATGAGTTATAAGCTTATCAACTTTTTCTACAAAATACGGAACAAACTCGTCTATAGTCTTAGTAATAGTTTCCAAATTGCATCGATCAGTGGTTAGCCATTGTTGAAATAAAACCGATTCTTTATCATTCGCTTCTAATAATGATGTTAGTTCACTGGTTCTAGGCACACAATAATACAATTTCAGCAAACAGAATGCTGTTTTAAGCATTCAGATATCAAAGCTGAGAAACAGGTTCTATTCCAGTTGGGATGTAACGCCAAGAAAAAGAAGGCACCCAATCAAACAAAATTGTAATGCCCATTGAGTGTTATTAAATGGGTATAAGGATTCTTGATACATCCTGTACGAGTTAATGCGCAACACGCTAAAAAAATAACATGAAAAAGTTTTTGTTAGAAAAACTTTTTTTCCTTAAAAGTGCCCATCTTGTGATGTATGGAGGAAAGTTAGGCAACAATATTGACTTTCTTGGAAAAAAATTTCAAAACATAAAAAAGTGGGCATTTTCTGTAAATTGACTTTTAATTTTAAAAATATATTTTTTAGCGTGTAAAAATGTATTTAGAATTTTTAAAATATTTTTTCATGAAAGCTTGGACAATTCTCTAAAAGTCCCCTATACAACACTTTTCTATAGGTCTTGTCATTTTTGAGTTACATCGATTTTAAAAAATTCTTCGAAAAAAAGTTAGGCCCTCTTCAAAAGTTACTCTTGAAAATTTTCAAAAATTTAAGTATGCAAAGTTGCTTATAAAAACCTAGTCTTTATGCCCACCAAGTTTCATTCGATTCTGAGAGAGTGTTGCCAACCACTGGTCGAGTTGGCGCGAAATTCGTCGTTTATGGCTTGAAGTCAGATCAGCAAGTAAAAGTCATTTCCGCCACTTCCTTAAATCTGACTGGTATATCGTTTTCTCACTTCGAAACTAGCATCGTTTCTCACCCTGCCATGAACCCTACTCATGCATGTGCGAGTCTACATACATAAATGCTCAAGAACAAACGAGCGAGATGCTGTGAAAATGATAATGGTTAATTATTGCTACGAGAATAATTACTTTTTATGGCGTTCAATCTCCTGTTTCTGTTGCTGCTGCTGCGTTTGCTGGTTCTGTGTTTTCTCAACCATCGAGCACCATTTCCGGGCAACTCCTTCTTCCACGTACTCAGACCATGGTGTCTTATTGGTCGGTGGTTATGAGGAAAGTTGTACGCCGATTTGGCCAAACCTTGGTGCAGGACTGGCATTCCGTTGTGTGCTGGAAATTAGTATAGCAAAAATGGCACTTTAGCCACACACTCACACATTCCACATGCAGAAGGCAGCCAACAGATGGAACATGTAATTTCACTTAAATGCTCGTATCGTTTGCTGTTTGAACACCGGCTTTATTGGATAATTGTTCTCTTCTTCCCGTAGGTATGAATGAAAAGTGGTATCTTCAAGGGTATCCTTCATCTAACACGTCAATTAAAGATTGACTCTGCTATTCGGTTTATTGAATAAATGTTATTTCTAACTATCATTGTTTTTTTCACGCGTCTCAGATTTTCTTGAAAGTATTTGTGTCTAAGTCCGGAAATTTCACAGATTAACTAGAAGTATATTCCGTAGCCGAAAGGAGGAAAAGAAGTTTTTTCGCTACTTGCTGCTTTTCCGCATCATCGCTTCTGGGTTGCGGTCTCGGTTGCACCGCGCGCCCGTCTAGGAGCAACTTTTCGCGCCATAAGCTAGTGCTTTCCGCAGCCAAGTGCATTGTTCGGCATTGGGTTTACTTTATTTTATTCCCGGCTGCTCAGATGGGGTGTGAGCAGCAATTTACGCTTTGCTTTGTAGTGTGCTGCGTGCCGTTCAAGGTGGGTTTCAGGGTAACACAACGGGCATTTACTTGATTAAATTTGGATAAAATTACCAATTAACGATAATTTGGTGGTGCTTTCTTGCGTACAAATTTCAAGTTATCTTCAAATCAACATGGAGATAGCTCGCGGGAAGTGATGACAATATCTTAACAAATGTTATGTGTGTTGTCTGTGTTCGTTTCCGGGTTTGGTCAGTATTTTTTCATAATGCGAATATTCCGGATTCCCTTAGACATGGAGAATCTTTATGCCTACCACACGAAGCAAAAGCAAAAAATGGCTAATTAACAAAGGAAGTACTTACTTACCTACCGATCAGGCTAAGACTTTAGTGGCCTCTGCTGTACCATAGTAGTCGTCTCCATTCCAATCGGTCCATGGCTGTTTGTCTCCAGTTCCGCACTCTACGTAGGGTCCGCAGATCATCCTCCACTTGGTCGACCCACCTATCTCGCTGCGCACTACGTCTTCTTGTACCGGTCGAGAACCATTTTAATCGGGTTGCTATCCGACATCCTGATGACGTGAATCGCCCACAGTAGCCTCCTGATTTTCGCGTTGTGGACGATGGTTGGTTCTCAGCAGCTGATGCAGCTTGTGGTTCATTCGCCTTCTCCAAGTCCCGTCTTCCATGTGCACTCCACCGTAGATGATACGCAACACCTTCCGTTCGAAAACTCCAAGGGCGCGTTGGTCCTCTGCACGTATAGGGTCCATGCTTCGTGCCCATGTAGATAGTTAACTTCGTGTGACAGCGAACTTTGTTCCATCGTAGAGTTCAGCGGAGTACAAAGTAAACTTGATGTCCTGCCACAATGGGTCTCTGAATTTCTCCGCTGGTGTCGTTGTCAGCGGTCACCAGGGAACCCAAGAACACGAATTCTTCAACCGCCTCGATTTAATCACCGTCGATAGAAATTCGGGTGGCGGGCGCGGTGATTCATCCCTGGAGTCCTTTACCATCATGTACTTTGTCTTCGACACCTTAATGACTAATTCGATTCGTCTGGCTTCACTTTAGTCTGATGTACGTTTCCGCCATCGTCACAAATTTGCAAGCAATTATATCAATGTCATCGGCGAAACTAAGCAGCTGTTTATCCTCGCTCTCCTTATAACACCTTCTAAGGCGATGTTAAACAGCAAGCACGAAAGGCCATCACCTTGTCGTAACCCTCTGCGAGATTCGAAGGAACTTGAGAGTGTCCCTGATACTTGAACTACGCACACCACTCGATCCATCGTCGCCTTGATCAATCGTATCGATTTATCTGGGAATCCGTATTTGTGCATAATCTGCCATAGCTGGTCTCGATCGATTGTTTTATAAGCCGATTTAAAATCGATGAACATGTGATGTGTGGGCACGTTGTATTCGCGGCATTTCTGCAACACCTTGGCGAATGGCGGACATCTATTGTAGCGCGTTCACTCTTGAATCCAGCCTGATATTGCCCCACGAACCCTCTTGCGATCGGTGATAGACGGTTGCATAAAATTTGAGAGAGTATCTTGTAGGCAGCGCTCAGTAGTGTGATCACGCGATTCTCGCAATCCAACTTGTCGCCCTTTTTGTAGATGGGACACACGATACCTTGTTACGTTTGTAAATTGTTGTGAACATTTTGTCTGTTTATTTTGTATGTTTTACTAAGGTTTGTACATTTGTCCCTGAAATTTAATGTGCATTTGTAGCGCTCCAAAAATTTCAGGAGCGATCCAGTACAAAACGCACAAGCCGTCCCCTAACACGGACATCAAATTGTAGACGGTCTTGTGTTGTTGCCCGAATCTGGATGCCCCCTTAGGATTAGAAATTCCTAGACCAAAACAAGCTATGAATGCCGCAACAGATGCTGCGAACTAAAAGGCGAACTGCCAGAAAAAATACGATCACAGGATTGACTGATGGACCAAGAACAAAACTGAAACCTCCTCATCCTGGGTTCGGACTTGGTTATCTATTTGGATAACTGGGCACAATTTATGTTGTGTGTTGCATGTTTGTATTCTGTGCATTTGTAATGTTCCATTTTAGTTTTCGTATCCAAGTTCCCAGACGTGGGGCCCGATACGGAAAATAAAATGTGCATTTATGAGGTTCCAATGTACTATTTGTTACATTGGCGCCCAACTAAAAAACCCACGTTCTTGTTATAGTTTATTGTTTCTTTGTTGATCCATCTGGTTTAGGTTACGTAAACTTAGAGTAGATCAGATATGAGTGTCCGCAACAGTAAAGATGGATAAAGGGTAAGTGCTTGGTTGATGGCAGTTCTTTGACTGTTGGTTAATGGCGTTAGATCATACCCTTTGCCAGGATTCGCTGGCGTTATTAGTTTTAAGTTAGCCTGGTGGCAATTAGTTTTAAGTTAGCCTGGTGGCAATTAGTTTAAGGTTAGCCTGGTGGCAATTTAACTCGCGGATTGCATTCTCCAATTCATGGAAAATTCTTCGATTGTTGCATGGAGTGTGTTACGTTTGTAAATTGTTGTGAACATTTTGTCTGTTTATTTTGTATGTTTTACTAAGGTTTGTACATTTGTCCCTGAAATTTAATGTGCATTTGTAGCGCTCCAAAAATTTCAGGAGCGATCCAGTACAAAACGCACAAGCCGTCCCCTAACACGGACATCAAATTGTAGACGGTCTTGTGTTGTTGCCCGAATCTGGATGCCCCCTTAGGATTAGAAATTCCTAGACCAAAACAAGCTATGAATGCCGCAACAGATGCTGCGAACTAAAAGGCGAACTGCCAGAAAAAATACGATCACAGGATTGACTGATGGACCAAGAACAAAACTGAAACCTCCTCATCCTGGGTTCGGACTTGGTTATCTATTTGGATAACTGGGCACAATTTATGTTATGTGTTGCATGTTTGTGTTTTGTGCATTTGTAATGTTCCATTTTGTTTTTCGTATCTAAGTTCCCAGACGTGGGGCCTGATACGGAAAATAAAATGTGCATTTATGAGGTTCCAATGTACTATTCGTTATATTGGCGCCCAACGTGGGGCCTTGCGCATTTATGAGGTTCAAAATTTTTTCGTTACAACCTTCCACCCATTCCTCCGGCAATACTTCCTCCTCTTAAATCTCCGTAATGACCCAGTGTAGTGCTCTCACCAATGCCCCTCCACCGCATTTTATAATCTCGCTTGGAAGTTGATCTGCTCCAGCGGCTTTGTTGTTTTTCAACCGACTAACCTCCTCCTCAATCTCTTGGAGGTTAGGGGCCGAAAGCCTTTCGTCCTGAGCACGTACTCCTAGATCTGTTACCAAGCCACCTTCGATGCTTGCAACGTCGCCTTTGAGGTGCTCATCGTAATTCTGCCGTCACCTCTCGACCACCTCATGCTCGCTCGTAAGAATATTCCCGTGATTATCTCGGCACATGTCGGCTTGTGGCACAAAGCCTCTGCGCGAGCGGTTCAGCTTCTCGTAGAACTTTCGTATGTCCTTAGCGTGGTACAGCTCTTCCATCGCTTCGCGATCTCGTTCTTCCTGCTGGCGCTTCTTCATCCGGAAGGCTGAGCTCTGCCTGTTCCGCGCCTGTCAGTAACGTGCCTCATTCGCTCTCGTACGGTGTTGCAGCATTCTCGCCCATGCTGCATTCTTCTCGTTTTTCAACTGTTCACATCCGCCGTCGTTCCAGTCGTTTCTGTGATGCGGAGTCGCGAATTCTAGTGCTGTAGCCGAGGTACTACCTATGGCGGATCGGATGTCCCTTCAGCCATCTTCAAGTGCAGCTGCGCCAAGCTGCTCTTCTGTTGATAGAATCCACTGCTAACTGCTGCGTGTAGGCTTGAGCCACTTCTAGGTTATGCAGCCGCTCGATGTTGAGCCGTGGCGTTCGACTTCGCATACAGCGACATGCATACAGCGACTAAGTATTGATCCGGGGCTCAATCGCACTAGTGCGTTTGGTAACGAGTCTGTAGCATGGACGAGAACTGGACTATCGGCCAAAGCAACTACAGTAGTACCTCCTGTTGATCTTCGCTATTGCTAAGCCCCGTTCGACATTGAAAGTATTTCCTGGATTGAAAACGGACTGGTTTACTTAGTGTTATCCACTGCTTAGTTCCTGTTGTCGAGGGGATGCGATATGGTTCCGTTAGTAAGATGATATTTGTACTTAACTCCGAGACTGAGATGACGAAATTGAGACATTTGGTGCATCTACCTCTCACTACTGCTTCGGGCGGCTGCGAGCTCCTGGAAGTCTGTAATCAGGGTCTTTACCCTGGAGAGCAACCCCCCCCCCCCTTAAGAGGCTCTCACCCAGGATCGTATGAATTAGTGCCTTGTAGGAGGTGTCTTCTTTGACCGCCTTCTTCTTCAGCATGAGCATCATCTCTCCTGTCCTGATGCGCCGGATACTTCTTACATCCGCTCCCAGCGACGACAGACGATTTTCGTCCCTCATGGTCCTCAACACCTCGGCGTACGTGTCCATCTTGATATTGAAGACCAGCGCGTCGATTTTCTTGCACACGTTGACCTTTATTTCAGTGGCCCCTACCGTGATCCAAGGGTTCTCTTTTCCTTGGTCTGGTTGACTTATGGTCTACTTGGGGTTGGCCTCTAAGGGCTTGGTTTCCTTGCCTCCTTGCCGGGTTTTGTAACCGGCTTTGATGCCTGAATATTTACTTGCACTGGTCCTCTCCTTCTTCATCGACGGTCTTCCTTCCACAGCCGGGGGGTTCTTGTCCCCAATGATCCGCGCCTTTCTAACTGGTTTCGGCCATGCAGCTCGAGCCGTGGGGCGGTTTCCCGTTTTCCCTCCTATGGCTCTGGTGAGCGCTAATGAGAAGGAGTCCATAAATTACGTAAAATTGTTTAGGCCATCTCAGACCACCACCCTCCTCGTAGACTTTTTTCCATACACAATTTTTGAAATTTGTATGGAGCAACGACTTTGGCCCATAGACCCTTCACACCCTAAAAGTCTGCGTAGTTTATGGACAGGCCCTTAGTAATTTATGCTGGATACATATAGAACAAAACGTACGTTAAGGCCTCGCTTCAACGGACGGAAGGTGGCATCGGCATCAGCGCATCCGCCGTTTCAGGTCAATGCCACCCGGCCCTTATTAAGAGCATACTTAGAATGACATCGCTACTAGCTCTGTTTGCGCACGGTTACCTAAGCGTGTACCACTTCAGATGGCGTTGCGTTAACTAGTATACCGTAGCTAGGAACATGCTGCCATAATTCCTGATGTGCTCGAATCACTCCTAGCTGGACGGACGCACTTCTGGAAGCGGTGCCATGTTGCTTGTACAAAGTGTGGATGTGTGAAATTTGTGGAGAGGTTCAGCACGGCCCACATCTGAGCCTCCGCCATGCCTTGTCTTACACCGCTTGACCTACCTGTGCTCCCACATCTCGGTCAGCTTTCGGGAAGACGCCTAAGGTAGTAAGTCCACCCTAGTGTATTGATATGATTCGCTTACAAAAGAATCCTAAGCTTCCACCCTGATCCTAGAAGTAATCCTGAAACCTCCTGAAGATCCCCTGCCCGAGCAGAAGGGAATAACAACAGCATAAGGATCTGTGTTATTTGGGCAAAATAACTGAATAATAAAATTGATTATTTTTAAGTTATTACCATAACATATTGTGTTATGACCTTGTCTGTCATAAGCGGCAAAATAACAAATTCCATAACAAAAAAATGTTCCTGGAAAACCATTTCAATAACTTGTTTTGTTAGTTTCAATAACAACTTAATAACAGTGAATTCGAAAAATGTTTCAATAACAAATTATGATATTAATATGTTATTGATAATAATCGGAGAGCAGAATTTGCTATGATATCAAACTCGTTACTAAATAAGTTATAATAAATACTTATTATATAAAATTATTCGCTTTGTCTCACAAACCCGCCAATAACATGAGGTTCATCACTCTGACGTAAGAAATATTTTCAAATGATCGAAAAATACTATATTTAGCTTTGAATCCATTCTAAGAGATTTGAAGACGCAAGATAATCGAACTTTATTTATTTCTACATTATCAAATACGACTAGCTTCGATTTCCACCTGTAATTTATATACTGTTATACATACTTTAATTGTTTTCGGAGAACGTGTGACCTTTGTTTTTTTTTTCAGCATAGAAACTGAAGAATTTTTAGAATGCTCAACAGTTTTGCAGAAAATTTTTGGGATCCCGAGCAGAGAAAAAAAGTTCAATAATAGCATATTTTGATATGGAGAACAAAAAGTGATATTTGTTTGTTTGAGATAAGAGGTAAAAGTACTGAAAATAATATCTCAATTTTACTCCTGGAACATCATCATCATAGCACATTTAGCTCTTGGTAAGATCTAGCCAATAGCAGTGCGCTATTTGATTGATCTTCAAATATCATGTTTTGCTATTGGTTAGATGGTTCAAGAACAACTTTTTGCTATTATTTTCAGTACTTTTACCTCTTATCTCAAACAAACCAATATCACATTTTGATCGTCAGTACTTGAACTCTGCCCGGGATATTGGAAATATTGTACAGATCATTACAATTTTCCTGGAAAGATTGTTTTAATTCCTTCGATTTTTCCCTGGATTCAAGAGTAATGTCGAATATTCCTCCTGGATTCTACAAGAATTCCTCCAAAAATTTTGCTATAATTTCTCCTGAACTTCCTCTGATGATTCCTACAAGATATTCACCAGAAATTTTTGCAATATTTTTTTTTTCTAAAATTCCTCCATTTATTTCTCTAAGGACTCCCTCAAAAACTCCTTTTATGTTTATCAAATGACTTTGTCATAAATTTCTTCCAAAAATTTGTCGACAGATTTGGTCATAAACTTTTTCATAAATGACTCCAAAAATCATAAAGAAATTTCTCCGAGAGTTCTTTGACGAAATCTTTCATGGATTTTCAAAGACTCCTCTAGAAATTCTTCCAGAATCCTGCATAGAATCCCTTCAAGGGTTTCTTCAGAATTTCCTGTGATCATTAGTCCTGAAGTTCATCTTAAGATTTCTCTGAAAATTTCTTTGAGGAAATCACCATGAGTTTTTCCAAAGGATTCTCCAGGAGTTTTTCAAAAGATTCTGCCAAGAATCCTAATAATTCCTCAGAAGAATTAACTTCGGAATTTCTAAGAAAATTGCGCCAGTAGTTTTCTTGAAGACTTCTCCAGGGATTTATCGAAAGGTTCCTCCAGAACTTCCAAGTGCTTAACCGAAAATTATTTAAGGAATTCTTAAAAGGAGTCGTTCAGGAAATTCCTTTTTAACTAAATACATAAATGGACAGGTCATAATTGTCGAATTGTTGCTGTGATTTCAAAACTTGTTACTGTTGTGCTATTGCTGATAAGTTGATCAATAGTACAATAATAACTAAACTTGTACTTCAACAAAACATGTTATGTAAATGTAATTTGATTAATGTATATCAATAGCATGATTATAACAAAATGAGATGGTACAACAGTATTTGTTATGGAAAAACTATGCCTTGATAATTTAATAATAACATAACAAGATATAAAAACACGTTATGTGATTACGTAGTTATTAACTTGCTATTCTCCTCTGCTCGGGTGAGCACCTGTGAAACCCTCTAAAATCCCTATGAAACTTCCTGAAATGAGCTGAAACGTCCATAAATGCTTTAAAGCTTTTTTGAAACTCTTCTGAAGCTCACCTGAGAGCATGTAACACCTTGAAACGCCTTGAACGCACCCCGTTCTCCTGAAACCCACCTGGAGCTCACCTGTGAACCTGTAAAGCTCATTAAAAAAAAGACACGGACACGTTCAATGCTTCCAGTGAGCTTTTCGCTCTTTGAAGGAAGCACGACACTAGACAACGGACTAGCATGCAACGCCCAGTGGCACAGCCGAAAACTTTTCCTGACAGCTGCGGCGGGAATCGAACCCGCGCTCCTCAGCACGATGCGACTAAGAGCTTGGTGACCCTAGCCGCACGACCACGGAGCCGCACATTAGAACACATCTAAAACTACCTGAACAGCCATCGAACGCCTTGTAACGCCACGAAACGCCTCTGAAGCCTCCTGTCGGAACACTCATATGACTTCACCTTAAAATCTCCTGGCAACTCACCGTCCTTAAACTCTTTTGTAACCTTGAAATTCATTTAGGTAAAAAATCTCTTCGCGTACCCATTACCTTAATAGAGGTGGCAGTGTAGAACAAAAAAATCGTGCAGTCCAAGATACGTGTTTCATCGTGTATTTCATGAAAAAAAGACGATCGTTGCCGTTGGATGGCGTAGAAAATGTCTGGAACGAGTATCAGTTTGGGTTGCTTTTGCGTGCTTCACCGCTGTTTTGAAGGTCGGTGTTTGTCGTTAGGCATTCAACATCTTGAAAGTGCAGAGCACTGCCTATTAGTTTCAAGAATTGGGTTTTTAATTAAGGAAAATGTTAATATTTTTTAAATTTATATGAAAGAGCCCCTTTTTCTGAACCACCATGATTTTTTTCAGATTTTTAGAACTTTATTTTAGTACCCAAAATCAATTTCAAAGAGATTATTTGAAATCACCTTTTGACAGCTGGGCGACTGCTTGACAGCTCCGCCCAGTACAAAATGTGACGAGGGGTGATTCGACAAATCGCTCCCATACAAGCTTCAAACTGATTTTTAAATAGGTTCCCGGGCGCCTAAAGTCATGAAAATTTGGATTTCGGTTCACTATGGTATGCAGATTCAGAATATGAAATTAGCTCAACACTGCTAAAGAAGCCAATTCATCACATTGGTTACCGATACTGGAGTAGCAACTTCGGTCGGTCAATCGACCTTAAGCTCAAGTTCAATCGTTCAAGTTATGATTTTAAACATATAAATAGTATTGATGGGAAAACGAGCGGATTTAGAAATATACAACCTCAAAGTAGGGACCGGGAACTGATCCTAGGATTATTTAATGATACCGATTGGTAAGTAGCGCCCGGACAATATTTTCATCAACACTATTTTTCCCGAAAAAAAATGAGCTCCAATCCACTGTTCCATCTCACCGAGCATTAAAGTAAGTACCTAGCAAAGGCTTTGCTTGGCTGTTGTAAGTGCGAAAAAGAATCGCGAATACCGCAGCACCGCATCGCTTTAGTGCAAAAGGAGGATAAGCAGAAAGGTACCTACCTTCAAGACGCGACCCCACTAAGGGCTCGTCGATTCCTGGCCATCAAAGCATTCATTTATATCGTGTGTCCTGATCCCCGGTCCGTGGTGTAACCAGTCGCCGCCAGACGACCACGGCTTTCAAGCTTGGTTGCCCCTGAAAGACTCGGTCCTGCCCGGGGAGATTAAAACCATCGATAGACAGTGCGCGCTGCTGTTCGAGGTTCTAGCTAGGCTGCCACCCACCCACCGTTACCGGAAGGAAAAGCGAACAAATTTCTGCGGTAGCTGGGAAAATTTATTGTTTTGGAAAGCTGAGCTGGTCAATCACCCGGGAAAACTCGACTAGTGGTCGATTTTTTCTTTCGTCTACCGTTGCTGTAGCCTTGACTGTGGATGTGCGAGAAAATAGAAGTTTGGATCGTCCGGGACAATCTCATTTAAGCCTTTTGCTTTTAGCTTGCCATGCCAGACGAATCTTAGAAGAGCGATGTTAAACTATAAGAAATAAGGGTATATGGTATTCAGTTGAATTTTTCTTTAAATTAGACAATAAGACAATAGTGAAATCACTACTATTGTATAGTTAAATCTTGTAATAGACAGAGCTAATTTAACGGAAAAGTTCCACTGAATAGTTTCTTATGGCATAAATACAAATATAAATACAAACATAACCCTAAAAAGAAATTCTCTGTTCCAATCAGTTCGAACTTCAAAATAGATGTAAGGTACACCGGGGCAAGTTGAAACGGATGGGGCAAGATGAAACAGCGGGTTAACATGATGTTATTCAATTATGGTAAACTGCTTGAATGGCATAACATATAGTTTTTGATTCAAACAATCTTATGGAGAACGAAAAATGTCCAAATTGTATTGAAATATGTTTCAAAACTTCGTGTTTCATCTTGCCCCACTCGTTTCAACGTGCCCCGGTGTACCTTAAAAGAGCAAACACTGAGCCTGGAAACTTAAAACAGTTATCACAAACCAGCTGAAATACGATTTAACTGAACCAAATTGAGGCGAACCACTGAAGTGAGAATCCGTCGAGTAGAGAATGGTCTAGAAAACGCTCATTTCTGTCGGAGACACCACGACACGACGCGCACGAGAGCCATCGGAATCAAGAGCAAATGAAATGGAAAATTAAATAGCAAACTTGAATCGTCTTTCGATTGCCATCCACGCTCTGGCTGGGAGGCGCTGCTGTGCTCGTTCTGTATCTATATAGCTCGGTGCTTGGTACTCTGACGTGGATTGAGTGGTTCGATGAAACGTCAGCTAGCTAGCTAGACGGCCAGACGGCCGAAGCTTTTCCTGTTAATGAAGAAATAAATTCCTTTGGGCGTTGATCGACTGGACTGGATTGTTCGAGTGGCCTTTCCGTTTCTGATGGCCTATTTGCTAATGAGGCACACAGATCGATCCGTTGTTCATGGCTGTAGTTTGGCAGAGCGGGAAATTGAAAATTTGAATGAGTTATGTGGGTGGTTTGGGCAAGCTTTTGCCAGCAATGGGACCGTTGATGATGATAACAAGCGTCAACGGCGATTCTGATGAAACGATTAGCTGAATATTGATTTGTGAGTTACGCAACGATAAAATTGATAATTGTTTACCTCCTCTTCCACTGTAATTCTTGTTAGTACATATTAAAATTACAAAATTTGTGTACACAGAAAAAAATATTCATGTAAAGTTCAGCGAGAAATCATGCACATAAAGAGAATGCCAGAGTTAGTGCAAATTTACATGAGATATCATGTACACATGATACTTTTGTAGTGGTTGATTTGTTTGTGTTCTTTATCAAAAAATTCAGAACTTTTTCTATCAGCAGTTATTTAATGCTGTAACAAGATAAAAACCAATATTTCCAAATTTTTAAAGGGCCAGCCAGTGCTCCTGTTATTATGGTTGAATGCTCGATATACTGTATCCCATTTAATATATATTCGAAAATTGAGTTTCTGCCAGCTTTTCTCAAAATTGAACCATTGCACAATGGAAAAAATGGGTATAAAACGCGAGTAAATTCAATATCTCTGCTCGGAGTGGATGGATTTGAATGTAATTTTGACACGAACTGCAAAAAACTCTACAGTTTCGGATAAGGAGGGGGTCATTCGCCGCACGATGCACTATGGGCCAGAAATCGAAATTTCGCGACAAAATTCAAAAAAGATGTTTTTATCTTTAGATCAATCAATTTTAATATATCTATGACTGTTTGGGCTATGTTTGATTGCATATCGACTGATTTTTTTTATTTGCAACAAAATTGTATCGTTTTTTGTATGGAGAAACTTCTTAGAAGCGAAAATTTTCGATTTTAACCAATATTAAGAAAAATGTAATGTGTGATGTAAAATGTGCACAACAAATATAACACCTACATTTCTTAATAGCAAATTTAGTACATTTCTCGCGCTTGGTATCATACGGGCGTATCTACAATGATCGATTTCTCTTCATCGATTTTCTCTTTGATTAATAACTTGGCATGCAAATCATTTTCCGTTCTATTCATTGTTTTAGATGCTGGGTAATTTTCGCTGAGACCGGCCCACTATTTACACCTTGTCCTCAAAAATGTTTCAGGTGTCGATTTTCTGAAAGCCCTCGCCTAAAAAGTAATAAAAATGCATTTGGTTACTCATATTGATGGACCCCCTGTTAGTTAGAGCCACAACAATTTTTGCAGACCCCTCGATTTTGGTCAAATGGTGGCTCACTTAAACCGTTATAACTCGAAAGTTTCTCCAACAACCACCGCAAAACGAATTGTTGTTGAAAAGAGGAAAGATAGAGCTACTATTTACAATAATAAAAATTTGGGTCGGCCATATTGATTTTGGCCGCCATCTTGGATTTTTATACCAAAACATTTTTTTCACCATGAGGGAAACCACCGATTTTCAAAATTTTTGCATCAATTGAAAGCTGGGACATTTATACATAATATATCAAAAAAATAGATATGTCTTTTTCCTCTTTCAAAAGTTATCTGCAGTTTTGTAAATTTAAAATGCAGTTTTGTAAATTTTAAATGTAAGTTTAAATTAAAATATTACATTATTTACTCAAATATTACGGTTTATTTGCCAATTTGTTAAAAAAATAGTAGTATTCGACATGCAACCGATCTAGGAAGCTAGTTGACTCTTCTTTTTCGCAAGCTGCCGGATTTTTTGCGGGAATTTGTGGGAAACCAAGATAGAATGATTTTAGTGCTTGCGATAGCTTTACAATGTTTTACGCAGTGCTTCAATAACTATTCACACTAAGGTAGACTTTTGCCATTACGACGCAATCTCTTTATGGCTTGCGAACAAACTACTCTTATTCTGTAAGGGTTCGTTTCAAGTAAGACTGTGATTGTAGACGTTTAAATCAATACAACACACTTACTCAAAGTGCAAAGTTTCGGTACATCAATTGGTATGGTCAATTATGATTTTTAATAAGCTCAATTTATGTATAAATGGATAGGTTTTTCGTGAAAAAAAAATTGTTGCTCAGGTGTTTCAGATGTCCGGCGTATGGCCGAATGCCGCTTGTCCGAATTATGTTCTAAAAAATTCAGAGGCCCTTTTTCACATTCCAGTTTTTTTTTATTTCTGTGTATCCACATTCTGACTGCCAATATGTTCATCATTAACTTTTCCTTCTTCCTTCCTCCAATCATTCACTATTCTTTCTAGTTTTACAATTCAGGGATTAGATGGCGTTGAACCGGCAATATTTTATCAGGGGGATTTCCTCCTTTTAATCATAGGCGAATATTTTGAGTTATACTGACGTGGAGAACAGTGCCACGATCATTTCTTCTTCAGCCAAACGGCGTTCAACCAAATGACGTTCAGCCAAATGACGTTCGGTCAAATGGCGTTCGGTCAAGCGGCAATCAGCCAAATGACACTCGGCCAAATTACTCGGAGCCAGTATTTTAACGATAAACAAATTGTTTTCGCTCGTCGTACATATGTTTGCGATTAGGGGAAAGATTTGATTTTCCTTATAATATTTAAAATGCCGTGTCATTGATTGGCTTGATAGCTAAGTCAGTAAAGCACTAGTGTAGCATATAAGAATCGTGAGTTAAAATCTCACTTGAGCTGTGGATTCGTTCCTTATTTCACACACTAATAATGTATCCATCCGTACATATGTATGTACGTTGAGTTAATTTAAAATTCGAATTGATAATACGGATTTATTAACCGAAATTTTGCACATTGAGTAAGTCTGTGGTATTAATTTAAAAGCTCAAAATTACATTTAAATCTGAAACAAACCTTTCCAGAATGAAAGTTGTTTATTGCTATGTATATTGTTTCGCAAGCCATAGTCATTGCGTCGTAATGTCAAGAAAGGATGATTATTGAAGCCCAGCGTGAAATATTGTAAAATTAAAGCAAGCACCAACATCACTCTAACTTGCTCTCCCGCAAATTCCCGCAAAAAATTCCGGTAGCATTCAAAAAAGAAGTGTCTAAACTAGCATCCTAGACCGGTTGCATGTCGAATACGGTCGAATACTCCTACTTTTTGAACACATTGACAAATAAACCGTAATTTTTGAGTAAATATTGTAAAATTTATTTTTTAAACTTAAAAGCATCGCAATTTGTGCATCAAATATGCAGAATATACTAAATTTACTTTTAGGAAATGCGTTATATTTTTTGGGCACATTTTTCACCACAAATCAAATTTTTCCTACTATTGGTTAAAATCGAGAATTTTTGCTTATAAGTAGATTCTTCATACAAAAAACGATACAATTTTGTTACAAATCGAAAAAATCAGTCGGTATATAATCAAAAATAGCCCAAATAATCATACAAATATGGAAATTGATTGATCTTAGAAAAACAACTTTTTTGAATTTTGTCGCGAAATTTTGATTTCTGGCCCATAGTGCGATGCTGGAAATCAGTGTAACGGGCCCGTTTCATCCCACTCTCTCTCTCTCTTTCACCTTTTTGGAAAAATCCTGAATAAATAAATGATTTATTTTATTTGTGTTTGTGTTAAAACTTCCGTTGTATCGAATGAAGCTGGTTTGGCTCACCGCACGGCCCTAAAAATTGAAATATCTTCAAATAACCCCGATATCCCCTATTTCTTTAAATTTTAACATGCATCTCCGCCCGAAGTGGAATGCAATCGACAAGAGAAGGAGCAATCTTATGTCAAATTTCTGACACAATGGAAGTTTCTACACAAATACGTGTTAAATAAGTCATTTATTTTGCACGCCAGTCGGGAATAGATGAGGATTTTCTCAAAAAGGTGTGAAAAAGAGAGCGCGGGGTAAAACGAGCTCAATACACTGAATTCTAGCATCGCCGCAGGCGAATGACACCCTCTTTATCTGAAACTGTAGACATTTTTGCAGTTTGTGTCAAAAATTCATTCGAATCCATCCACTCCGAGCAGAGATATTGAATTTATTCGCGTTTTATACCTATTTTTTTCCACTGTGCATTGTGCGAGCGTATATGGTTCGGTCCGTTGAGTGTGCCCTGGCTTCGCTATCTGTCGAACGCAAGCCGAGTGAAGAAGTTTTGGTCACTTTGCTAGTGGAAGCAAGGCAGTTGACCCACATGCCCATCGAGACCTCGGATCATGAGGCACTAACTCCGAACTGTTTTCTCATGTAGCACAAGCGGGGTCAATCAGCCTCCGACACAAAGTTGACACAAAGTCGGTCACAAGCGGTGACCTAGTGATCATTGTAGAAGATCGACTCTGTGAATGGATTAGACGGCGAGTACTGCGAGTGTTTTCTGGACGAGATGGCAGATGGAAGACCATGAGATTTTTACGAATTGCGTACATTTATTTCATTACAAAACAACTACTATAGATGAATAATACGCCAAAGTAGTTCATTTTTTTATTCAGTTAGTTTAAATTCAGGCTGTTTTGGATAAAGCTTTGTTTTTGTCGGCATGTACAGCTGTGCCTTGAACAACTATTTTCCACTGTTGTCGTTATCTGAGCGAGAGACGAACTAGCCAAGGGCTGAAAGTCTCTCAAATAAAGATAAATCAATCAATCAATCAGTTATCTGACCAATTTGTTTTACTCTATGTCTACTATAGTGAACTTTTAACCGAAAATATACTGAAATCGACGAATGTAGTTGGTTTGTGATTTAGGTTATATTATTCCCTCGCCGTTTCTCTCACAAAGATGAGTATCCATTTTGCCCCGGTAGGAGACAATATTTTCAAACTAGATTTTTGATATAAAAAAGAAAAAAAATATTAACATGCTAAGCATGTAAATACAGCAAAACTAATTTCATGTGTTCTAGAAATATTAGTTTGTAATCGACCTGCGAATAAATACTCACTAAACCTTATTTTAGATGGTGTGAAAATTATAATTTCCATGCCCGAAAAACGGAGGACGCAACTTTTTCGTGTAAAGTCAAGTATAATTTTAATTTTGAATGTTGAATGCTGAATCTACAGGGTGCGGCAGGAAAAAATGCTAAAAGTTCAAGGCACTATTACACGCTAAATATGGGATATATATGAACATTTTTTCTTGACAGTGTATCAGTCAATGTCTATATTCTAGCACTGAAAAATAAAAATGAACATATTTGATGTTTAACATGTGATAATGTAGGCCTAATAAGCGGATATCAATAAACTGCGCACCCAATGGTCATTAAACAAAATGACTATAACAGTAACAAAATTAGCTCAAATTCGATGAACAACCAGACCACACTGATCCAAAGCCATGTAGTTTCACATACCAGATGGAATAAGTACATATATTTGATGATATTGTAGAGAAAATCAAAAATTTTGTTTTATCAGATGCGAAATTTAGCGACCTGTGTGATTTTCTGCGGTTTGAAAATTCTGGTTGTCTTCATCTTCAGGCGCCGCCCTGTAAAGGTTAGTGACCAAAATGGGAAAGAGAGCACACGCTGGACATAAGTAACACAGCTAGTTTGATAGAAGAAACACAGTTTAGGAGATGGAAATTGTTGGACAGGATTACACAGAGAAAGGACTGAAACTGTAAGCTATTGGACTGAATTATATTAACCCTCGAGCAGTTGCGTCTTCGGCCACCCTCAGCGACACCGCGTACACGCTGCGTATCACAAGCGAGCTTTTTTCATGGTGCGTGTACTCAGTACACGACGCGACCGCACCCGGGTTAAAATAACATGCAAATTAATAGCTAGTTGATACTAAAAAACTATTCTTGCAAATTATAACTTTTGAACTACGTAAATACTTAAAAATAATTAATAAAATTTGATTTACAGCTAAAAACGAATTCCGTCGTAAAAAAGCTAGTTTTTGCTATTTGGACGGTCCGGAAAAAATCACCTGTTGCAACAATGATATTGAACTTATTAGACTTCTGACTATTGAATAGCGTTCAAACTGTAGTTTTAAATAGAGTAGAAGTATCAGCTTTGGCCAGTCAGGTGTTTTGGCCATAGTGCATTATTCAGCCTATTGCGATCTATATTGGAATAAATAATTTTCCTTAAAAACTCAGTTCCCATAATGTATCTATTTTGGCCAGGGTGCTTCTATTTTGGCCACTCCCATAAGGAATACACGTGATAGGCCAAAATAGAAATCAAAGTTGAGAATATGGCCAAAACTGATGGAGTGCTTCTATTTTGGCCAGTGCCACTCATAATGCAAAAATCAAGTATTAGCTTGATTTCAGAATTTTTCCTTTAAAATATGGATTTAAACCTTTCATTGGATTATTGGCTATTTTTTTAAAAGGGATTTCCCCTAGACTGGCCAAAACCGGTGCCCGCACCCAATATGCATATTCAAGGACAAAATTGGAACAATCGGTCTATACATTACACTAGTTTACAGCATTTTTTATCTCGGTAAGCTGATGATTGTTTTTGGTGTAGAATCATGCCCTGAGTTCGAAAACGCGAAGGTAAAAAATTACAGTAGAGCGAAATTTTTTTCGACTTTCCATACAAGGTTAATGATTTGAAATCGATTTTTATTCTATTTTTATTTTCCAAAACTCGCCAATATCTTGAATTTCATCAATCTTACGCAAAACCTGCATTCAGATGATCGAATGGTATTATATTCAGCTTTTAATTTATGGAAAAAGATTTAAAATTAGTTGATCAAAACGTATGATATTTGAATTTTATTAAATTCCATATTTTAAAAAGTTGTAAAACTCGATATTGAGCTAAAACTCAAAAACTGTTCTATTTTAAATTTTTTGAAGCACGGTTTCGAAATTAACGCTAAATTATGCATCAAAAATTTTGGTCGTTGACAGAAGTTCACGACTTTCGTTTTATTTTGTAATCTAGTATTATCATAATATTATTTCCCAAGCACAGCCAAATAAAGCAATTAAACCCTCAATGATTCACCCTTTCGTAAACCCTCCATTATTTTCATTAAATCTTCGAGTAGCATTATTTAATAAACTTCACTTCAGCAAATAATCCTAATTTTTTTCCGCACCAATCTCTGTAACGACAATTGGTTTCCCCAGGTGTTGCGATATGACTGGGGGCGCACACACGCCGGAAACCAACACCAGCACCCGGCAACAATCATTTGTTCCCGTCAAATTCCGACATTAAACAGCATATTTCACGCGCTTCTGATTGGACCTGTTACCGGAATGTCGGAAAGTGTGTTTCGTGAGTGGTGCCTTATGCTGCCACCCGCGCGTCCTTTCGATTCCTGCTCATAGAACGGCTCCTGGCGTGGTACAGAGACCTACATATCGCTGCGAACAAATCGTCGTTTACAATTTCAATCCCTTCTGGGTTTTCCGTCGTCGTCTTCGTCGTCACCGTTGTTATTGTTTTCGTTTTGATGAATTTTCACAACTCGATAGCATACTGTACTGGGTAAATCGTTACAAATGCTTCCACGTTCCGTAGAACCTGCTTACTAGTACAGGCAACGAGCAGTAGATCGTCCCTCTACCAATTGTACAAACACGCACACGCTCTGTGTTTTGTATGTGTCACAGCAGAGGGCTCGTGCAATCAAATTGACACGCAACATTCGCACTGCCTGCTGCTAAACGGGGGACACGGTACCCCAGCACGGAAGTTGCTTACGTTAGATTATCTCCATTGTTAACGCTGCTTTAAAGCTGAATATCGAAAGAATAAATCGCTAGACTCAAGTACCGCTCCTAACTAGACACTGACGATGAAGGTGCTTGCTGTTGCACACAAGTGTGCTGGTTTTCAAGGCGGTGGTGGCGGTAAATGGATCTCCATCAGTTACGCGTTGAATAAAATCAGCTCCCTTGCTGTCTGAAAGACGGTATCCCGTAGTTCTTAGTATCTACCCCCCGACCCACCCATCGTAAAGACCGAACATTTCTACATCCCCTTCTCCTTATTTTTTTGCTGCTCCATCATCCAATTTCGTTCTCCATCATTAAATGATTCATTTTCCACATTCGTGCAACAGCTTTCACCCAACAGCAGCAGAGGGAAGCAAACAATGGGAACATGAACCATCCATCCTGTTGAGTAACATTGCAAGGGAAGCGTCTGGAGAACCCAATAATAGTTGCTGCGGTGCAAAAATACCTGGGCTGCGGAAGAAATGGGGCAAATGTTCTGAAATATTTAATAGCAATTTCCATTTCTTGCAACTCCTATCTTCCTCGAGATTAATGGGCCTGCCGGAAAAGTTCCAGCATGTAATCGTGCTGCAAGGAGACAATTGGAAAAAGAACTTCAAAACATAGGCATCAACACTAAATTGTTCTGTAGCTAGGGTATTGGTTCCCTTATTAAGCATGTGGCTCCCATTTTCATCCTATGAAAAACAAAGGATTCACGCAACCAGAGATTGGCAATACAATACAATGCGGTATGAAACATATACAAATATGGGAGCGGACCTGGTTGGATGGTTAAAACACTTGACTAATGAATGTCTTATTTTGCTATCATAACAATTTTTGCAATTGGTGAGACATTGTTGACCTCTTTTTTTGGTTAACAGGCGAATAACTAATTTTGATATTGTTCTGTTTTCAATTACTCAATAATTGTATATTTTGCAATTCTCAACCTTATTTTTTTTGTTATTGGTTTGCCATTGTAACGTCAAGATTTGACATTCTTTAGTTATTTCATAGAACAATGTCAGTTATTATATTCACCATTTTGTCACTTATTTCAAACAAACCAATAGCAAATTTTACCATTCAGTAATTCTTTTTGAATGATAAAGCTTACAATTGTTTTGTAATTCTTTTCTGCCCGGGTATTTACGAAGACAAAACTGTCTAAGCTTAAACTTTAAGTTTCTAGACACATATTGTGTTTTAGAAAGTTTCTTTTTAATTGTTGACCCTATTCCCCATCATTGTTATGTTAAGGTGGTACATCTAGTTAAACTGATTTAAATATCTGCTTTCTAATATTTTTATTTACGATTTCATAATGGATGGTGATGGATCGTTTAACTGGAAATTCCACCAATAAGCGGCGCCAGAGGTCAAGCAAATTTAAAATTTCATATATCTCAGGACTCTCACCACTTAAATAGTAAGTTAGTGTCTTCGGCAATGTTATTCAGTTAGTCAAGGGCTTACAGTTAATATTACACTTGTTTCGAAATTTCGTCACTAGGCGGTGCTATATAGTTACACATTTGCAAAATCATTCAAATGATTAAATTTTTTCGTGGAGTAATCAACAAGCTGTAAATTTGTTTTATTTGAACGTGTCTAAGTCAAGTCAAAGGTTTTTCAAAGAGCTATGTATTAGTCATTAATGTGCGACATTTCATTTTATTCGGTTCACTTAATCCAGAGATATAGCAATTTTACGAAGAACACTCAAATATGAATTACTTCACTGGAGTTGCTCCAACTTCATGTAAAGTTATCCAATCGAGTCCAAATTTGTACCGTTTATAGCTAACTAGTTGTGCAACTGGCAGGTAAAATTTGAGAATATTTGGTGTACTTTAGAAAAAGTTACAGATTGCTGAATATATTCAAAATAATAAATAAAAGTTGCATATTTTAATTAATTTGCAACTAGCGCCGCCTACTGGCAGAACCTTGAACCAATCAGCTTATCAACTGAGAGACCTTAACCAACCTAACAACATCACCGAAGACATCAACTTTCTAAGTGATCAGAGTCCTGAGATATATGGAATATAAGATTTGTTTGCTCACTAGCGCCGCCTAGTGGTGGAATTTTGAATGAAACGACTCATCATTTGTTAGGTCTTGACTAGCCAAATAATATTGCCGAAGACAACAACTCTCTAAGTAATTAGAATCATGAGATATTTGTTACAAACATTTCATCAGTGTTACGTATGTTTGTCTCTGGCATGACAGATATCACAGACAGCAAGGCGCAGCACTTGCGAAATTTCCATACCGTATATCTTAGCACCCTGATCACTTAAATATTTGGTGTATTTGGTAAAATTGTTAGGTCAGCCAAGGTCTTACTGGTGATGGGCCGTTTGATTCAAAATTCCACCACTAGATAGCGCTGACGATAAATCAATTTTTATATTCCATATATCTCAGGACTCTGATCACTTAGAAAGTTGGTTTCTTCGACATTGTTGTTTGTTTATTAGGGCCTTTCAGTTGATTAGCTGATTGGTTCATGATTCTGCCAGTAGATGGCGCTAGTTGCATATTAGTAGAAGCATGCATCTCTTACTTATTATCTCAAAAATATTCGGCAAGCTATAACTTTTCATAAAGTGTAGGGAATAATCCCAAGCTGTATCTGTTAGTTGCACAACTAATTAGCTATAAATGATACAAATTTGAGCTCGATTGAATAGTTTTACATGAAGTTAGATGTTTTATATTTGAGTGTTCTTCGTTAAACTGGTATGTCTCATGATTAAGGACGAACGGGACGATCGAAGAAATATCCGCCATTTCTCTGTTGCTACTAAGATGGCAATAATGGATTCTACTTCATATTTTGCAAAAATAAAAACTTATCATTGTGTATGCTCACTTGCAGTGCATATGCTGATTGTTTTTCAGCATCTTCAGTTCGATAGAAATCGAGATTACCATCTTCAAAATCGTGAGGCAAATTGTTAGAAAAAGAGGGCAGATAGGAAAAATAACACGGCGTCCCGTATCACCTTAAGCGAACCGAATGAAATGAAATTTTGCACATTTACGAATAATACCGAAGATTACTTTATCAAGAAGACATGCAACTCTATTATTTTCCCATACCTATGGCAAGCGTCACCGACGGCACCGCCGCCTGCTGAGCTAAGGTGGTACCTTTGTTAAAAAGTGTAAGCGTGTATTGGTGCGAGTATGAAAATTTACACACACTATCATGAATAGTGCCATTTTCATCCGGGGTGGCGCTGCTAGCAGTGACTCCCGATTTTCAGCAGTGTTGCAAGTCTTCTTGGTAATGTGGTCTTCGCTTATACATAGCTCTTTGAAAAACCTTCGTCTTGACTTGAATACGTTCAGAGAAAACAAAAATACAGATTTTTGATTACTTTGCGAAAAAAACTCAAAACTGCATAATTTTGCAAATGTATAACTAGCGCTTCCTATTGTCGAAATTTCGAAACAAGTGGACCATTAACTGTAAGCCCTTGATCTACCAAACAACATTGTCAAAGACATCAATTTTGTAAGTGACCAGAGTTCTGAGATATATGAAATTTAAAATTTGTTTGACCTCTAGCGCCGTCTAGTGGTATATACAAGCATGCAAAGTTTCATAAATTGCCTAAAACATTTTTAGCAAGTTGCAACCTTTTATAATGCCCACCAAAACTATTCAAATTTTGAATACTTTTTTCTCAACGAGTTAGATATAATTGGTACAAATTTGGGCTTGATTATTCAACTCTACACGAAATTAGAGCTCTTCTATGTAGTAGAATACCTATTATTTGACTTTCGTTTATCGAATTACTGTACCTTCTTAGGATTAAGCGAACCGAATTAAATTAAATTTTGAAAGTTTATGACTAATGTATTGGTCTTCATGTACCGTTGGACTCGACTGAAATAGGTGCAATTTATTGAAAACTTTTTGAAAAGTTCTAATCGTTTGAATGTTTTCTTTTGCAAATTTTCTTCAACTTTGTAGAATATTTTGAAATTGTATAGAGAATAATTAATCAGCAGATTTTTTGGATAAGCCACACTAGAGTGACCGTACTCATTTCACAATAATGCAAAAAAAATGACGAAAACTTGGCAGAAACATTTTTGTCTTCGTAAGTTCGGCACTGGTGCCGGGGATTGGCGCTGGACGAGATGCAGTAAACTCGATCAAAATCAACTTTCCGGCTAAAAATATTCACAACAAACACAGTTAACAACATGTTCACGCAATAAGGTATCTGATTAAGTTGGAAGAAGTGGACGAAAACGGTAGTTTCGTTGTAAATTTAGGCAATGCACATTTTTGTATTTTTTAAGGTGTAAGTGATGAAAAATCACTTTCAGGTATATCAGGTTTAAAGTTTTTCACCAATTTTTTTTATTCCAATTTCAAAAGTTACGATTTTAGCTTTACGTAATAAATGAATGCTGTCATATGGGTACTAAGACGTAGAAGGGTGCCCATATCATGAGTAGGTACAAATAAACGGCAATTGACATAAATTCAAGTGATATTAACTTGAAATGATCAACATTTTACATGATTTGCCATAATAATTTTATTGTTGTCCGTGTATAACTAACTCCTTTCTACTTTCACATTCATTGCAGGTACTCACTACACAAAGGCTACCTTAGTAAGTGTTTTTTTTTTTTATTTTTTATCAATATTCTCTTTTACAGCCTCGAAGCATTTTACCTCATTCATATGGATAAAACCCAACACTATTCGTAATATTCAATCATTAAACTATCACAAAAATTAATATTTTTACGATATTTCTTTGATATGCTGAGTTCAGTGTTGGATTTTTCTCAAGGATGCGAGTTTTTGATTGTTCACTGGTCGTTTGCAGCTTTATTTAGTCGCAGTAGGCGTCAACGAGCACGGTCGTGTATTGTTTTACCCGTCGCATATTTTTTGGGTGGGTGCCCAGGACTGAAAGTAAGGGCAAAAGGTTATTGCAACCATAACAAATTGCAAATGCTCCATAGAAAATCAAAAAGCGCTCCATAAAAAATGAACATATGTTCCATGAAAATGCGCAATGTTACCCATAAATAATTGAAAACGTTCCATACTTTATAAAAAATGTACCGGTAAAACATAAAATTTTCTACATTAAAAGTGAAATTTTGCACCAATAAACAATACTGAAATGCTCCATTATAAAATACAAATGCTCCATAGCAAAATGCAAATGCTCCATAAAAAATTAAACCCATAGAAAATTGAATATTGCTTCATAGGAAAATTGAATTGCACCATAGAAAATAGACAATTGCTCCATAAGTATTACCAAACTGCACCACATAAATACAATTTGCTCCATAAAAAAAATGAAAATTCTCCATAACTTTAAACATTTGCACCACTGAAGCAGTGCAATGTAAAGCAATTCAGCCCTGTCGAATTAAATTAAGAGAATATGCTATCTATGGAAGATTTTCAATTTTTCATGGAGTACTTCATGTTTTCTATGGTGCAGTTTGAGAATACTTTCTATGGAGCAATTTCAATTTTTTATGGTGCAATTTATTTTTTTCTATGGAGCAATATTCAATTTTCTATGGGTACAATTTAATTATTTGCATTTTTCTATGGAGCATTTGTATTTTATTATGGAGCATTTCAGTTTTATTTATTGGTGCAAAAATTCACTTTTAATGTAGAAAATTTATGTTTTACCGGTACAGTTTTTATAAAGTATGAAACGTTTTCAACTATTTATGGGTAACATTGCTCATTTTCATGGAACATATGTTCATTCTTTAAGGAACGCTTTTTGATTTTCTATGGAGCGTTTCTATTTATTTATGGGTGCAATGAATACTTAGGCTGCCGAAAGTAAGTAAATGGCATATTTTTTCGAGCTCCCTGTTATTCTTCGGCTGATTGATAATCTGAGATGCCATACGGACTGTACGTGAGTGATTATAATATTATCACTTTTTCTTGTAACAGAAAGAGTAGAAGCTGAATTAACATTCAAAGCCAAAAAGCGTATTATTTTATGGCTCTATACCTTTGGAACAACTGCATGAAAAAAATGAAAATCCGGTTAAAACGAACTAAGCATTTGTTATGTCACTATGCAAATATACTGGTTTGAAATCATTTCGCTTGTGTTTGTTTTGAATAAAAAAAACAGTTATAAGTAGAAACAACCAGGCTTGACAGAAACTCCCTCGCGAGAAAATAAGGAAGCGATTTCGGCGATTTTCTGAGGAGTCAAAATAAAACTAAGAAATCACAACGCAAATCCTCAACAGCACCGAGCGCGAGCTTGCCGCGCAGCGAGGAGTTCGTCCAACGCTCATAATTGCTTGTTGTGTTTCTCACGTCCATTCACACTCAAAAAGCACTCAGGAGTTCCACTCCCATACATAGAAAGACTCTAGAGGCGAAAATCGCACTCAAAAACCCGAAATAATCATCGGCTCTTTTTTCGTTCCCTCTTCCTCGCTCAGTTTTTATTACCTCTCTGTTTGGGGTTCGTTCGCTCCCTCGCGACGAGGCAGAAGCAAAACACCGCTCTGGAGCATGTTGCAAAACCTAGTGCAAAACTCTTTTGATTTCGAGGAGGATTATCAAGCCTGGAAACAGATAATTTGGACAGTTATTTTGAACCAGTGAAAGAGGTTTGAATCAACAAAAATTAAGTTTGTTTGCAACTAATTTCAAAATATCGAATAAACAAACGTGTTTGTTGTTTCAAACTAAACTGATTTTTCTGCGTGTGGTGTCATCAGTCGAACCCAAATCATCCGAGTGGTTTTTCGAACCACCCGAGCAGAGGAGAATAGCAAGTTAATAACTACGAAATCACATAACCTGTTTTTATATCTTGTTTTGTTATTATTAAATTATCAAGGCATAGCTTTTCCATAACAAATTTTGTTGGACAATCTCATTTTGTTATAATCAAGCTATTGATATACATTAACTAAATTACATTTGTTGAAGTACAAGTTTAGTTATTGTTGTACTATTGATCAACTTATCAGCAATAACACAACAGTAACAAGTTTTGAAATCACAGCGACAATTATGACCTGTCCCTTTGTGTTGCTCCATTTTTGTATTCAGTTAAAAGGAAATTCCTGAATGACTCCTTTTAAGTGGAGCCTCGTAGCCGTGCGGGCTATTAGCTACACATTCATGGTCAAAAAATTAGCTATTTTGGCGAACGTAATCAAAAGTTATACAATATTTTCTGTGTGGCAATTTCATCGTGGACACCCTTTATGTTATTATCAATAACATATTAATATAAAAATTCGTTATTGAAATATTTTTCGAATTCATTGTTATTAAGTTGTTATTGAAACTAACAAAACAAGTTATTGAAATGGTTTTCCAGGAACATTTTTTTGCTATCGTTACCAATTATTTATTCGAACACATAAAATCAATTTTAATACTTTTTGTCACCTTTTGTACAATATTGGTGTGGTTACCATCAAATGAAGCGTGTTGTAGTAAAACATCGGAATTATTATGCAAATATGATTGAAGATTATAATATAACGGAGTTCTATATAAGTTTTCTTTTCTGCGGTAGCCGCCGCGTTCTACCACAGCTGTGAAGGTCTTACCGGAGCCATGAAGATCATCCTATCATTGAAAAAGATGGCCAAATCAAAGTATGCTTGCCAAGTGCATTGTTCAGAAAAGTAACAACATATAATGATCACCGGCGTCGTATTCAAGGTATTCATGAGCTGATTGATAATGCCCCGGTAAAAGTCATTAGTGCAACAGCTTAAAAATCTATCATAAAGTAGATTTTTTTCTCTCAATTAGCAATAGGCATCTTTTTTTTTTGCTTGGTAAGATCTGTCCAAATCAACGATATGAATCGCATAAGCCTAGGCTTTCTAGCTTGGACATAACTGTCGGATTCTTATGTCCTGGGATGGGACAGAAAGAGGAGCATCGACGGAGTGACATTAATTTTCTTAGCAAAGTCACTCCCAGAGTATTTACTTCACATTTAGTGCGTAGATTAAAAAAAAACTGCTCATAATAACGATTTGTTTGCAAAAACCTCCTCAGCCTGTCTTTCAAGACATAGTACCCAAAACGTAGTATGTACAAAGATTGTATGTGTATAAGACTGGGTCAACAAAGTCGATTTTTTTTGGAACAAAGTTTTTTTGATTCCTTTTAGCGTTCCATACAACTGTGCAAAATTTGGCAGCGATAGGTTGCTTCCCCGTATTCCGCATTGCGATTGAAATTTGTATGGAATTTAGTATGGGAAAACGTGTTTTTTTTTGCATTTTTCTCAATAATTGAAATTTTAAGTGTAAAACGATCTAACTGATGACGTTGAAGTATAGCCTTGGATATGTCGAAAAACTTTGCCGAAGACCGCAAAGTGATCCGACACTTGTTTAAAACGTTATAACGTACAGATTGCCCGATGGTGCTTAACATTTAACATGTAAAGGAATAACATCAATGATAAAATCTCAATTTTTGGCCTAAGTTACCAAGCGAAAACCTTTTTTCACAAGCGTCGGATCACTTTGCGGTCTTCGGCAAAGTTTTTCGGCATATGCTAGGCTATACTTTAACGTCATTAGTTACATGGTATTAGACAAAATATTCAATTTATGAGTAAAATGCAAAAATGTATGTTTTCCCATACTGTTTGGGAAAAACGCTATCGGTGCAGAGCCTTACCATCATCAACAACTACAACTCATATACACTACTTTCTGCATCACACAATCTATTTATACCACAACGTAGGCTCAGTTAGACGTATTTCTGTACAGTGATTTGTTTTAATAGATAATATATATGTAAACCTTGATGTAAACCGAAAAATTTCTACTCTTTGTCGTACGGAATCGAGCCACCTCCCTACCACTTGCTCGATCACATACTACATACATACATTTATTTGTTCAACATCATTAAGACAAGACATAATCAACAATAGTACGCCACAATACTCGGTTTGTGGCTGCCGCTCGCCATCCTCGGTCGCGCCCAATGCTCGCCAAGTCACGCTCCACCTGGTCCGCCCATCGTGCTCTCTGCGCTCCACGCCTTCTTGTGCCAACCGGATCAGTTGCAAACACCAGCTTTGCAGGGTTGTTGTCCGGCATTCTTGCAACATGCCCTGCCCACCGTATCCTTCCGGCTTTGGCCACCTTCTGAATGCTGGGTTCGCCGTAAAGTGCAGCGAGCTCGTGGTTCATCCTTCTCCGCCACACACCGTTCTCCTGCACGCCGCCGAAGATCGTTCTTAGCACGCGTCGCTCGAAAACTCCGATCACATACTAACTTCCATACAAATTTCAATCGCAATGCGGAATAAGAAGAAGCAACCTATATCGCTCCCAAATTTTGCACATTAGTTTTGGATGCAAAAATGGAATAAAAAAGCTTTGTTCCGGGTTGGTGCGATCAAATTTGAACTTTCTCCATACAACGTTGACCCACTCTAGTGTGTATTCTGCAGTATGTACAAGATTCCAGAATCATAAAACGCGTTTCTTACATATTTCAACAATAGACCTATACTTAGTGATTGTTTTACCGTGGATCGGGTTTGGTATGATGATTAGAGTACTTGACTATCTTGCCGACGACCTGGGATCGAATCCCACTCCCGATAAACTCACCGGCCTAATAATCTCGGTAATAATGATAAAAAAATACCGATAAATTGTGAACACACTGAAGCGTTTTCAGTGTAGTTCGCGTAAAAAAGTCAAGGCACGGTAAAATAGCTAGAGGTTTCGGCAGGTTCCATTATGTTTTTTTTTGGGGCGTTTCAGGGTGCTGGGTTACTGATAATACAAGCAACGTTAATTGTTAGCTTCGTTTGCTGAAAGAATTCGGAAGAAATTTCTGTATATTTTTTGTTATTCTTATAAAAAAATCGTAAAATTTATTGTAAAATAACTGACAGTGAAGTTGAGTGAAATTCTTAACTATAACACAATATGTTTTAATTGATTAGACGTGAAATTTCATTGATTCGATCGTTACGTATGTTTTGCAACTTAACGACGTATTCGGACCATTACACTTGTGTTTAATGTGGGGCCATTAAGACAAATCCTATTTTAGTCACTTTTCGATTATAACTAAGTCACTAAGTCAATATTAAGCCAATTGACTTGAATGTTTGTTCACGGTTCTACATATACAGTATCTAGCCGTGTACAAATGTATGTCAGTTGGTCAGTCGGCCTTATGTGGCCGACAGGGTACCCGGGTCCCAGCGCCCATTTAAAAAGCACGGTGTAGAAAAAAGCTAAAGTTTGTCGGACACATAACGGTTAAATTATGAGCGAAAAGTGTATAAAATACTTGTTGATTCTTAACTTTATTAATGAAATTGCAGAAGACAATATTCTACCTTTCTAATTCTTGACTTTTCATAATCACTCCTGAGTTGATCTCGTGATGATACAACACAGCGTTCTTTACAGAAACTGTTCTGGATATGTTGCATCATTGTAAAAATATTAAAAAAAAAACTTTCTGGTGCTTTTGCCACCAACAAATCATCTCTCTAGATATTGTAGCAACTACAGACAAAAAGTCTGCACTCTGTTATTCCGAGTGATGAAACACTGCCGGCACTGGCCTGGCACGTCCATGAGTGATGAAAAACACAATAGGGCATGTTAGGAGAAAGCAGTACTCATAAAAATACCACTCTGCTCAAGAAAGCCAGAACACATTCCCACCCACATTCATGTCGACGAAGTTGGTTGGGACTTGGACTCGGAAATGAATGGGAAAAACCACGCTCGAGTGTGGTTCAACAAGCAACAGCAGCAGTAGCACTAGCAGCTTCACCATAATGAAATCCACGTCTCCATAAAACACATAGAAATTATGTGCAATATTTATGCTGCCATGTATGGCTCCTGCGTAATAAATATAAGTAACGGAAAAATATCGCTCCTGCACGTAATCTACAACCCCTTATGTTTTATGTATCACTGCGAGGCGGAGAAGAAGAACTGATTGTGACTAGCCGGGCTCTTGAGTTGCAGGGGAGATATTGCACTTGGCTGCTTTGTCAGGTCCTCCAAAGGAGAAGTGCACGACGACGATGACGACGATAGGGGCAGTTGTTCTTTACTTCTACGATGCAGCTAGGGAGCAGAACTGTGTGCAAAAGCAATTCTCTAAGCTAGAGAACGGTTGCGGCACCATTCATCAACATATGATTGCAGTGGGTCGGTGCTTTTGATGTCAGAAACGATATGAGCAGTTTGTCTTCGAGTGTTTTTACTAGATTGAACAATATCCGGTGGACGATCAACACATTCACAGCTTTATGATTAGATATGTTTGCATCTATCAATGAAACTTAGAGATCGATGAATATCACTCTTTATTACTAACTATAGCATTGCACTCTTTGATCTAGATCACCACAAGATGTATCACACACGGCAGCACCAGCCCGGTGACCGATGCTGACTCCTCCGAACAGCCCTGCCACTCCACCGACAACAGCTCCGATGACAGTGCCAGGTCCGGTGAATATACTGCCAATTCCGGCCCCTACGAAAGCTCCCGTCAAAGCGCCTCCACCGACGACACCGCCCACCGAGGCCATCATGCACGGATCAGGGTTGTTTCGACCAGTCAACCAACCCCAAAACGTTGTACCTACAAGGTTGAAAAGTTGTTCACAAACAAAACCACCCGAATTCCATCCAGCCTCTTACTCGAGTAGCCATTAGCGGTATCACGTTTCACTATTTTGGCGGACACCACTTCCGGTTCCACTGGATCCGAACGTACTGTTGTGTCATTCCCGAACGGCGACGAAAGCTGCGACTGTCGTCCCGAAATGAGGTCTTCCAGATTTGTCGTCCGACCGGTGGCTTCGATCTTAACTGCGAACAACGGTAATCCCACCGTGGTCAGGACCAACACCACAATGAGCCTCCGAAAGACGTGCATGTTGCTCTTAATGTACGCCAGCTTGTGACCTGTGCCGATTGTCGACTGAGATAAATTAAATACAATTGTCGCGCGAAAACAGACTGCGGATGAGCAGTAGCCGAGGGGGAGCTCGGGGTGGGATGTTTTTCTCTACGGAAAGGTCAGGCATCATGTCAGACATTGTTTGTGACTTCTCATTCAAAGGGTCGCCTTTCTCATGGATTTGGCAGATTATACCTTTTCTTCCTATTCCTTCGGTAGCTGTTTGATTTCGGCAGCCTATTTATTGCACCCATAAACAAATGGAAACGCTCCATAGAAAATCAAAAAGCGCTCCATAAAGAATGAACATATGTTCCATGAAAATGTGCAATATTACCCATAAATAATTGAAAACGTTCCATACTTTATAAAAAATGTACCGGTAAAACATAAAATTTTCTCATTAAAAGTGAAATTTTGCACCAATAAATAATACTGAAATGCTCCATGATAAAATACAAATGCTCCATAGAAAAATGCAAATGCTCCATAAAAAATTAAAACTGTACCCATAGAAAATTGAATATTGCTCCATAGAAAAATTAAATTGCACCATAAAAAATTGAAAATGCACCATAGAAAATAGACAAATGCTCCATAAGTATTATCAAACTGCACCACATAAAATACTATTTACTCCATAAAAAATTGAAAATGCTCCATAACTTTAAACATTTGCACCACTAAAGCAATGCAATGTAAAGCAGTCGAATTAAATTATGAGAATATGCTATCTATGGAGGATTTTCAATTTTTCATGGAGCAATTCATATTTTCTATGGTGCAGTTTGATAATACTTATGGATCATTTGTCTATTTTCTATGGAGCATTTGCAATTTGTTATGGTTGCAATAACCTTTTGCCGTTTGATTTCCCCGATCTTGACTATCAACTGGTGCAGGCAGGGGGGCAACTTTTCTGGGCCCATTTTGATGAGTTCAGCTGCGATACCATCCTTTCCAGCTGCTTTGTTGATTTTGAGCTGGTGAATGGCATCCTTAAACTCTCTCAGTGTGAGATTTGGCTCATTTCTGTCCTCTGCTGCATTGGTGTAGTGAGTCGTTCCCTCCGTTGTCGTGGTCCCCCATGTCTACGATATCTACGCTATTCGCAGCATCGAAGTGCTGCTTCCACCTTTCGATCATCTCACGTCCGTCCGTCAAAAGGCCCCTGCATATCTCGGCTCGCGGTACGAAGTCTTTGTGGGATGAGTTGAGCTTCTGGTAGAACTTCCATGTTTTATGGGATCGGCACAGCAGTTCCATTTCTTCTCACTTCGCTTCTTGTAAGTGGTGGTTTTCCCCCCGAAAGAGACGGGTCTGCTGTTCCCGCTTCTGTTTGTTTCATTTCACGTTCTGCCGTGTTCCTTGCTGCAGCATTACCGCCCGTGTTGCGTTCTTTCCTTTTCCTTTTCACTCTGTACCCCTCGTGAAACCATGTTTCGGTGCATCGCTTCTCCCAATAGAAATACACTAGAACTCCAATGGCGCTGTAGTCACATTTCTTATTTAATTAAATTAATTACTTGAACTGTAATAATTGAATGTTCAAAAGTGTCCAGCTTGTAGAGGATTTTATGTTTTGGTAAACAAATTTAATTGACACTTCTAGGACCGCTACTGACGCTGTAAGGTCGTGGCAAACTAGATGTTAGTCACACGAACAGTCGCGACATTGGACTTCTGTGGCTAGTTATTCTAATCTTCTCCCCAATAGAGCATTTCACACCAAATCCCCCTATCCCACTTGTACCCAAACCGAACGGAACGGGAATGGGTTGTTGACTCGTAGGTGCACATGTACCCCCCTCTAAATACACGATGCTCAAGCTACTGCTTACTGCTTGCTGATGCTGCTGAGTCGACGAATATGTTTCAATCTGTGACGATCCGACGACCGAGAGATGGACAAGTAGGTAAGTGGATTAGCGGATTACACTACCGGGCGAAGGGTGGTCCCCACGATCCGTGGTCCGGTGGTTCGGGCGGTGCGGTGTCGTATCGTCAATTTGTAATACTATACGGTGCGGTGCGGTGTGCCTCTTTAGTTTATTAGCTTGCACAGTTTGTGCTGGAGTAGCTTTTTGATTGATGTTTACTTGTGATTCTTGGACGACTTGGTGGATTACATTTTTTTTTCTGTAATTATGGATTTTATTTTTAAGGGCTCGCTGCAGGTGCACTATGTAAATCGAAATGAATGTAACATTAGAAGAAAACCGGGAAAATCTACGACATGTTTTCCATTTTATGAAAGAATAAAGTACTACAAAAAATTAAAACCTTGACTAAAAGAGTAATTTTATAAGTGCTGAGACATTTCAGAACGTCGAAGTTGTTGGTGACTGTGACTATTATTATGATAGAGTTTTGGCACTTCTCAGCAAAAATTGCTGAAAACTTTCGCCTACCCCGGGAAATCGGAAAGGGGATTAGGCTATGTGGATCTCATTAGCCGGTTTGCTTATATCCTAATGAGTCTGCTTCGGATGTCAGTTGTGATGATTCAAGAACCGCCTAACTATGCCACAGGTATCACCGCTTTCAGGATGCTGTTCAGGTCCTTCTTCAATTCCAGCTCGTCTAGAGACCTTAGGAGAGATTTAGGGACAACTCCGGTTGCCGAGAGGACAACCGCGACTCTTTGGACGTACTCCAGGTGCCACATCTGCTTCAACTTCTCCGCTAGGTCGTGGTACTTGGTTATTTTGCCGAAGAACGTTGATTGGACATTACCCAGTGAACCAGTCATCGTATAAGATGTTGCATAAGATGATACAGTGGAGGCTATATGCGTACATTTTACATGCGCCTAAATGGAGGCATGCATGCATATTGCCTCCACTTTATCATCTTATGCAACATCTTATACGATTACTGGTTGTCTGGGTATGGTCTAACGGTACAGCGATGTCGATAAGGATTACCCGCTTCATCCTTTTGACGTAAACCACAATGTCGGGCCGGTTGGCACGAATGAAGACGTCCACAATGATCTCGCGATCCAAGTAGTACCGCTTTATGCAACTATTTTCCAGAACCGGGTCCGGCTGGTACCTGTAGTAGGATATAAAGCTGTCGACCAAGTTGTGCAAGTTTGGTGCAAGTTTTTGGTGCACTTCTTGGCAACTTCGTTATGACGATCGAGGTAGGCCTAAACAGCCTGCAACGACATGCTCGATCGTTTCCTTTACTGAATTGAACCTCCTACAGTGGTTTCCCAAGCAACACACATGTTATATAAGAGTTACGACAGTGCAAGTTTTGGTTGTATAGAAGTTAATTTTACGTAATTCCAACCTTGTGTTGAAATAACGTAAAATAAACTTATATACAACCAAAACATGCGCTGTCGTAACTAATATAGAACATGTGTGTTGCTTGGGCTTGCACACCTTCGTACAATATTTTTTTTAAATTCTTAATCACTTAACCTAATTTACAGCTCTTTTGTCCACTAGGGCACTACGTGAGCGATTCCAATTGGACGCTGCACTTACACTTTGTAAAGCGCCTACATGTATTCTATTCTAATTCAACTATATCGAACTGGTGTCTTGTCTGCTTCAACTTTTCTATCCTGTCCAAGGTAGAATAATGAGCACGACGATGCTGATGTGTGGCTGCTGTTTCTTTTCCAGTCCAATTGGGGGTCGTCCATTATGGGTTGCGGTTCGCCGATATCCAAATTCCGGGTCCGTTAGAGCAATATGCTCCGAAGAGGGTCAGGTGTCAGTTGCTCTCGGGGGAAAGAGCAACTGACGAAAAATTGCAAGTGCCGGGGCTGGGATAAGAAGCGAACGTGTGGACCACTGCGCCACGGGCCCCGAAAACTTGTACAATATGTACCGCTGATAGTTCTTCGTCGCAAACCCGGAACTAGATGACTACCATTAAACCTTCTGTATCCGATAAGAGGTCACCTCGCATCAGCCATATATTCGACGCCGCCTTATCGATGTGCTCAAGCTCCAGCTGATGGGGGTGTGTCCCATGCAACTCCTTCTGCTTCCACGCTACACTCATCTCGTCAACGGTCTCGATGTCGCAGTTCAGCTGGTAATCGTCCTGCACCAGATACAGGGCGCTATAACCGTGGTCAGCTTCACTATACAGTGCGGTACATTTCAAGACGGTTCTTGCTTTCCACGGAATATGCCTGCAACTGCGCGTGACAGGGTGACTCTTTTGATGGACGACTTTGGATGGCGCATGCGGTGCTTGGTGAACGCCACGTACTGCTCGTTCTAACGCCTCGAGGTCAGTCTTGGTCCACTTTACCACCCACAAAGCTGTAGGTCAACAAGGGCACAGCAAACATATTGATCGCCTTCACCTTGTTGCCGGCTGACAGAAAGCATCTCAGAGCACAGTTGACACGATGCAAGAACTTGTCCTGCAGTTCCTTCTTGATCGCTGTGTGGCGAATACCTCTCAGTTTCAGGAGCCAAGGTATTTGTACGTTTCGCCTTCAACCATATCCCGAATCTTCTCCTGTTCGTTGACGCGAAAATAGTTGGCGTCCACTACTTGACGCCGGCGAAGATGGACTGACCGGCATTTGTCAATTCCAAACTCCATCTGGATGTCGTTGCTGAACACCGTCACAAGCTGCAACAGTTGGTGCTGCCTATGTATTGATTCCGCAAACGGGTTCATGCCGTCCATAAAGAAGGTGTGGGTTATTCTTGTACTTCTCTCCCCACTTTTCAGTCGGTATAGCCATAGTTGCATTGGTTGAGTGTTCTGCTGAGAGGGTTCATCTCAAGGTAGAACCAAGCGGGCTAAAGGTATCACCTTGAAATACCCCCTCCTGATGCTGAGAGTTCTGATCCGCCACACAGCTGTCCGTCAGTAATTCTTAGGGACGTGCTCCGCATCCCCATCGCGTGTTGCATCAGCCTGATGACGTTCCTGTCTACCTTTTACAACTGCAGTACCTTTTTTTTTCTTCTAAACCATAGGGGGATAATCTGCAAACAGACACCCTAACAGGAAGGTTAGGATAGTATGGGGCTGAGGCCGTCTTCTACTACAATAGCCAGGACTACTCTCTCCTCGACCCACTAAACACATTCCTATGGTCGCCAAACCCTACGTCTATCCGGAACCACCAAGAAGGTATTGCTTCAGAGAGGGGCATATCGCATCCTCAAGGTTAGCTGCGTAGCCTAGCAGCAACGAACATCGATGACTCGCCCTGGAGAGTCCATCACGGTAACATGCTGGCGCTTAGCCAGTTTTCCGAGTGGTCCTCACCACTCCCTTTGTCCTCGGAAGGCGGGCAGGGCAACCCCGCCCGCGCCCTACTGCTGAGCGGACATCAAGAACTGATGCCCACATGCGACCCGATCTGACCTGCCCGCAAAGGAAGGGTATCACTACCCTTCAGGCCCTATCAGATGCATCCGTAGGTTGCAGACAGCAGGGTCTCACCTACCCCGACCCTTGCCGGGGACCCCTTTCCAACCGCGGGCTCGGATCCAACCCAGTAGACCGACGCCACGACAGTACCGCTACCGGGACTTCCTCTCCGCGGCCACTTAATCGCTGTAAAGGTCGATCTCGACCGCAGGGCACCGGTATGAGCTAAGAAGCATCGTGTGACACGGTACGGTACGCGCTCGCAACCCGCAGGTACATAAGCCTGTAAGTACTTTCCAGCTTCCGTCGGTAGCATTCAGTACTTAACGCGGTGCCCCACGCCGGGCCGCCATACCTAAGTATGGACGTAGCAACACTAGTCAGAAGCTTGCGCTTACTGGCGTACACCGCAGAGCTATTGGACATCATCCGGGACAGTGCCGCAATAGCTGTGGAGGCTCTTTTACAGGCACAATCGACGTGGCTACCGAAGGTAAGCTTGTCGTCGATCATCACGCCCAAGTGTTTGACAGAGCGCTTAGACATGATAGTGCACTCTCCTACACTGATCTCCGTCTGCTGCGCCGATTGCATGTTGTTAACAACCGTCACCTCTGTCTTGTGGTGAGCCAGCTCCAGTTTCCTGGACCGCATCCACGCCTCCACAACCTTGATCGAGTGGTTAGTAGTCAACTTTACCTCCTCGATCGTTTCACCGTAGACCTCGAGCGTAATATCGTCGGCAAATCCGACAATCACCACTCCCACTGGGTACTCTAGAGATGGGCAATCAGATCCGGATCCGTTCAAAAGAATCGTATCAGTAAAGTGAGTGGGTGAACCGTGGATCTTTTACAGAGAGAACCGGGTCACCAGTTTACATGATTCTGTGAGAAAGAGCCTAAAAGAACCGATAGGTTCTCTTTGTTTTGCTCTGGGTCATTTCCAAAACACAGCAGCTCTACGAAACGCGCCAAGCACACACAACCAACAGCAGCGTTGGTCCAGTTCCCTCCCCCTGGCCATGCAGCCGCAAAACAACGCACACGATCTATCGCTCTCAGCTCAAGCGGGAGAGCAGTACCGGCAGTCCGGAAAGATCTGATCCGAACAACCCGAACTCGAACACGAACTCACACATTATCACTTCTTTCGTTCGGTTCTTCAGCAGTATCCAGTAGGTTGTGTGGTGCTGGCGCTGGGAGAGTGATAATGCGGGTCGGGAAGATCAAGAGAATGAGTGCCGCTTGATGTGTGTGAAGCGGGCCCCACACGAGCATCAATACTTCATTAATATCGATACTTTTTGTTGGAATTTTCGTCAAGCTCGTGGTTACCCCTATGTATTAATGGAAAATAATCTTTCGATTAAGCTAAAGGTTTGATGGGAATTTTGTCAAGAAGTAGTGATATTGATGAAGTATTGATGCTCGTGTGGGGTCCCCTTGAGAGAATAAACTGGAAACAAGCAACCCCATTTAGTTCGGTGAAGCTTGGTCATTCATTCCATAAATGAGCCGCTGATCTGCTCAAAGGTCTGGTTCACTAATGTGATGGATCCGGTTCGGATCCGATCACTGAAGTGAGCCGTTTTGCCCACCTCTAACTCTAACCTCAACACCTCGTCGTACATGACATTCCATAATACCGGACCCAGGATGGAACCTTGCGGGACTCCTGAGGTTATGTGAAAGCACTTCCGACCCACCTAACTGCAGTACCTTAAGAAGGTACGAGTGCGGTATTGAGTCGCACGGCTTTTTGCAGTCGATGTTCGCCATGCTCAGGTACCTCTGCTTTTCAGTGGCTTAACCCACAGTGACTGCATCTAGGGTATCGCGCCACTTGGGCGGTGGCTTCTATATTCGTCTGTTTGCCACTATAACTCAGTCAATTTTGAACCAATTGACTTGAAATGTTGTACACGGGTACATACTATACCTATCTCACCACATTCCAAAAGTTGTGTCAATTGGTTCAAATTTGACTGAGTTATAGTGGAAAACAGACGAATATAGAAGCCACCGCCCAAGTAGCGCGATTCCCTATGATGACCTGATTTTTGCAGCCAAAAAAAGTTGAGTGCGTAGTGGTTTCAAGCCGAGCGAAGTTTTTCTCGAAGGTGAGGTCCGGATTATACTTCGTCAAGATAGTGTAAATCCGTCATCCTACGCGATTGCTCAATGGGACGCTCCGGTACACGCGACGTTGCTTCCTGGTGTGACCCCCGGATTTTCAATACCCGACGGCACCGATTCCGAAACCTACCGATAACGGTTTCTAGAATCGCGCTCCACCAGTGCTCCAGTGTAAACCCACCTTGGGGCGAGTTCCAAGTTTTTGGCCCATTCGGTCGCCTGAAGATTGTGCCCGCCGGTACGCGGCGGCGTGTTCCCAGCCGACCAAAGTTTCTGCCCGCCGGCCCGCGGCGGCTTCCTGTGAACCAAGTCCTTCACCCAAGCCCGATCGGAGACAGTCGGCCCCGAACGACCAGCCGAAGTTGTCCAAACCGGCGTCGCGGCGCCGACGTCGCACCCCTGGTCCCATGACCGCGTGCTCAGCAAGGTAGGCAGCTCAACTCTCTCTCTCCCCTCCCAACGTGTAAGCTACGACAAGGGCCCCAACGAATAGCCGAAGCAGTGTTTTTCCCCACGATCCCCTACCGTAGAATAAAATCTATTTTTCTTACTCAACTTTATACTTTTACATTCCACAGAAGCAAGAGAGTAATCCAAATCCCATTACTCTGGTGGCCTTTCATTGTTCGCTCGATACGCAGAGGTAAGTGTAGGATTGCTCAGTTCTCCCGGGTCTAAAGCCGACCCTGAGGAAGGTGAGCTGGCCGAGGCGTTCGGACGTCAACACCCCAGGGCGAGTGGACGTCCATGGTGATTTCAAACTGTGTCACGTCGCCAATCTCCGGAAGGCCCTGTTCATAATCAGGCTTGTCGTTTCGGATGCAGTTGTAGAACTCTCTTTCGTTAATGTTGAACATCCGGTTTTGTTCTCTCCGCTTCAAACATTATCTATAACGCCGCAATAGTTTCGCAAGAGAACTCAACCGCTGTACATGGGTGTCAAGGTTCTCCGTAATATTGATTTCTGTGAGATCTCGGAGTTCTGCGGGCTTCATAATATTAGCAACATAACGAACTAACCTCGTTGATCGATTCCCCTGCTTGTACTGTGTTTATCGACCAATCTCGGTCCGTAATGTAGTGATCCGGTTCTCCAAACATCCCATCCACAGGGGTTTTTGTGTGCTGGGGCGTGTGCGACCTTCACTATCTCTTTGCGGGCGCTTCCGTAACGATGGTCGACATGACCCCTAAAATGGATAGCGTAGCCATCAACAACCTTGCGCCTTCATGTGTTTGTTTCTCAATCTCCTTGGAAGTACTTGGCTGATAATAAAATCACCAGAAAACCTTTATTGCCGACAAGAAAAACCGGAAGTTGTCAATGTTTTTTGGGAAACCGCGTGTCCGTGTTTAAAAAAAAAAGATTTTATTTGGATTGTTTGCCTGGTATCTAGAAGGATGTTTTATGTAAACAAATCTTGACATCGTTCACCTAGTGATGATAAAATTACATTCAGGAATGATTTACCCATTTTACCCCACCTTGCATTTTGGATTTTGTTCGCCAACTCATAAGTTAACTTTTCTCGTCGTTGTATCTCAGGCTACTACAACATATAACTGCAACACACAGAATTGTAATGGAAATGGTCAACCTGAAAATATCCTACACCTTATCGAAGATGAAGCTTTGAAAAACGTGATCCTGCTTTCAGCTGATCTCAGAAAGGACGTAGGTGATGATGTATTTCAATGAATGATGAAAACTTGCGAATTGTTTATGGAAACTTTTATTTCAACATTCATGGCAACAAGGTAATGTGGCATTTTGTGTGATGTTGGAGTGCTGGTAGCAGTAGTAGTGTTTCAATAGTAGTAGTGGTGGTAGTGAATTTTCAAACAATCAGCACGGTAGTATGCTGTAATATTTCTTCCGACAAGCAGGAACTTCATGTTTGTTTATTTTTGCCAACATTATTTCCATTACGATTTCTTGAGATCATCGAAAAAGAACTGCTTTGTTAGTGTAGATGTTTCTGTAGGAGCTTGACCCACTCTGAAAATTATAAAACATTAGAGCCTAGAAAATCACTTTTACTTTTTTATATTTTTCTTTTACTTGTTTTTGTCAAACTCGTTTCGCATCAGTCGCATAATGTCGATGATTTCTTTATCCGAATGTTGCCTTATAAGTTCAAACAATGTTTGAATGAAGGTGCTACCGGTCATCGAATTCCTATATGATAGTGTACCTACAGTTGAAGTATAAAAACTGTAAACCACAGCCAAACCCAAAATCAATGCAACTTACCTTCATAAGTGCTGAAGCATTTTAAAATGTCGAACTTGTTAGTGGCTGTTTGAGTAACGTCAGCTTCCATCACTGCGTCACCCTTGCAGGCTTGTACGAAAAAGAGCCTTGGCTTGCCCTTCAGTGTATCGTTCATCAGCGTTGGTTCAACTACGGCATTATCCAGTTGATAAAATCCGTCTACTGTTTGAATCTTATCGTTCAATCCTCCATGGCTCATTATGACAACGATCAGGCATGAGTAGTTGGAAAGATTTTTTGTGCGCACTAGAAATTAGACAGGGAAAATGATGAGCTGTTTTTTTTTTATACCAAATATCATAATACCTTCGCTCATCTTTTTCTTCACCTTCGCCACGGAAAAATCCTCGCAAATATCGGAAATCTTCGCATTGTACTTTTTGAAAAAGTCTTTTATCAATTTGAGATCATGTTCACTACCCTTCCGGAACAATGCTTTATCATTTTTGAACAAATGGTGGAATATCACAACGTAAGCGGGTTTCCGAAGATCATACTTCTCAAGTGTAGAATTGGTGGATCTGTAATAGAAGAACACAATTACGCAAAGATGCTTTAATGCAATATGTAATAAAGATTTGAACATTGATTTCGCGACATTAATATTTTACAATGACATTTTCATTAGATTTACTTTGCTAACTTCCATAACTTCAAAGTCAAACATTTTATTCTGCAATCGATATATGTAATCCCAAAACAAAATCGATTATGTATTTTGCGCGGTCGTAGCTCCGAAAGATAACGACTGTTCCAAGAAAAATTGCTTTGTTTAGTGTGTTTTATAATACAGGCACACGTAGCGTTATAGTGCTCAACTCTTTGTTGATATACTTTGGGTACTGACCTTGAAAGTACAGGAACGCTTGCGCTTCGGAATTGACGGGATGTACCAACGACGGGAGCACTAGTAGGAGCAACAGTAGTGGAACTCTTCCAAGTAGGAACAGGAACTTCTCCGGTTCGCTCATTATTTACCAATGACGTGGACCGATTGTTGTCCTTAGAGTTTCCGAATGAGTAGAAAAGATTTCCTCCCGCTTTTGATAGAGCATTTTGGCTGAATGATGTTGTAGGCACTCCTCGAAGGGAACTATACGCTGGACTGTTCCTGGTTGAAATACCACTCTCAGCTAGCCGGCGTGTCTGATCGTACACAGGCTGATACGTTTTATTTACCGACGATGCCGCTGAGCTGGTTGCTCTGTCCGCAGTCGCTGTGGGTCTATACGAACTTACCAAACCCGATGATGATGTTTGTGTTTTGGAAACAATCTTCGTGGTTTCAATACTTCGTGTAGTTTTCTGACTAGAGTAGGATGTAACCGTTTTTGAGGATTTGTAGGCCATTTTTTGTAAACTTTTCAAACCAACCAATTTCACCAGAACTATGATTCACCAGGCTAGAGTGTGGCGCTCATAGAGTCTGTGCGACGATACTGGCGGGTAAATGGATAATGGTGAAAGATAAGAAAGCGAGCGTTCCGCTTATCAGACGTCAAACTCGCGTGATTGTAGTTAGTGGGATACAGTCATTGGCGAGGGGTACGGAATAAATTACTGATTTGCTACACACAAAAAATCAGAAGGCAGATTCGTGGTTATTTTGCCTTTGTATTGTATAGGGTATCGCGCCACTTGGGCGGTGGCTTCTATATTCGTCTGTTTTCCACTATAACTCAGTCAATTTTGAATCAATTGACTTGAAATGTTGTACACGGGTAGATACTATACCTATCTCACCACATTCCAAAAGTTGTGTCAATTGATTCAAATTTGACTGAGTTATAGTAGAAAACAGACGAATATAGAAGCCACCGCCCAAGTGGCGCGATTCCCTACATGTATGCGCGTTCTATTTCTCATACATGTAGTACATGTTATTATTCCATTTAATTATAAATGGCAATGCATACTCAATATTTGCTTGACATGTAAGATTGTTAACTATTTTTGTTTAACAGTGTATGTTAGGGTGGTCCAGACATGTCTGAGTATAGTCTAAATCCTCATAATTTTGTCGTTTCAAACTACACATTCAAGCTAACTTCGAGTTATTCGGGTAAATTTTGTGGGGAAGGAGGATAATTGGAATGAGTTTGATGTTTGAATGAAAACAAAACAAAGAAGGTGTTGAATATAGGATTGAAGAATTCCAAATTGTTGCCGCTAGGTGATACTAAACATTAAATTTATGAATTCAAAAATTGTTATTGTTCCCACCATAAAGAGACCATATATGTTATTGTTGTTCAATTGTTATTTTCAATTTACTATGTGAGATTAACGTACTCTACTACATTCGTCGTTAAAAAATATAATAGCAAATAAAGTAAAACATTTTCGGTTTCAGGATAATATTTGGAGTGCTTGCAAATTATTCTAAGCGGAAAATCTGTAATTTATTTTCATTTATTACCTTAAGTTAACTGCTCTCACTTGCCCCAGTGCATTCCAGCATATGGGGCAAGTGAGACCTATGAGAGTAAACAAACACAATTTCATAGTTTGATCTCGCTTTCCTCAGCCTAAGTCGAAATTTACACAAAAAAGAAGTAAAAATCGGCGCTTGAAGTAATCAATCATTGGATTATATTTAATTACTTCTACTCTAATGATAAAGCTATTGTTAAAAATGGTTAAGTCTTGGGTAGAACATATTTTTTTAAACCATCTATTTTTCAAATTTTCGTCTAAGCAAATTCTATTATTTTTTTCGTTTTGCGCTGCATAATGAGTTTTATGAATGTTAAGGAACCGGCCATAAAGTATGAAAAAAAAAATAAAAACGACTTATTCAAAGTTCACGATTTAATCTTTATTGAATGATCGTAAAATTATGTAAGGGAAAACATAACATCTGTAAATGCAGAAAAATCTTTTGGCGAGATTCATCAACTACGTAATATGAAAAGCAAGTTTGGAAATTTTTCGGTATTTAACTTTATGGCGCTTTGTGTATAAATAAAATCATTTTATTTTACACGAGCTGCTAGAGTTAATTTTTTACTCAGTGGTTCGTTATTATATGTGCTACGTTATTTATGCACGATACCACAAAACTTTTCCAACATAAATCGCTTAACTAAGTTATTCGTATAAGATATTTATAATTTATGCCACCTTACATATATGCAGCAACTATATTAAGCCATTTGTGAAAAAAAATCCGAATAGGTCTCACTTGCCCCGTGATAAGGAGTAAATGAAGATCTGCTCCAGTAGCTCCACTTTTTATTATACACGCAACCTGAGATTGGCAGATTCTAATACATTTGGGTATGAAACATATACAAATATTGTATTAGGGCCTTGCAAATACAAAAATTGGTAGGTGGCAGTATACCAAAAATTGTATTGGCTTCCTAGAACCTGGAAAAGGAAAATTTCGCATGTGTGCGTGTGCTCTGTCGCACTGGTTTCTCATTATTTGTTCTATTTTTAGACTGATCATGGCAGCAGCGGCGGCATCAAATACCAATACATGTTTAAAAAGTAATACGGGCGGCGGCGGGAATCGAACTGAGACACTATCATAGTGATACACGGTATCCTGCGCTCTAACCAGCACGGCTATAACTGCACATGAATAGACAAGAGGCTGAACGCCATCATGATAAACACAAACGTGGCTTGGTGATGAAAGTGATACAGCCTGCCACACTGCACAATGGGTCCAGAGCCGTATTTGCGAAGACAAAACTGTTTAAGCTTCAGCTTTAAGTTTTTAGACACATATTGTGTTTTAGAAAGTTTATTTTCAATTGTTGACCCTATTCCCTATTATTGTTATGTTAGGGTGGTTCGTCTGGTTAAACTGATTCAAAAATCTGCTTTCTAATAATTTTATTTGCGATGCCATGATGGATGGTGATGGATCGTTTAATTAGAAATTCCACCAATAAACGGCAAATTTTAAATTTCATATATCTCAGGACTCTCACCACTTAGAAAGTTGGTGTCTTCGACAACGTTGTTAAGTGAGTCAAGGGCTTACAGTTAATGGTCCACTAGGCGGCGCTAGTTACACATTTGCTAAATCATTCAAATGATTGATATTTTTCCGTGAAGTAATCAACAAGCTGTAAGTTTGTTTTCTTTGAACGTGTCTAAGTCAAGTCAAAGGTTTTTCAAAGAGTTATGTATTAGTCATAATTGTGCAATGTCGCATTTCATTCGGTCCCCTTGATCCAGAGATATAGCAATTAAACGAAGAACACTCAAATATGAACTACTTTATTAGAGTTGCTCCAATTTTATGTAAAGTTATCCAATGGAGCCCAAATTTGTACCGTTTATAGCTTACTAGTTGTGCAACTGGCAGGAAAAATTTGAGAATATTTGGTGCATTATTGAAAAAGTTACAGCTTGCTGAATATATTTGAAATAATAAATAAAAGTTGCATGCTTCAATTAATTCGTAATTAGCGCCGCCTACTGAGAGAACCTTGAACCAATCAGCTAATCAACTGAGCGGCTGTAACCAACCTAACAACATCGCCGAAGACATCAACTTTCTAAGTGATCTGAGTCCCGAGATATATGGAATATAATATTTGTTTGCTCACTAGCGCTGCCTTGTGGTGGAATTTTGAATCAAACGGCTCATCATTTGTTAGTTCTTGACCAGCCAAATAATATTGCCCAAGACACCAACTCTCTAAGTAATCAGGATGATGAGATATTTGGTATAAACATTTCATCAGTGTTACGTCTGTTTGTCTCTGGTATGACAGATATCACAGACAGCAAGACGTAGCACTGGCGAAATTTCCATACCGTACATCTTAGCACCATGATTACTTAAATATTCGGTATACTTGGCAAAGTTGTTAGGCCAGCCAAGGTTTTACTGGTGATGGGCCGTTTTATTTAAAATTCCACCACTAGGTAGCGCTGACGATAAATTAATTAGTATATTCCATATATCTCAGAACTCTGATTACTTAGAAAGTTGGTTTCTTCGGCAATGTTGTTTGGTTTATTAAGGCGTTTCAGTTGATTAGCTGATTGGTTCAGGATTCTGCCAGTAGACGGCGCTAGTTGCAAATTAGTAGAAGCATGTATCTTTTACTTATTATCTCGAATATATTCAGCAACCTGTAACTTTTTATAATGTGTAGGGAATATTCTCAAATTTTATCTGCTAGTTGCACAACTAATTAGCTATAAATGGTACAAATTTGAGCTCGACTGGATAATTTTACATGAAGTTGGAGCGACTCTAGTAAAATGTTTCATATTTGAGTGTTCTTCGTTAAACTGCTATATCTCTGGATTAAGTGAACCAAATGAAATGAAATTTTGGACATTTATGACTAATATATAGCTCTTTGAAAAACCTTTGACTTGACTTAAATATGTTCAAAGAAAACTAAATTACAGCTTTTTGATTGCTTTACGAAAAAAAACATTCATTTCCATAATTTTGCAAATGTGTAACTTGCGCTTCCTTGTGGCAAAATTTCGAAACAAGTGGACCATTAACTGTAAGCCCTTGACCTACCAAACAACATTGTCAAAGACACCAACTTTGTAAGTGGCCAGAATTCTGAGATATATTAAATTTAAAATTTGCTTGACCTCTAGCACCGCCTAGTGGTATATACAAAAGCATGCTAAGTTTTAAAAATTGCCTAAAACATTTTCAGCAAGTTGTATCCTTTTATAAAGTCCACCAAAACTATTCAAATTTTGATTACTTGTTCCTCAACGAGTTTGATTTAATTGGTGCAAATTTGGGCTTGATTGATTATTCAACTTTACACGAAATTAGAGCCCTTTTATCTATATCTAGTTTTTGACTTCCGTTTATCAAATTACTGTACCTTAGGACTAAGCGAACAGAATTAAATTAAATTTTGAAAGTTTGTGACAAATGTATTGGTCTTCATGTATCGTTGGGCTCGACTAAAATATGACTAAAGGCAAAAAAGTTGCAATTTATTGAAAACTTTTCGAAAAGTTCTAATGATTCGAATGTTTTATCCAAGGGATGAAAGTCTCTTTAATAAAGACAAATCAATCAAATCAATCGAATGTTTTATTTTTGTAAATTTGCTATGACTTTGTAAAACATTCTGATATTGTATAGAGAATAATTAATCAGCAGATTTTTGGATAAGCCACACTTGATTGACCGTAATCATTTCACAATAATGAAAAAAAAAAGAAATGACAGAACTTGGCAGAAACATTTTTGTCTTCGTAAATTCGACTCTAGACCCATTGTGCACTGAAAAGCCCGCATCCAGCAGGTTGCTGTTTGCAAGTGGAAAATTCCATGTAGACAATAGGACGCGAAGCTCAGCAGCGAAGCGAAAGTTATTTTTAGACGCAACCCGGTTCAACTTCTCGGGTTTGAATGGAGGTGTTTGTGTGTAGTGGTATGGAACCTATGAAACCGTGTAGCGCATCTTAATACAACGAATGGATTATGATTTATCACATTTTCTGTATGTTTTTAATACATAAATTGGTAGAAAAGGCATATCGCAATTTTTGGTAGCTTTTCTTGTTTTGCGTGTATGCATAATATACATAATGTAAAATTTTTGAAACATGTTTGATGCCCATTAATACGAAGAAATATACCAACAATGCCTTTTAGAACCATTGGAGTTATAAAATTATTTTTGTTTAGAATTTTTTGGCTTGGCAAAACCAAGCTAGCAGTTTTGAGGTCCCACTTGCCCCGGGGTACCTTATTGAATTTTGAAAACCATTTATCAATGCTTTATTCTAAGGGTAAGCGCTATACTGAATAATTTTGCCAACTACGCTTCGAAACGAAATTTTGCGGACTTCAACGCCTACAGATGAACACTATCCAAATGTTGAATAGTATCTAACAATCTGACAATAAATCGAACTACACTTATTCTCACTAAATTTGAACAACTGATATAGAGGAGTATACATGAGTGACATGATATTACACCGATGCACATAATTATATATTTTCCAATAAACATTTGATTGACAATTTTGAACCGCTGATGGCACGAAAACTCTAGTCGAACATTTGAAAAGAATGTATCTGCTTTACGTAAACAAACATGTTTTGGCTCTGTAGGGTCTATCTGCATCCACCCACGCGCTTCTACGCCCTTATCAGAAAGAGTGTTCTTCAAGCTATCTGTTTTCTACAAGCTATCTGCAAAGCAGTTTTAAAAATATAAAATATGTATCTTTTGCTTAACCCTCTAATGGATACCTGGGGTCCATTTGGACCCCAGGCAACTTTGGAGTAATGGCAAACAAGTTTGGTAAAACATATTGACTATATTTTTGCAATACCTTCAAACAAGACCTAGTTCTATTATTTAAGCAAAAAAAAAGTTGATTTCATGGCATACTTTGATTTTTATTCCATGTCAAAGTTGAACCGGGCGATTTTGTATACCTGGGGTCCATTTGGACCCCAAATTGAATTCTCCATATCTTTTTATTCTGTTGTTTTAGAATATTCATGTCTTCGTCAAACTTGTTCGGTAGGTCAAGCGCCATCTGGCGGTGAATTGGTTAATTCGAAATTTCCCCACTAGATGACGCAATTTGGAATTAACAATTTAGTAATATAATGTTTTAAAACGAAATTATCGGAAGATCTAGAGCTTGTAGAAGCGTCACGTCTTCGGGAAAGTTGCTCAGTAAGTCAAGCGCTTACAGAAAATGGATCGATTGATTTGAAATTCCATCACTAGGTGGTGCTACTGTACATGTAAATTTGGTATCCCATAATATGTAATATATATCACTGGATCCTTATCACTTAGAAAGATGACGTCTTCGAGAAAGTTGTTGTGTTGGTCAAGTACTTCCAGATGATGGGCCGTTTGATTTGAAACTCCACACATAGGTGGCGCTAGTGAGCATTCTAAATGTACATCCCTTATATCTCAGGATCCTGATCACATAAAAAGATGACGTGTTCGGCAAAGTTGTTTCATAGATAGCATAGCATAGCATGAATACTTGCACAAATCTTGGATGGAGTTGCAAAGTTGAATATTTCCATTGAACCTCTGTCACTATATGACGCTAGTGAGCACTGGGCATACACATTTTGATTCATTTATACATTAGGATTCAGATTATTTAGAAAAAATGTACCTGCAGGGCCCATATAGCCGAGGCGGTAAACGCACGGGTATTCAGCATGACCATGCTGAGGGTGACGGGTTCGATTCCCGGTCGGTCCAGGATCTTTTCGTAAAGGAAATTCCCTTGATTTCCTTGGGCATAGAGTATCTTCGTGCCTGCCACACGATATACGCATGCAAAATGGTCATTGGCAGAGGAAGCTCTCAGTTAATAACTGTGGAAGTGCTCATAGAACACTAAGCTGAGAAGCAGGCTTTGTCCCAGTGAGGACGTTACGCCAAGAAGAGAGAGAAAGAGAAAAAAAAATAAGATTCTGCAAATAAGTTGCAAGAAAATATGATGAGTCGTTTTACTCTGAATTTTGCTCATAGGTGACGTCAGTGAGCATGCAATTTGTATATCTCATATCGCACAAGATTCAAAGAAAGAGAGGAAAACGCACAATTCAAAACATATTCTCATGAAGAGTTTGTGTGCGGGTGACTTGACTCCTGCGTGAGAGCAGTGAGAGCCAGCAAGGCACAATCCCAGTGCACAGTTTCTGCACGCACTCAAAAAAAGAAAACACCACTCAGTGAACACGCAGAGTGTTCACAGGGAACTGTTCAAATATGTTAATGAACCAAACGCATACCAGTGGATCCCAAAATAAAACTAAGAAACATTATATCTTAAAATATCAGAGACAAACAGATATAACACTGACACAATTTCTCACCCATATATCTCAGGGTTTTGAATACTTAGAGTATTGGTGTGTTCGGCAATACTGTTACGCTGGTCAAGGACTAACAGTTAATGGGTTGATTGAAAGTTTGATTAGAAATTCCACTAATAGGTGGCGTTAGCGAGCCTGTTAATTTTAGTTTTTAAATATCTGTGGACGCTGGATACTTAGAAAAATTCTTTCTTTGACAAAACTGTTTGGTAAATAAAGGGATTACAGTTTTTTTTACCATTTAATGCAAAATTTCATCTCTAGGCGGCGCTAGTTACAAATTTGCAATAGGTTGCAAGTGATTAGAATTTCTAAAAATGTATTCAACAAACTGTACTAGTTATAGCTAACTAGTTGGGAAACTTGTCAAAGATTGATATTTTTTGGGGCACCTAATAAGAAGTTACAGCTTGTTTAAAATTGTCTAGCTAATAATTAAAATTTCTTTGTTTTTGCAAATTCGCTACTAGTGTCACCTAATGACAGAAACTATGACCAAATAATAATTCAACTGAAAGTCCTTGATCTTCTGTACAACTTTGCCGAAGACACCATATTTATAAATAATCAGGATCCTGAGATATGTAAAATTTAAAATTTGTTTTCACTCGTGCGCCGTCTAGTGGTAGAATTTTGAATCATACTGTTCATCATCGAACAGTTCTTGAGCAGGCGAATAACTTTGCCGAAGACACCAACTCTCTAAACATATGGGAGAGAAATTTTGTCAGAGTTATGTCTGCTTGATTGACATCACATAAATCACAGACAAACAGATGTATCTGTAACGAAATGTCAATTCCATATATCTCAGGCCCTATTACATGGAGCTTTGGTGACTTCGGCAAAGTTGTTTGGTTGGTAAAGGACTTACAGATGATGGTACGTATGATTCGAAATTCCACCGCTTGGCAGCGCTAGAGTGCAAACAAATTTCAAATTTTACATATCTCAGCATCCTGATTATTTAGAAATATGGCGTCTTCGGCAAAGTTGTGTGGTAGATCAAGGGGATTGATTCAAATTATCGTTTTATTCGAGTTTCTGCCACTAGGTGGCACTATTTGCAAATTTGCATGCACATTTTAATTATATGCTAGAAAATTTTCAACAAGCTGTAACTTTCTATTAGTGCACTAAAAACTCTCAAATTTTGACTGCTGGTTGCCCAACCAGTTAGCTAACCTGATCAGAATCCTGCGATATATGAGATATATGCACGCGCTCAGTAACGCCACCTATACGTGGAGTTCCAAATCATACGGCACATCATCTGTAAGTCTTGACCTACCCAACAACTTTGCCGGAGTATTCATCTCTCTGGGTGCTCTCTAGGATCCATAGATACATGAAATATTAAGTTTGCACGATTAGTTGCGCCATCTATGTGGAATTTTCAAACAAACAGTCCATCATTAGTAAACACTTGGCCCAATAAACAACTTTGCCAAAGATACCAAATTTCTATGTGATCAGGATCATGATATAAATGTGATCATATACTTAATACTTACATGCTCGCTAGCGCCACATATGTGTGAATTCCCGGATCAAACGGACCAGCATCTGTCAGTCCTTGAGCAACTCAACAACTTTGCCATGGAGCGGACCAGGTTTGATGGTTAGAACACGTGACTATCACGCCGAGGACCTGGGATCGAATCCCACTGCCGACAAACTCACAAAATGTGAGTTCTTCCTTCGGAAGGGAAGTAAAGCGTGGGTCCCGAGATGAACTGGCCCAAGGCTAAAAATCTCGTTAACACAGATAAAAAAACAACTTTGCCGAAGATACCATCATTCTAGGTGATCAGGATCCTGAGATATGTTAATATAAAAATTTCATGCTCTGTAGCGCCATCTATGTGTGAAATTTTCAAACAAACGGTCCATCATTAGTTAACACTTTACCTAATAAATAACTTTGCTGAAGACATCAAATTTCTATATGGTCAGGACTTAATATACATGTGCTCAAATACTTAAAATTTACATGCTCACTAGCGCCACCTATATATGAAATTCCGAATTAAACAGTCCTGCATCTGTAAGTCCTTGACCAACCCAACAACTTTGCTGAAGACACCGATCTTCTAATAAGTCAGGATCATAAGATACAAAAGATCAAATTTGGGGTCCAAATGGACCCCAGGTTTCCGAAATGGACCATCATTTAAGGTTTCCTGTAGAGGGTTAAACAGAGAATCAATCAAGAAAGACCGAAAATTTCGATCAAGGTTACCCTGGGCTAATTTCCCATAAGGGGCTGTCCATAAACCACGTGGTCATTTTTTTGGGACTTTTCAACCCCCCCCCCCCCCTGCGTGGTCATTAGTCCATACAAAATTTTTTATTTGTTCATACAAAATGGTCATTGGCCGAACACCCCCCCCCCCCTCATGACCACGTGGTTTATGGACAGCCCCTAAACAATTAAAAATTTCCCCAGTGCAGAAACAGGGGTGTTATCACCCAGATAACCAATAAGCATTTGTATGAGCTGTATTTCTGTTTCATATCTGCATTCGACCTGTTTACTGCCGTATCATAGCAATTCAACTGCTAAACTTCCCTATATTAACTATTTGAATGCTACTTAAAATCTGACAGCAGTTGCGTAGCATTTCAAATGCACGGTGAGATTTGTTAAACAGGCATCATAACTGCTACTTTATTGCCTGCTAAGAGAGATGAGTGATGCTCAAACCTCAAAACATTTCCACTTTTAATTCACGTATCATGCATGGCTATAGAAGGCACTATTAGTGTTTTCATAGGTAACAACGAGGAAGATCAATGGGAAAAATATGCCATTGCACAGTGGTCCACGAACCAGATTTACGAGGAAAGATGCATTCAGCGCCTTCAAATGATTTTCTAGAATAATATGGTCTTCTACAAAGTTGTTCCTAAAAATAAGGCCCTCTTTTCAATATACATGGAAATTAGGGTGGTCCATATTTTCAAAGAAATTGATAACCAAACTTTTTTATTTGCAAGAATAACTGTATACATTCTTTGGGATAGTTGTAGATCTATCAATTTTGAGCAAGCTTGCTGAAGACACTTTTTATGTAGCTTTAAAAATGACCGATCTAGAGGTATTTTTCTGAATAAGCTTTCGCATACGTCGGGTCACTTTACGGTATTCAATAAAGATGTTTGGCATATATTTACCTACGTTCAAATTAAAAATGGTAGGGTCAATTACAGCATCTCCTAGGTCCAAACATTTAAAACTTTTTTCTGCATACATTTGATCGTTTTTTCCCATGTGGCTAGTTTCTATTACTGTGCAAAAATAAAGGGCATATAATGGACAAATAGTGGTTTCGCTTCAACATTACTTGAGTAGGCAAGTAGGGAAAAAAAGTTTTACACTGGTAACGCCTCCCTTGTAAATCTAAGAGTGCTGTAGTTTTTTCTGCGCGGAAAAATAGTCCGTTCTATTATTCCGTAAGGAAAAGTAACGTTTTTCCTCATACTAAACACTTGATCAGTTTGTAAGTTAAAATTTACAAAAAAAATAGTAAATTTACTTGAGTACTTAACTTTTGAACATGAAACTTACACACTAAACGCATCCAGCAAAGAAAACCAGCAAAACGAATAGTTGATTTTTAAGCAATTTTTTGCTAGAATCCGGTACAACTTTGTGCCCTATCAGCACAAATTGCTGGATGTTTCATAAAAAAGTGCTTGGACTTGATCGAATTGAAACAAAACTTTATTGGAACTTATGGGTGACAAAAGGAACAAATTTCCAGGGCCCGTAGCGTAGTGGCTACACGTTCACTTCATAAGTGGATGGTCATGGGTTCGATCCCAGCCCGGCACTTGCAATTTTTCGTCAGTTGCTCTTCCCCCCGAGAGCAGCTGACACCTGACCCTCTCAGAGCATATGCTCCAACGGACCCCGACTTACGGCTTACGGCAACTCATAATGGACCCCAATCGGACTGGAAAAGGAACAAGAGCCACACATCAACATCCTCGTGCTCATCATTCTACCATGATAGTGTAGAAAGTGAAAGTAGCGCAACGGAATCCAGTTCGATCTAGTAGAATTATAATAGAATACATTTAGGAGCTGTACAAAGTGTAAGTACAGCTTCCAATTGGAATCGCTCACGCAGTGCCCTGGTGGACAAAAGAGCTGTAAATTAGGTAAAGTGATTGAAGAATAAAAAAAAGGAACAAATTCTGAAGGAATCCCATGAGCTTTTTCAAGTCAAGTCTTAGTTTTTTTTTTTTCATATAAAGTTGGCCCACCCCAATTATATGAGCCTCGGACCTAAAAAGAAAAAAAAAACTGCCGAGCAAATTACTACCAGTAACATGCCCAGTAATCACACCCAAGTAACCAATAAGCAGCCAAAATGGCATTAATTCAGCACTATATGCGCCTTTGCAGCAGGTCTGCTGATATCGAACTGTCAAATCCAAGGTCAAATCGGCTCCAATCGAGCACACCACACGATTCCGTAAAATTACTTTTTCTTAATTGCTATCTCTGCCAACCCCCTGACTTAATTGCTATCTCTGCCAACCCCCTGAAGAAAGCGTTAGTTCTTGAAGCTGGCTCGAACGGGCTCGTTTACGAAATTTCAGCCTGCCTTTCAATCTGCTACGTGCGGAAGCGAACTTTGTCGTACGAATTATCGTGCATTTGAAAAACGATCGTTTTCACATTTGTTCAATGCGTTTAGTGTTCTTTATTAAATTTACAAGACGCACAAGCATGCAAATACATTTCGTCCATTTAAAAAAAACGCTGAACTCAATTATATGTGAATGTCACGCCTGCACTAACAGAAAAAATCACTGTTTTCAGCTTAATGCAACCGCCCATTCAAATCAGCACCACGTCCTGCACCAAAGTTTTGGCTTCACGCCAGTTATATGTGGATGACAGCCATTTCAGGGGATTGATCTCTGTCTACAAGAGGTTTGAGTTCAAACAAAAGCCTTCACGTTGAGCTGTTGGGCTCAAAGGGGACCTCTTCAGGACCGCCCTTAACGGAGCGCTTAGAACTACCAGTAAGATACAATTCACTAGAATAAAAAAAACAATAGAATTATTGACAAGCAACCTTGTCTACTGATTCAATACATTCGCCCCAATAAAACATGCCATTTTAATGTTTGATAGGATTCCAAGCCTTTAGATAAATTTTAGATTACCGTATGAATATGAGTAAAGCATACTCGTGAGTGAGTGTCTGCACGTCAATACTCACGAGTGAGTGTGAGTTGTACAGCGCTTACTCAAATGTGAGTAATACTCACTGTGAGTTTAATGTGTACTGCTCATACTCACTCGTGAGTTTGACTAGTTGTGTGAGTACTCGCTCATTTCGCAACACTGCCCGAGGATCGAGGGTTCAAATCCAAATTTGACCGAAATTAGCAAAAAAAATCAATAACAACGGCAGTTCCGACCATGCCCGAGCCGCAAAAGTTCCACGGGAGAGTGAGAAAAAATAGAAGAAAAGGGATACCGTAAAATGGGCAGGGAAAAATGTTTGTTTTTATTTGACTATCTGGGGGATAGAAAGGATAAGCATTTAATCAGCTATATATCGGGCCAAAACCTGCATTAAATTAGCACTTATGGCGCATATATGGCAGATTAGCATTCAATGACCTGCTGTAAAGGCGCATATAGTGCCGAAATGATGTCATTTTAACTGCTTATTGGTTACCTGGTACTGCAGTAATGGATAACAAAAGTTCCATGAACAAATTAAAAAAATGCATAAATAAATCAAAGTAATGTCCATGTCATCCACAATAAAGCCAAATTGGTAAAAAAAATCACATTGGAGCCCAGCTCGTCGAATTCGTATAACACCATCCAGGGCGATATTGAGCAGCGGGCATGAAAGTCCATCACCTTTTCGCAGTCCCCGGCGAGATTCGTACGAACTAGACAGATCGTTCGAAACCCTTACGCAGTTTTTTACACCATCCACCGTCGCTTCCATCAGTCTAGTAAGCAGGCTTGTGCACCATCACCATCTTGACACAGAAAAGCCGCAACAATAACAATTCCCTGCTTCCTTCATCAACGCTACAGCCGACCGTCTCTATGTCGCTAACAAACACATTCGAAACGAACGCTTTGATGCGTTGGCAGCTCCCACCGAGCTCTCTCTTTGCAAATCTCCTGAGCAGTCGAACGCATTATAACAGTCGTTCCGGAAGCAGAGCTATGTCACTCACTGCGGGATGACTGTCATCTGAAAAAGCCAGAATGAAGGTCAATTGGTTAAGTAGTATTGCATGGTACAACCAACACATACATAGCACGCCATATGATTATGAATGCAAAGCGTAGAACAAAAAATCGCTTCGTGTTTGATCGTGTGGTTCGTAAAGGAGAGACGATCGCTGCAGTTTGATGTGGCTAACTCTGGCTTGAACGAGGGTTGGCTTGAGTGGATTTGGCGTGATTCGTTTCTGTTTTGATGGACAGCGTTTGTCTTTTAAAGTGATGGTTAAAGCGAGTGTCATTCGACATTCACCATCCTGAAACTGCACAAGCCTGTTAGTAAGCTTCCCGGAGGAGCCGTTCTCGTCCATGATTTTCCATAGCTCTACATAATGTTTCTCCTTATGCACCAAAAGCTTCAGCCTGTCAAGTTGTAGCGGTCAGGAGAATTTGTATATGAGGGGCCCAGAATCAAAGGGGTGCAAGTGACCATTTTGTCGATTTTGAGCTGAGCATATAAAAAAATTCTTCAGATTTTAAGCTTTCAAGATCTTTTTTAAGATTATTTTTACGTAGAAAAATTACACTAAACCGTAGAAGTGGGTGGATTTTGGAACTCCATACATTTTGTATGGGATGAAAAATTTATGAATAACTTTAAACCTCATTTACTCGAAAGTAGGATTTTGTCACTTACACCACCCCTTTGCTTCTAATCCCCTCATATATTTTTGGAAATAAGTCTGTAAATATTTGAAATAAGATAGATTGTACGGCAATGCGGTTCATCTATGAATTTGTAAATATCCCTTATTTTAGGCAAACGAAAAAGCCATCCATTAACAAACGCTTCTCGATGCCGAGGCCATTTTGTTTTCTGGATGAGGTGGGAAAGGGAAAGCAGCACGACTATCGGTCAAGTTATCCGCATAGCGGTGTAGTTACCATTGAACACGAAGGGTTTCGGGAAATGACGTACTTCCGGGTACGTCCGAGATTCACTTTCCCTTATCTGAGGCTTCTTAGACTCGATCATTTCGTCCGGGATAACGCAAAGAGTTGGAAGTGTATGTTAAATGTAGTTGAACAGTTTAATCTGTGTGTTTCGTTCCATAGTAGGTCAGGAAAAGTGTGCGTAAGATCTGTGTGCGATTGCGAACAATTAGAAAGCTCAAGATTAGGTGAGAAACCGTGCTCTAAATGTGCTCGTTGTGCCAGTGTTCAAGTTCTTTGTCCCGCTAGATCGGGCTTCAATCTTCAATCTGCAAATCTTCGCGCCAAGCGCGGTCATTTTCTTCTCCAACGGACGATAGATACCCGGCAACCGCCAAATAGCCGGACACTGACGGATTCGTCACCACATCGGTCCGAGAAGGCCCGGTGACCTTCAGGTGGACGAAGTCCACGAGCTGGTCCGCCAATTGATCGACAGGGCTTCATCAACTGCCCAGAAACCACCATAGGGGCTGTCCATAAACCACGTGGTCATGAGAGGGGGGGGGGGGGGTTCGGCCAATGACCATTTTGTATGGACGAATAAAAAAATTTGTATGGACAAATGACCACGCGGGGGGGGGGGGGGGGGGGGGGGGGTTGAGAAGTCCCAAAAAAATGACCACGTGGTTTATGGACAGCCCCATAGCGAAGATCACGTCAATCGCCATCGCGATCACGTGGAGACGAGCCGATTGACGTTGCCGCCATTGATCAACCAAGCCAGCAGTATAACCAACGACCTAGCCTACAGGTCATCGACTGCTAGGGTAGCATGCAAACATATCGGTGAGTCTAAACCATCTTTTTTGTGGAGTGCGGCGTATGCTGAGGGCGTCGCAGAAGATTTTTTTTTTGCCGGTCAATGACTGAGGATGAAGTGCAGAAAAGCTAACAAATCGACCCTTTTGGTTTCGCAAAAATGCGTGCGTGAGCCGTCTTTGCCACCAATGCAGGGAAGCTTCGTCTCCAGAAGCGCAGGCAAATACGAAGCTGAGCTTCCAATAAATGTGACGTCACGAACGTAGAGCACTGAGCACAGGTAGGAGATAGGGAGTGGCTAAGGGAACGCACACATGCTAGAAGGTAGAAGAGAGTAGAACGAACACAACACATAGGGTATCGCGTCAGTTGGGCGGTGGCTTCTATATTCGTCTGTTTTCCACTATAACTCAGTCAATTTTGAACCAATTGACTTGAAATGTTGTACACGGGTAGATACTATATCTATCTCACCACATTCCAAAAGTTGTGTCAATTGGTTCAAATTTGACTGAGTTATAGTAAAAAACAGACGAATATAGAAGCCACCGCCCAAGTGGCGCGATTCCCTATGATGATTTCGAATTCGATCAAATATATCATGTATTGAACATGTGTCCTAGGTAATGAGTCAATATACACGTGTAAGCCAATATGCTTCGTATCCGTCCCATTAGTATCTGGAATAAATGTGTTTTGAGGTTCTTCCTAGCAATTCGGTTGTTTAATGTATTTCGCATCACTGCGCGTTTCTCTATAGTTTCGTGTCCCGTCCTCCATGTTGAGTTTGATTGGGTTGTTTTATGAGTGTCTTCCAGCTCAGTGAGGGATCTAGTGGCGAGAAGAGAGAGTTCGCCAATGATGAGAGCTTCTCTTCAGTGAGATCGTAGGGGTTCAGGCACGCCATTGACACGCCTATACCTACAGCATGGAGTGACAGTAGAGATATTACGGGCCCAATTTCGTTTGATCAACACATTTTGGGGCCGTTTTAACAAAAGAGCTGTTGACAACAATGCCTGTCAGTGGGTTGGGTTTAGGTGAGATCTCTCACGGTCGTCTCTGAGTGTCGTCGGGATTTCCGATTTGGCCGTTTTAGATCGTAGCCAGCTGGATCGATACATAAATCCTTTCCAGGAAATTAAATAAACTCGCCCTTAGGGAGTCTCATCCAGGAAATTTAAAATTTTGCGCGTGTTCTCCTTTTGAGGAGTGGCGCATAAGCCACGTGTTTTATGCTGGATCGTCCAGCAGCTGCTACAAAGTCGAATACAAAGAGTCCATCACATAGTCAGTAGGTTCCATCCTGGACTTGGTATTGGATGTCGTCACAATCAAATAATTATTCTGGAAATTCCTCTGCAATGGGATGTCCAGCAATTTTCTTCCAGCGGTTGAAGCTCTTCACTCCTTCAGCATACAGCTGACCACGTAAATCCAGAATGGCTTCAATTCTACCGCTGGCACGCACTACCTGGCACTTCGACTCCACAAAGTTCACTTCAAGTCCCTTCTGCGCTAGCTTCTTAAATGAAAGTAGACCATAGTCCAGCTCCGCCATTCAGGAGACCTTTCCTGACACCGGCGAACCTGATCACGGAGCCGTTCGCCAAATTCACATCAACCTTCACGTGCTCGTCGATCTCCACAAGTAAATGTCGGTGTAGACTAGTGGTCATGTGGCTCGATCAGCCCTTACCCACGTACCAGTTGTTTCGCTTTCGGTCACCTCCGACGCCAAAACTAATTCCGATGTGCTTTTCTGTCACCTTTTTCCCTTTCGGATCCTTCCTTCCACTGTCACGCAGCACTGGACATTCTTTCCGGAAGTGGCTCGGCTTCTGGCAGTTATAAAACACGCACTGTCAAACTCGTTCGTTCCGTCTGCTTCACGCGCCGTCGTAAAGCTCCTCGGATACTTCTCGTTGCTTCTTGACTCGTCGGTGGTACTCATTCATCAGCCGCTGCTTGACGCACGTCTGGTCGGTGTCCGGACGGATCTCCAAGGCCTTCAGCAGTCCGTTATACGATTCCGGTACACCATCGCCCCTTGCAAGCTTTATCTTTATTAACTTTTCTGGAAGCGCGCCATCAGGGAACTGAAACTGCACCGCGCTCGCGCTGTATACGGCGAGCGAGGTTTTTTGATAGTATTGTACTTTTTACAACATCACGCGTCCTGAAGGGTTGAGCATCTATCTCGCGCACGACAGCCGATCGAACAACTTCTACACACTAAATCTGCTGAAGATCTCGACGTTTCGGATCAAAATCTTCATCGAATCCCTCAACCCTTCAGGACGCGAGCCATTATAAAAAGTATAACACTACCAAAAAAACCTCGCTTGTCGTACACAGTGCGAGCGCGGTGAATTTTACCATCAAAAAGACGCGCGTCCTGAAAGGTTAAAAAAAAACAAATGGATAAAAAGAATAAAGATATCGCTGGAGAGAACCATATTTGCTGACGGACATTAAGCAACAGAATCCAGTATCGGCAATTTTGTTGAGCTAGAATAACCCTTCACGCTCAGAAAACCGTTCTGATAAACATGAACAAACAAACGCAAATATGAGAACAAGCAAATATACACCGTGAACTGGAACTAGTTCCAGCTGTCAATATGGACATTCTAGAGACCGTGACATCTAGTTCACGGTGTACATTTCAATGCATTGTTGTTCTCGTTGCTATGCATAGTTCCCGTTTGTTCCCGTTGCCGTGACTGAGAGTGCACGTATATCAGAACGGTTTTTTTTGCGTGTTGATGGCCGAACTTCGCTGATGTTTGCTTCTGAAGAAGTAAAGATTAACCAAAACGAATATCGGGAACTAGTTCTACAGAACGTCATCGAACCGTAGACATTTTAGCTCCAGGAATTATATTTTTTCCAGGATTCGGTATCGGCTCACAATAAATCCAAGAAAATCCAACTCAGTTACAAATCAATTTACAAGCATCTTTCCGACGTCAGAGTGGAAACTTTCCAATTATAAAATATAGCCGGAATATTGACATTATCTGAAGAAAGATCCGAGGTACATGAAAGTTCAATAATAATCGAAATTTTGACACCATGGGACAAATGGTTGGTGTGTATGTTGAAGGCCGAAGACTGCTCTAAAAACATGAAGGAGTGGAAGCGACATGTGTATTTTGGCAGCCTGGGATAAAATATCACAATAGTATCTGCGCGCCTCGTACGACGACGCGTTCATGGCAAGTGATAAAGTTAAGGGCTTACAAGTTGAGTTTTCCAAAGGTGATTTGTTTTGTAAACGGAATTAAAGTAGTTTCAAATAAAATACTGTTTTTATTTACTTATCTTCATTTACAGCTCTTTTTTTCAGTAGGGTACTACGTAAACGGGGAGTCATGGTTAACTGCTGTGATATTACGTGTACAGTGTGGGATCATTTTTTTAATGTATTCATCTACATATATTGCTAAAACTGACAGCATCGATGTATGAAAAATATCAATAGAACGAAGAGCACGTTCATGAAAGAGGAATTACATTGTAGTAGCCGTGGGTCGGCAATCCATTTATCGGGCTTCTTCAGAGTATTAGCTCAGATTAGTGTTTATTGACGATGTGTATAGATTTGTGAAACAAAATTTGGTGACGCGGCTGGGAATTAAGCCTATGACCATCCGCTAACAAAGCAAACGTGTGATCCTCGGAACTGCGAGGACGCACAATAAAATGTTTATGTTTCGAACTGCTTATCTATTTGTTTCAGCGTAGCACTTCAATTAGCAGACCTCGTGCGAGAAAGTCCATCTCCAAGATTCATTACTTTTATCTAGTTTTTTTAAGGTCTCCGAAAAAGAAGTGCTTCCTGAGTGTGGATGTTTCCGTAGGTGCTTGAGGAATTCTGAAATACATGAAATGTTAGGGGGAATTTTTGAAATAATCTCAGGTGTCTTATACTTCTTTTCGTCAAACTCGTTTCTGACCAGTCGCATAACTTCTCTGATTTCTTTATCGGAATGTTTTTCAATAAGACCAAACAATGCCTGAATAAAAAAACTGCCACTTTTCACTTTCCTGTATGATCGTGTACCTATGAACAGTTAAAGTTTAAACGTATGAACCAGATGTCTATTAAAAATTCAACGCAATTTACCTTCATAGCTGCTAAAGCATTTTAAAATGTCGAACTTGTTGGAGGCTGTGGGAGTAAGGTCACATTCCATCTCTGCGTCACCCTTGCAGGCTTGTACGAAAAAGAGTTTTGGCTTATCCTTCAGTGTGCTGTTATTCAACGTTGGTTCGACTATTGCGTTATCCAGTCGATAGAATCCGTCCACTGTTTCAATCTTGTCGTTAAAACCTCCATGGCTCATTATGACAATGATCAGGCACGAATGGCTACCAAGATTTTTCCTACGCACTAGAAAAAGGACAGTGACATATTAATCTTTTTGATCCCACTTATCTAAAATATCAGCCATAATACCTTTTCCCATCATTTCCTCCACCTTCGCAACGGTGAAATCCTCACAAATCGCATCAATCTTTGCATTGTACTTTTTAAAAAAGTTTTTTATCAATTCGAGATCACGATCGCTGCCCCTTCGATACTTTTTTGTGTTTTTGAACAAGTGGTGGAATATCACAACGTAAGCGGGTTTCCGAAGATCATACCTACAATTTGTAGCACTGGTGGAACTGAAACATTTAAAAAGTGGAACATAGGTAATTACGCGTAAATTGTTTTAAGTAGGCAATTATAAAGAAACATGTTTTTCGTGAAATGAACATTATTGGTGAATTTACTTTGTTTAGAATTTTTGTTGAGCGTTTACGTAGTCGTGAAGCATTATATTCTGCAACCTATTAAGTCCTTATCAAAATCTTTTATCTTGGATAGTTGAAGATAATAACTGTTCCAGGAAAAATGTCTTTGTTTACTGTTTTATACGGGCGGAAAATGTGTTTCAGCACCCGACTCTTTGTTTTAATACCTCGAAAATCCTTTAACACTGGTGTTTCGCGAATGACGAATTTTCGAAGTATTGGCAACGGGATAACTGCAAGTAGCAACAGCAATGGAACTCGGCCTTGTAAGGACAGGAGCTTCCCTGGTTCGTTCATTACTACACGATGACGTGGACGGAATGTTGGCGTTCGAGTTTCCAAACGAGTAGAATAGATTCCCTTCCGCTTTTGAGAGATCATTTCGGTTAAATGGTTGTGAAGGATTTTCTCGAAGGGAACGATATGTTGATTTGCTCCTGATGTATGTCTGATCGTACACAGGCTCGTACGTTTTATTTACCCTTGATGCCGTTGAGCTGGTTGCTGTTTCTGTTGTTGTCGTGGAATGCCGTCTAGGCCATCCCGATGATGTCGTTTGCTGGCTAATGTAGGATTTAATTATTTTCGGGGGTTTGTGGTCCATTTTCGAAGTTTTTTTTTTCCGAATCAATCAACTGCACCAGAACTGTGATTCACTAGTATACGGTGTGGTGCTCACAAAGTCTGATGTACAACGATACTGGTGGGTTAACGGATAATGGTGAAATATACGAAAGCGAGCGTTTTCCTTATCAAACGCTCAAACTCGTGTGGTTGTAGTGCGATACGATCATCAGCAAGTGGTGTGGATAAAGAAAGTTATTGGGTTTGATACACATAAGAAATCACAAGTCAAATTCTTTATTATTCTGTCTCAATATTCACATGTGTGCGCGATATTTGGCCGTGTTTTGAAATTATTTTTGCAGGAAGATACAAATTTCTCACGAATTATCGTGTGGTTCAAATATTTAAAGGGTGGTACGGTCAAAATTTGGTCAAACAATTTTTTTCATAACGTCAGACTGCGTACACTAAAACAGCTGATTTTTGGACCAGTAATGGTACATTATGTGTAGCTTAGGGTCTGTCCATAAACCACGTGCTCATGAGGGGGGGGGGGGGGGGGTATTCGGCCAATGACCATTTTGTATGGACAAATAAAAAAAATTGTATGGACTAATGACCACGCGGGGGGGGGGGGGTTTGAAAAGTCCCAAAAAAATGACCACGTGGTTTATGGACAGCCCCTTATGCCATAAAATTTTCATCAAAATCCATCAAGTATTGGTTGATATATAGATAAAACCAACGACCTGCCTTTTTAGAATTTTGTACAAAGGCGCTCCATAGTAAATCTTTGACAATTTAAGATCAGTAGAACACACTTTTGGTTATAAAACTACTAATACTGCTCCGAGTCATATGAAAATTTTACAGTATAATACTTGTATATGTATAAATATGATCTAAGCAAAATTTTGAGCCATTATGTATGAATACTTCCAAAGTTGTGGCAGTTTGAATATGAAAAAAAAACTGACAGGGTGCCACTTAAACAAATATAACTTTAAAACGGCGAAATCAAATTGAATGAAATTTTTACACAACATTTGGACATGCATTCTTTATGTACAGAAAAAAAAATCATTGAATTCGGTTCAGTATTTCTGGCTCTATAAATAAAACAGTAAAAATGTGTTCTTATTTTTGAAGCCTCTTTGTACAAAATTTTAAAATTGCAGATCTCAGGATTCAACAATATCTCCGCAAAAACTAAACCAATTTTGATGAAAATTTTATGGCATTAGCTACATATAATGCACCATTATTAGTCCAAAAATCAGCTATTTTGGTGTACGTAGTCCAAAATTATGAAAAAAATTGTTTGACCAAATTTTGACCGTACCACTTTGTACTCTACATTCGCTACAAGACTTTTGAATACATTTTTTCCCGTGTATAATAGGGTACTCCATAAGGCCGAATGATTATTAGGCCGAATGTTTTTGCTCTTGAAAAATAAACATAGTTACCGTCGTGCGGGGCTTCTTTATACACTTTTTAATGGTTTTTCAACTTTATGACATTATAACTCCCAGAGTAGTGAATGTATTTCCACAATTTTTACACATAATAATTGTGAGTATGTATGTAGGATGCATGCAAAATTTGAACTAAATCCATCCATGAACAAAAAAGTTATCCATACATCAATCGGAGACATATCATATAGAACCAGAGGGGGGCTACTTTGGACATTCATAATTAAAATAAAACTGCAGTTAAAATTCCGGGTTTATTTAGAATACTACTTTGAACCAATACTGTTGTATACTATATCATACATTATTTCAATAAATGTATGCGTTTTTAGGTGGTTCTGTGCTACCTTTGGTTTTATGAGCAGCGTGATATTTTAATATAGACTAAAAGGCTGTCTGGGGGCCATCATTCCATTATTTAGGTGAAACGGTCATTTATATTGTGTATCCATACAAATATTCGATTGTATATGCTACGTCGATACTTCTTGCACGAATTGAGCAACCCTTTGAAATTTATGAACTGCAGAAACAATGCTTGCAGAGCAAATGTTCTGATACGTTATGTATATTTTTATGATTCATTCGATGTTTTTTCGCCTCCTGACAAGCAATAAAGAGTTTGTTTGAAAAACAATTTCAACCAAATGAAGGGGAAAATATTGCGTCATAATAGTCCCAAAGACATCAAACAGATTTGAACGATATTTCGAATTCAAAAAATCCATATTCAAAAGTGTCCAAAGTAGCCCCGTATTTCAAAAGTAGCCCCGCAGGACGGTACGTAAAACTTACCAATACTCTTCATATTCTAATCGTTGCTGTAATGCATGGCATCTTTATAAAATTGCGTTGTTTTCCTACGCTCTACTGATTTTGCTAAAATGATCATTATTGGAGTTGAATCTCTTGATATTTTCCTCATGCTTTTTTTCCCTTTTGCCTTTCTCGTACAACAAAGTTGTACCGAAAGGCTATCATTTCACTCCAAAAATCGGTTTTTGATAGAAAGCTCAGATTATCAATCGATAGAGCTCGACGAATTGAGCAAATGTCCGTCTATATGTGTGTGCTTATCATTAGGTCGAAGAAATGAGCTTATGTTTTTCCTAGAAAATGTCAATCGAATTAGTTGTAACATGTTTCATATGATAGAAAATAGGTTATAGTTGAACGCTATTGAATTTGGTTCGGATATTTCAAGCCATTTCTCAGATATTTGAAAAAGTTTGCCAGCTTTGACAAAACAAATATTTTTCATTCCCATGTCCCCATTTTGGGGCTGTCCATTCAAACCCACCACCCTTCCCCCATAAACCCTTACGTAATTAATGGACAGCCACTTTCCAAGGCTACACGAACGCTTACTGGACACTCTAAAATATTTTTCCGGAGCTGTGAACTTTACTTTCATTTAATTAGATTGACGAAGTTGTAACGCAAACCATTTTCTACTGTAGCCCAAAAGTAGATGGAGTAAAGTTAAGTTGCGAATTCAACGTAGTGGTGCTGCAGTTCTATTTTAAGCTCGAAAAGTAGTTAATTGTACACATTTTCAAGCATTTTTTTAAGCGTGTCCGTCGTAACTGACAAGGGCAGACAAGGGAGTGACCATGAATTACGTCACGCTTTGATAAATATCTGCAATGTGTGAAAATCTAAACACATATTTTGGAGATCCCATGCGGAAACTTTGACATCAACGAAAACAGGGGTTCAGAATAGTAACGTAATGAAACGTAACGTATTTTAAGGATGACCCTTATATGTCAATCTGATTTATGGTTCGTGCGCTGCATACTTCCCGGCGAATAACTTACCCCTTAACGAATAATTGTACATCTGTCATGCACGCTAACCCCCAGCTACCCAGATTGATGTCAAAGCGACCCAGATCGAGCAAAACTGCAGTTACTCTAAAGTGGGTAAAGGTACCTTTACTCAAATCTGGGTTACTGGTGTTGGTTGCAAAATCCGAGTAACGGTTACCCTGATTTAGACGTTTCTCATCAGGGTATTCTCTACCCATTTTTATATAAATGAGTAAGCATGCTCAATACGAATCCCCCATGGAATCCCCCTTATATAATCATTCCGCCGGAAGAAAAAAGATCAAAATAAAACACAAAAGCGATTTATTCATATATCAAAAACAAGTATAAATAAATTTCCTACAAAACGGCTCCTTTTACAATAAAGATGATCCAACTTTGAATGTGGCCAGTCTCACATGCACCAGAAGAGCCTTTGTGTGAATTTTCACAGTTGGGACAGATCCTTAATTCCTAGAAAAATGTAATTAAAGATTTTTTATTATTATTATAATCGATTAGTCGGTAAAAACATACCTGTGGCCATTACAGGTGACCAACGATCACTCGTTCCGACTACGTCGGGCGCGGGTTATTACGACAAACATGGCCAATTCTATTATAGCGGGTAAGCGGCGCAGTATCCCTGAAATTTTTATAGGTTAATTGGAATAACTACACCATGATTTCATATAGAAGAATATGAATAATTATCACTTACCAGTCAAAAGTTTGCGGTTTTCGCTAGCAAAAGTTCCTCCAAGGATTCCTTTTTTGGATTAGACTAGGATTAGACGCCGCCACGGAAAATGCAAAAAATATCCAACACCCATTTACCCTGATCTTTACCCAGATGTTGACGTCTACACACAACAAGATAAATTGGGTATCGAGATTCCGCGAAGATTCGTTTACCCATAATCAGGGTAAAGGTTACTCTTTTGATGGGATGTCGGTTACCCGGATTTTGACAGCTGCTAATAACATAAAAATCCGGGTAGAATCGACCCAATCGATGGGTAGTTTCAGGTTAGCGTGTGTTCAAATTATCAGTCGTTACGTGTCCACGTAAAAAATAAATAAATATAATACAGGCTTGCATGGTCATTTTTCAAAAAATTTCAAGGAAGAAAAAATAAGTGTATCTATTCCAAAACTTTCAGCGATCAAAGCTTATGAAATCACCTTCTCAAACATATTTTTTTGAAAATTTTCCACGAGTTCGGGCATAGTTTTTTCGGCTTTTCTTTGCGAATTTCCTCAACTGTGGGAAATTTTGTGCAAAACATCGCCCACTTTTTTTTTTATTTCTGAGAAAATTTGCTTTCATTTCCTTTAAACAACTTTGTTTCTACGATGTTTCGTTCTGGAGTTATGATTTTTTGAAGTAGTGTCAGGGGAAAATAAAAAAAATCACCCAAGTTTTCCGGGAAACTAGGCGACCATAATTTTTTCTCAATTTTTTTTATTCATGTATCCATGAGCCCTGCCTGTGGAAAAAGTTTCATGAAAATCTGAGACTCTTCGGCCCGATTTGTACGATAATAAAAAAAAATGCCTTTATGCTGGTGCATGTTGCAGAAGCTGGAGAATGTATTCTACGAGAAAGGCATTATCACCGCTAGGTGGATTGATCTGGGTTTTTTAGCATTGCCGTTTCTTTCTAGTTTCATATTTAAAATTGTTTTTGGCGCTAAAACTGCTTATGCAGTACTTTTACGATTATATCTCGAAAAAAAATAATCGCGTGATATACTGGAGAGTGATAAAAGTGAATTTTTTTATCGAGTGTACCTATTAACTGACGCCCAAAAAAAAACATTAGAAAAACCGAACAGAAAGGCATTTTTTAACAGTTTAAGAGGATATTACTGGTTTTGAGAAAAGCACCGTCTCTTGAGGCTGCGGACCGAATTCAGTCTATTCCACAGTGTTTTATTTTGCCGATTTCGTGCGCTTTTTTAATAACGCTTCAACCGTTGATTTTTGCGATATAGTTTCTTTGGAGAAGTTTCTACTCAAGACAAGGCGCATCTTTTGACATAAGGAGTTGAATGATTATTCCACCTATTAGTGAGATGAAAAAAATATTGTTTTCAAAAAATGCAGGTAGACGTTTGATGTCTTTGGCAAAGTTGTGCCAAACGTCTATCTGCATTTTTTGAAAAAATATTTTTTTCATCTCACTTATAGGTGAATTGATCATCCAACTCCTTATGTCATGAGAAGCGCCTTGTCTTATGTAGAAACTTCTCCAAAGAAACTATATCGCAAAAATCAACGGTTGAAGCGTTATTAAAAAAGCGCACGAAATCGGCGAAATGAAACACTGTGATTCCAAGCAATGTACCGGGTTTGTACAGTATTGATAGAAAGATAAAATCCTTATGTTTCCAATATTAGATATAGATTGACGACCCCCCAAGCATTTGCTGGCATGTTTTCATTGTTCTGCATGGAGCGAGGTGACAAAAAATTGGGCAGTCGTGAAGGTCAAGTTTGAGAAAAATAACCCATGCAGCATTTAAAATAAATCTGACTCGTCACAATTACATATAAATTTTTCATTGTTATCTTGAACAAAGATCTAGTAGTCATTCTGAAATGCTTTTTGTTGCTGCATCAGCGGTGTAAGACTTTCCTTTGGATTTGTTCAAGACCAACATGTGCAACATACGTAACAGCCATTGTGAATTTCTGCTTCTCCCGTTCCTCTTAGGCGTGTTTCTATTTATTCGTGCAATCTCTTGCCAGTAACAGGTAGAGCAGTTTCCCCTCTATCTGATAACGGAATAAGTAGAAATGCGCATAGGAGGATCGGAAGAAACTTAGGCGTTCAATAGTTGTTCCGTCCTTTTCACATGTTGGTCTGTCCAACTAAGTAAATGCCATAACATTCCTGTTAAAACAAATGTTTTTTGTTACTTTATTTGACCTTTTTGCATTTTTGTTTCTTTTGTGTCTTTTTTTTATCTGTATTAACGAGATTTTTAACCCTAGGCCAGTTCATCTCGGGACTCACGCTTTACTTCCCTTCCGAAGGAAGAACTCACATTTGTGAGTTTGTCGGGAGTGGGATTCGATCCCAGGTCCTCAGCGTGATAGTCAAGTGTTCTAACCACCACACCAGGTCCGCTCCAACTTTTGTGTCTTGTATTTCAAATGCAGTTTTTGTTTTTAATTTTTATAGTTATGTATTAATTATAAGAGGTCATCATTGGGGCATAAGATGTCGGCTAAAATATAAACGACTCATAAAAAAGTGATCATTTTCCGTAACAAAATCAGAAATTGCCAATAAAGAAGTAGGGGTGGGAGCAATAATAAACTATAAAATTTCCATAAACAAATCAAAAAGTGCATAAATAAATAAAAATTTCCCATAAATAATTGATTTTCGAGCAATAAAAAACGTCGGAATTTCCACGAATAATTCAACAATTGCAATAAATAACTACATTTTTTCCACCAAAACAGTTAAAATTTTCCATAAATAAATCTGATTTTTCCATAAATAATTTAAAAATTCCCAATTGAAAAACATCAAAAAAGCAATTGAAATTTTAGCAATAAATAGGAACTGATGAGCAAGGTAAAAGTACCGGCTGAGCCATGCGGCGAAGCCGCATAGAGGATTGAGGAACTGAGGCGGCAGAAGGCCGCCGATGTTTCCGAAATCCGATGCGCCGTAACTGCGTCGATTCGGTTCTAGGCAATCCACAGATCCAAGAATTTGCCCGGTATAATGCGAACATAGATGTTATCCCTTTTTGAAGTCCGACGAGCGTTAGCGAGTTCGGACAGCAAGCGATTGTCTGTTAAATTGCACAATAGTTTCAGTCTTTCTATCATAGTTCTATAATGTTTTTGTTGGAAAAAATATAGTTTTTTATTGCAATTGTTGATTTATTTGTGGAAATTCTTACATTTTTTATTGCTAGAAAATCAATTATTTATGGGAAGTTTCGATTTATTTATGCGCTTTTTGAATTGTTTATGGAACTTTTCTAGTTTATTATTGCATCCACCACCAATTATTCATTGGTAATTTTCGAATTATTTATGGAAACTTTTTAATTTATTATGGGACGATTAATTGGCTGCCTAAGATGTCTGTTGATGTTAATAATAATAATAATAAATAACCAAATCAAATTCAGACCATACTCGACCCCGAGCGAGTTCTAAAACTTACCAAACATTTTTTCAAACCAACTTTGAAGAGTACTTAGTCAAAGTTATAGCTTTGTATATCATTGCATTTGTTACATAAATAATTGAGACAGTTTAAGACGTAAGCCTGTGATCCACTTGTGATACACAGAACAATATACCGATCTGCAGAATATCATTTAGAATAACTTATATGTGACGAATTTCGCCCCAAATCGTATTCGGAGTTGGCAGCACCCTCTCAGATTACAATGAAACTTTCTGGGTGTATAGACCTTGACTAGATTAGCCATTTTGCATACTTAGTTTCCTCAAAAATTATCTAGACTATCTTTTGAAAAAGGCTAAACTTTTTTTACCGATTTTTTTCTAATGTGTTCATTAAAAAGTGACTACTCCTATAAGAAAGTGTTGTATGGGTGATAGTCACTAAATACGTCAAGTTTCAAGAAAAAAATATTGAAAAAAATCCAAATCGAGTCCTACATTGAAAAAAATTGTTTTTAAAAATTCAAAGTCGATTTACAAAAAAACACCATCTTCGATTTCGATGAAATTTTGTCTCACGATAGGTAATTATGATCCCTACCAACCGTCCATACACCACCAGATGGGCACTAATAAGGAAAAAAACCCTAATTAATCCACCTAGCGGTGATCTCGCCTTTCTCGTGCCTTCGAAACCCCATTTCAATAAAACTCAAGCGAAATGTTTATGTATATCGCACTTTCATACAATTAGCAGAAATCCATTTCATCATACCAGAAATCATATCGTTTATCTGGCTTTCGATGTTTGAGCCTCAAACTCTTAAGAAAAAGACGCTATCTTGAATTTGAAGCCGCCATTTAAGATTAAAGATTGTCATCTTGGATGTTCTGGTCGCCATTTTTGGAATCCAGACATCATCCCCATACCAAATATACCAATAATGCATTGTTTCAGGCCCTAAAACTCGATTGAACAGGCGCGATATTGAATTCGGATCCACCATCTTAAATTTAAGATCGGCATTTTGGATATCCTGATCGCCATTTTGGACTCTGGAAGTCTTCCCCATACCAAATATGATATAATAACAAGTCATCAGGTTATCAGGAAAGCCACAATGTTGACACAATGTCGAGAAGAGATGTCGGTTTTTGAACATTTGGTGAATCCAATTGGAAATCATTGGAGATACACCATGACCCCGTGCGGCTTCCAATATGGCATCGAAAGGCACGTTGTCAAAGGCACCCTCGACATATAAAAAAACCAAGTAGGATTGCTTTTTAGCTTCTCGATATCGTAAACAACTTTTTGTAAAAGAGTCACAGTGGACTTTCCAGATTGGTAAGCATGTTGGTTCACATGAAGAGGCACGTTGGTCAGATGAACATCACGGATGTGATGATCGACAATGCATTCTAAGCAGTTTCAGAAGAAAAGAGGTCAAACTGATAGGTCTGAAGCTCTTTGCTTCTCCATACGACGCACGACCCACTTTCGGAATAAACTTTACAGTATTATCCCGCCAGGATTTGGGAATATACCCTGCAGCAAAACTGCAAACAAGTAGTTGTTACAAAACACGTTTGAAATGATCAAATCCCTTCTGGAGCAAAATAGGATAAATCCCATCTGCCCCATGAGATTTGAAAGGAGCAAAGCTATTAAGTGCCCATTCAATCTTCTTTTCATAATTCAAATCTCCATCTCCATGCTCATCGAGCACATGTTCTGTTGTGCACATGGATGTCAAAGCATTTCCAACAGTGTAGTTTCCCACATGGCTTGATCAGTCAAAGCATAATCAAGAAATTGACAACTCTATTTGTGTTTTTGTTTTGATTTTCGGATTTGTTATTGAACACAAATCCAACAGATACTGTGAAAGGAAAGCTCGTGTGCGAATGGAAAGCTCGTTCTTTCAACGATTGTTGGTTATCGGAGTTAGTTCCGGTTCAGCGCCAAGTGGTTCGGGGTCGGATAGCACGAACTCTGGACTTCCGGAAGAAGCGGCTGCTGCTTGGAGTTACTGTATGTATGAGTAAATCACAAAATCGGATCGTTTTGCATTTACAGTGTATATCGCAGTAACATTTGAACACTTTTTAATTCGGCAATGTGATTGATGAATGTACAATTCGTGCGGAAAAAAAATCATTATTTTGCAACTTATTGCACAAATAACTATATTGTATTGAGTAATCCGAGTAAAATGTGTAAAATAAGGCTTAACATGGATGTGACATTTTTTTTAAATGACTGTGTATAAAAATAAAAATGTTGGTTCCTGGAACTTTATTTTGCTTACTAATTTAAGGAGTACAAAATAGACAACAATATCGTTTTCGAAAATTTAAAAAAAACCAGAATAGACAGAAAAAAAACAAATAAAAAAAACTACACGTAAATTGTCTCATTAGAAAAAAAGTCATGAAAATCTCAATCAGTCACTAATTTGGTACCATTTCGTGTAATAAAGTGTATCACTACGCTAGAGGATCCAAAATCTCATGAAGTTATTTCAATACATTTCAGTAACGAAGATGAAGCTCGAATTTTGAAGAGCATAAATCTCAATAATTATTTGACGAGTAGCCCTAATATCTTGATTGATTGATCACCGACTGGCAAGAAAACATTCAATCATCTTCTAAACTTCCTTTTGCATCACGTTGGCAGCAGCTCGCTGACGTAGTGTACGGTTTGGGTCAAAAAGGACCCTAATGCCAAATACATGCAATCATTTGGTTCTCTGGATTTGTGCTCTTGTAAATTCTCTCTGTCACTTCATTATACCATCGCCGTCATCAAACCTAAATAATATCAAAATGTATTGTATTGAGTATTACTTCACTAAAATCACATGCTGACAAATTTGCCTACATTTGTTTTCAAAATCTCATTCATGTATCATGCCACTTAGGTGTACAGTAAGTCAATTTTCTACTATACGTGTTCGTCGAAGAATACTTTGCCATTTGCAACAAGACCTCCAATGTCATGCATGCATTGAGGATCTTTTTTTACGTCTGGTTAGGGTTTCTTCAAATCTGCGAAGTAGAACGCCTTTGTTAAGGTCGATGTGTCAGTTGGAGCCTGCATAATTCTGGAATAAGCAGAAAAGGTAAACAAGCACATTCAATGAACATAGTTCATTCTTTTGATACCTTCCGGTGATGAATTTATTCCTCAACAAGACTAAAACGTGACTTATATCCTTTAATGGGTTTTCTTTTATAAGTTTAATCAAAGTCTGAATGAAAAACGATCCTTCATTGGTATCTCTAAATGATACGGTACCTGTAACGAAACTTATTGGTTGGTGGTTGAAACGTCTTTTTTGTATAATAAGTATCCCTATTAGAGTGGGTCAACGTTGTATGGAGAAACTTTAAATTTGATCGTATCAACCCGGAACAAGCTTTTTCAATCTATATTAGCGTCCAAAACAACTGTACAAAATTTGGAAGCTATTGGTTGCGTCCTCGTATTCCGCATTGCGATTGAAATTTGTATGTATATTAGTATGGGAAAACGTACTTTTTTGCATTTTACTCATAAGTTGAGTTCTTTTGTTTAACTCCTAAACTACCAAGGGTCCAAAAAAGTCGGAAGTCCAACTTTGACAAGGCATTTCTCGACCATTTTTCAACCGATTTCAAAACTTTTTCTGCGATGGAACCGGACAGGTTTCAAGATCATCGTCCATTTAAAAAAAAATATGAAATAGCTGCGTCTACCCAAAGTTATTAAGCAAAAGGCACTTCCTAGTTTTTTTCGAGAACGCATTTTTTGCGCACATTGATTAATAAAACAAAATTTAAAGCGATGTCATATGTTTTTTTCGACTCTAAATCATGCGTACAGCTGAAGTGAACATGTTTATGCAAAATTATTTATTTGTCAGTACATACACTGATAATTTAGCTTACTCAAAAAACTGCTAAAATACCCTATTTTTCACATAAAATAAGCAATAAATCAAAATTCAAAGCGATTTCATATAGTTTTTTTGGTCTTAAATTATTCGTAGGATTGTACTCGACATTTTTGATGAACAATGAAAATGTTCTAATTACACTCTTATTTTGTTTTACCCGGAATACTATGAAAATTCCATACTTTTTGCACAAAGAAGTCAACAAAACTAAATTTAAAACGATAACATGTAGTTTTTTAGCCTTGAAATGTTCGTAGCAGTTTGGGGGACATATTTGAAGAATAATAGTGATGTTTTCATCACACTCAAATTTAGATTCACTCAAAATCAACGAAAGTACCACATTTTTCACGCAAAGTGCTTAACAAAAATAATGGCTTACAATGCAAAGTAGTTTTTTACCTTTAAATTATTCGTGAAAGCGTACTGGACGTTCTTGATGAGTAATAGTGTTGTTTTCATGACACACTTAATTTATTTTACTCGAAAAGCTACAAAAATAACATTATTTGCATACAAAACAGTCAATAAAACAAAATTTAAAGCCATAACATGTAGTTGTATGGCCTTAAATTTTCCGTTACAATTTTCTGGACTTGTTTTTGATAAAATGTTGATGTTTACGTTACATTAATATTTTGTTTTAAAAAAAGTACGAAAGTACCACAAAAAAAAACGAATAAGCCAAAATTTAAAGTAATGATATGTACTTATTCAACTTTGAATATATCGTAGAAGTTTAGTGGATTTATTTGAACAATCCTAGTGAATTTTTGTTTACACTCATATTTTATTCACTCGGAATACTAGGAAAATACCACATTTTCACACAGAGTAGTCAACAAACAAAAATATAAGGTAATGCATTCTGGTTTTTTGGCTTGAATTTTTTCGAGAAATGATGAACGTTGAACAATAATACCGCCTTCATGACACTCTTAATTCATTTTACCAAACAAGTTTTTAAAATACCATAATTTTCTTACAAAATAGTCAATAGAACAAAATTTAAAGCAATGACATGTAGTTGTTACTCTTAAAATATTCCGTTGGAATGTACTAGGCATGTATTTGATAAAATTTTGATATTCACATCACATCCACGTTTCGTTTTACTAAAAAATCACGCAAGTGCCATTTTTTCACACAAAATAGCCAATAACACAAAATTCAAAACACACACATGCAGATTTCTATTACTGAATTTCTTGTATCAGTATCAGGTTATCTACTACCTGAAAAAAATACAGGCAATCCGAAAATTCACCAGGGATTTTTTTTTATTTGTTTTTATTTGAGTCCATTTGCGTCTCCTGAACATGCAGTAGCAATCACCAAAAAATAGACGAAAATCCCGTGAAAATGAAAAAAAGATACGAACTTAACTGGTTTCCAAAGTTAAGGTTAGGTTATGTGTCTTTATTAGACAGCCTTCTTTCATTCCTGTTCCGTAGTTTTCCGGGTAAAACTAAATAAGAGTGTAATTAGAACATTTTCATTGTTCATCAAAAATGTCGAGTACAATCCTACGAACAATTTAAGACCAAAAAAAAACTATATGTCATCGCTTTGAATTTTGATTTATAGCTTATTTTATGTGAAAAATAGGGTATTTTAGCAGTTTTTTTAGCAAGCTAAATTATCAGTGTACTGAAAAATAAATAATTTTGCATAAACATGTTCACTCCAGCTGTACACAGATAAAAATAATGAGATTCACACGTCATGTAAACTTCATTTTAGTCATGTAAACTTAATGTTATGATGGTTTACGTGACATATCATGTAAATTTGCGTTACATGTCATGTAAACACTCAAAGTCTTGCTGAATTACATGTAATGTAATGGAAGTTTACATGATATTTTATGACTTTTACATGATATGTCATGTAAACTTCTGTGATATCCCACGCTCCAAACATGTGCATTATATGTCACAGAAGTTTACACTCTTTTTTCGATCTGTGTACGCATGATTTAGAGTCGAAAAAAACATATCGTCGGTTTCCTGCAATAGGGGCACAACTCAAAAAATGTGAATTTTCAGAATAAGCGTTTGAAAATTGGCAATCATGAAGCACCTCCTGCAAATTCACTTATTTCTCTCATCATCTCACAAAAGTAAACAAATTTTGATTGTTGTATCATTGAAAGGGGCTGAAGGACTATCTGTTTCATGAATTTTTGACAACTATTTTTCAACGACTATTGAAAAAGTTGACTGATTTTGAGTTGTGCCCTTACTGCGGAAAATTGGTGAAAATGTCCAAATCTCGCGTTTCACAACGAATTTTGGAACGGGTCTTTGTGAGATGAAATTTTACATAGTTTTTCATCATTTGCCATCAAAATCTCAAAAATGACAAATTTTGAGTTGTGCCCCTATTGCAGGAAACCGACGATATGTCATCGCTTCAAATTTTGTTTTATTGATCAATGTGCGCAAAAAAGGCGCTCTCGAAAAAAAACTAGGAAGTGCCTTTAACTTTGGGTAGACGCATTTATTTTATATATATATTTTTTAAGTGGACGATGATCTGAAAACCTGTCCGGTTCCATCGCAAAAAAAAAAAGTTTTGAAATCGGTTAAAAAACGGCCGAGAAATGCTACTTTGTCAAAGTTGGACTTCCGACTTTTTTTGGACCCTTGGTAGTTCGCGAGAGTTTTTACCCCCTCGGTAGTTTAAGTGTTAATACCATGTAACTAATGACGTTAAAGTATAGCCTAGGATATGCCGGAAAACTTTGCCAAAGACCGCAAAGCGATCCGACGCTTGTAAAAAAGTTATTCGCCTGGTAAGTTAGGCCAAAAGTTGAGATTTAATTATTGATGTTACTTCTTCACTTGCACCATCGGGCAATCTGTACGCTATAACTTTTTTCACAAGTGTCGGATCACTTTGCAGTCTTCGGCAAAGTTTTTCGGCATATTCAATGCTATACTTCAACGTCATTAGTTAGATAGTTTTAATCAAAAATTTCAATTTATGAGAAAAATGCAAAAAGGATGTTTTCCCAAACTAAATTCCACCCGAATTTCAATCGCAATGCGGAATACGGGGAAGCAATCAATAACTCCCAAATTTTGCACAGTTTTGGACGTAAAAGGAATCGAAAAAGCTTTGTTCCGAAAAATCGACTTTGTTGACCCAGTCTAATCCCTATGCATCTTATTCGATCTAAAATTAATTACCGTCATAAGTGCTATAGCATTTCATTATGTTCATTGCGCTGGGTGCTGTTGGAGTATAATCAGGCTCCATCATAGCTTCACCTTTACAGGCCTGCACGATGAAAAGTTTCGGTTTCGCTCGCAACGATCTATTCTCGCGAATCCGGTCGACTACATCGGCTTCTAAGTTGTAGCATTTGTCTAGTGCCCAGATTTGGTCCTTAGCTTCTCCATGGCTCATGATGATGACGATCAAGCAAGAATATTTGTCAAAATTCTTGTTTCGAACTGTAAATGATAGGTAACGAAATTTGAAACGTATCATGATATTCAGTTCTTACGGTTTCTGTCTTACTTTTCTTTACAGTTTCTTTAACCTTTTTAGCCTTGTAGTCCTCACATCTGTATTTGACGTTTGCATTAAGTTCTCCAAAGAAATTTAACAGTAATTCATAATCACGCTTACTCCCTTCTCGAAACATTGCTGGATTGTTTTTAAATTCGTGATGAAATATTGCAACGCATGCTGGCTTACTAAGGTCGTATCGCTCCAGTTCGCAATTCGAGGACCGTGGTGTGGGAATCACAGGTGGTGATGTGGAGCTGAAAGGCAGGTAATACAGAGAAATGAAAATGATTAGAGCGCGCAACTAAGTAATGGGTAGAGCATGGCTGACATTTGTAATATTATATTTTTTTATCTACTTGTGCAAGTTTGGGTTTTATAGAAGTTAATTTGTATCTTAAAGGACATGCATGTTGTTTAGGTTGTAGTGAATGTCATGTCTTGCCCATATAGCCAATGTAGTAGACGCGTGGGTATTCTGCTAGGCTAGACATACAGAGGATAACGAGTTTGATTCCCGATCGGTTCAAAAACTTTTCGTAAAGAAAATATTCTGGATTTTCTTGGACATAATACAAAATGAACATTAGTAGAGCTCTCTGTTCACAAATTTGACAGTTCTAATAGAACACTGAGCTGAAAAGCTGGCTTTGTCACAGTTGAGACGTTACACCAAGAAAGAAAATGATCCACTAAATGTATACAACAGGCTCTCATTGCACAAGTACCGTATGCATGATAATGTTTGCACCATCGGTCAATAAAATTCCAGTTTGACTTGCGAAGACAATGTATTGGTTTTATTTGCAGGCATTTAAGCTATAACTCATATCATAGTAGGCTGTGAATAAAAAGTGTTGATTTTCTTAGTTTAACACTTGCATAATGACTAAGTGGCAACCTAGCTCGTGATTCGTTCACGCGCAAATGTCGAAAAGTATATGTGGTAGTGTCAAAGTCAAGATTAACAATTTTTGAATTTATTTTTTTATTTTGACATTGCCTAATGGTGTAGACATTGACACGCAAACAAAAATTATAATAACTATTGATTCTGGAATTTGGTACGGATCGATATTTTTTCGGAAATCGAAAAAAAAAAACGGAGGTTGCGTTCGGGCAAATTCAAGACTTTCTTATATGGCGCTACTCGTAGCTCCTGGATGCCATTGGTAATAATGTAAAGGCCACCGTAATTTTCCTTTTCGATATGCCATGCCGTTAAGTCGCTGATTTCGCGTTTCTTTGCCATTTTTCTCATTGAGCGCATATAATTCACACAAATCTTATTTTTGGTGGCAGCGATAGCTTTCTTAATCCATGTTAACCTTGGACGACCAGTGGACACCGTCGGGAATAGTTGCCATTGCTTTTTTTTCGGTCTAAGACTGTTTTACGGTTCTCCTGAACACTCCTGAAATGTCTGTTTTTAACATTTGCGCGTGGACAAGTCCCGACTACTGCTGCTACCCCTTCATGGTGCAAATTTTAAACTTAAGAAATCGGATTTTTTTTACCCGCAACCTACTGTGCGATGAGTTAGAGCTTACGCACATGCAATAAAAACCAAGACATTGTGTGTACAGGTGATATGGGTACCTTATTTGTACGATGGTGCAAACATTATCACGCATACGGTAACTTTGACCAGAGAAGGAAAGTTCATTTCCGGAATCAGAAATTGAATAAAATTTCATGTTGTTGGTCGTGACACCTAGCGTTAGAAATCACACTTCTCATACGGAAAATCCCAACAGTGTTGAAGCAAAAAGGAAATATACTTCCGAGGCAGGTTCACCAACTTAAAGACTCGTATTCTTATGAAAAGTATGGATGGCATAAAATAGTCTAATGAAAATGGATCGTTCCTGTTATGAGTAATTTTGTAAGATAGACATATCGTCTGTTTCCTGCAATAGGAGTAAAATTTAATAATTAGGCTGCCTTCTTGGATATTCTGAACGCCACACTACTTTCCCATACCAATATTGCATGGTTTTAGAGCCTAAACACCATTAAACAATCACCATCATGATTTTTTTAGCCACCATCATGGATTTTAGGCCACCATCTTGGATATTTTGGTCAGTTATGGAGTCCAAACATCTTCCTCAAACCAAACATACCGTTATTACATGGTTTTAGAACCTAAAACATCATTAAATAGTCGCCGTCTTGAATTTGGAGCCACTATCTTGAATTTTAGGCCGCCATCTTGGATATTATGGACGCTATTTTTATACGCTAGACTTCTTCACCTTACAAAATATACTCATATTGCATGGTTTCAGATCCAAAAATACCATTACACAGTCACTATCTTGAATTTGGAGCCTCCATCTTGAATACCAGGTTGCCATCTTGAATTTGGGAATCGTGGAACTTCTGGTCTCCAATGTTGATTTCCGCACAAAATTCGTCAACAATGCTAAAGCTTACAAAAATAGCCGCAGTTTGATGTGTCTTGGTTCAGTTTTAAATACGGCCAGTACTACCGGTGCTGGTACGGATCACTAATATGGCCAAAACTCCGGAACGCTTAAAGCGATCCGGACCAATTTGAATAGCAAACAATGCGGTAAAATTTCGGTTCAATTCGTTCTAAAATCTGAAAAATCGGCTTATGGGAAGTGCCTTGGTGCTAATAGGAGTGAACTTTTTCTGCGCACATATTTACATACATACATACATGCATACACACATACACACATCATCTTAATTCGTCGAACTGAGTCGATTGGTATATGTGACTAAGCCCTCCGAGCCTTTCATCGAAAATTGTTTTTTTTTATCGGTAGCATTTCACGTACACCACAGACAGACAAAAACATGTAAATAATTTGTTTTCTATATTTTGTAACGCACTGCTTGAACATAGTAGTAAGCCAGCTCGGTAAGCTTCTTGCTGCTGGGCATTTTTTTTTTATTATCGTACAACTTGGACCTAAGGGTCTCAGATTTTCATAAAACTTTTTCCACAGGCAGGGCTCATGGATAAATAAATAAAAAAAATGAGAAAAATTTAGGGTCGCCAATTTTCCCGGAAAACTCAGGTGGAAATTTCTTGTTTTCCCCTGTCACTACTTACTTTGAAAAATCATAACTCAACGAAGCATCGTAGAAACAAAACTGTTTTTAGAAAATGAAAGCAAATTTTCTCAGAAATAAAAAAAAATATGAACTGGACAAAGTTCGCCACATTTTTTTTTAGTTTTTATTAATGTGTATTTTAACTTTAATGCTAATTCTACACTAACAGTTTGCCATGCAATTTTCCACAGTTGAGAAAATCCGTAAAGAAAAGCCGGAAAAGCTATGCCAGAGCTCGTGGAAATATTTTGAGAAGGTAATTGCTTAAATTTTTGGAATGCACTTTTTTTTCGTTTTCGAGTTATGGCCAATTTTGTTAAAAAATGTCCAAATGCGCCATAAAAGCCTTTTTTGAAAAATCGAGAACGATGCTAGAAACATAGTTTTTTCATGAAAACGAAAGCGAATTTTCTCAGGAATCAAAAAAAAATATGTAGTAGAAAAAAATTTCCACAAAATTTTCAGCTGTTGAGAAAATTCATAAAGAAAAGCTGGAAAAACTACGCTCGAATTCGTGGAAAACATTTTTTTGAGAAGGTGATTTCGTAAGCTTTAATCGTTGAAATTTTTGGAATGCACTTTTTTTCTTTCCTGAGTTATGACCAATTTTGTGAAAAATGACCACCATGTAAGCCTTATATTATATGGTAATTTTTCACAAAATTGGCCATAACTCAGGAACGAAATAAAAGGGCATTCCAAAAATTTCAGCGATCAAAGCTTATGAAGTCATCGTCTCAAAAATATTTTTTTGAAAATTTTCCGCAAGTTCGGGCATATTTTTTCCGGCTTTTTTATTATTAATTTTCATAACGGTGGAAAATTTTGTGGAAAACTTTTTCGACTTCATAATTTTTCTGGATTCCTGAGACAAATTGCTTTTATTTGAAAACTTTGTTTCTACGATGCTTCGTTCTTGAGTTATGATTTTTCAAAATAAGTAGTATCAGGGGAAAACAAAAAAAATCCACCTGAGTTTTCCGGGAAAATAGGCGACCCTTAATTTTTCTCATTTTTTTTGTTCATATATCTGTGAGCCCTTGCCTGTGGAAGAAGTTTCATGAAAGTCTGAGAACCTTAGGCCCAAACCTGTACGATAATAAAAAAAATCCCCTGCTGATAACTTATAAGGTTTAGTATTTGGAATGTAGGAAGTTACAGCTTTGGTTTTGATTGTGCAGAAACACGTCAAAAAAAAAATGATTCCTTTCCGTCACTTTGAGGCAAATTTGAGTCATTTAATATCGTGTGAACGGCAACGAAAAATTTGCCTCTTATTTTGCACCACTACAATCATCGCCAACAAGTTGCTCTCAGTGGTTATCACAGACACAATGAAACAAAAATTTAGCGGGAAAAATTGGCAACAAGCTGCGAATACGTTGACGTTCGTAGTCGACATTGTAATTGTGAGCGCCAACAAACAACAAAACAACAAATTATATTAACAAATCCAGGATGACCTTGTGCTGAAAAATTCGATTCTTACCTTGGAGATGAAATACCGCTTGCGTTTCCGAATGAGTCATTCGGAACAAAACTTGCAGAACTGCCAGAAGGATTGTAACTAAATCGCTTAGCATCTCCAATGGAACCATTCGTCAACATCTGATTTCTTCCAGGCGGAGCTCGCACATTTCCCGCAGGCGAGTACCATGACGTTGTTGGTTGCAGCGAACGGTTTACGGAACTATTTCTGCTGAAGCTGCTTTCGGAAGTAGTACAAATCGAATGTGTGCGCGTAACGGATGTCGTTGTTACACGGCGACTTACGCGATTTGCGTTATTGGTTGTATTCAAATTCGACATTTCGTGAAATAATTCTGTTACTTCTACCAATAACACAGCTGTTCGAATCGAAGCCAATCAAAGAACTAAGCAAGTGCAGAGAAAGTGTCGATACTGTGTTCCTTATCTTATCTTGTGATAAAGATAAAATTAGCAAAATGTTGTTTGCGACCATAACAAACTAAAAATGTTCCGTTGAAAATCAAAAAGCGCTCCATTGAAACCATATTATCATTTTGCATTTAAATGTAATGGCATGAGTAATGCGTAAGTGTTAAGGTTCCGCGTACTGATGAAACAAGGAATGTTCTAATAAGAAAAAGATAAAAATGGATCAAAATGATAAATTCGACAATGCTCCATAAAAATAGAAAGTTCACTCATAGCGAATTGAATATTAATCCATACAAAGAAAATTGTACTATTAAATTAAAACGTTCATACATTTGCATAACAATATGTAACAATAATTATTAGGATTACACATAATCAACAATGGTAGGTCGCGTTCCAGCCATCGTGTTCAGGCTCTGTGTTTCTGGCCTCCTCATGCCAACCGAATCAGTAGTGACCACCATCTTTGCTTGGTTGTTATCCGGCATTCTTGCAACATATCCTGCCCACCGTACTCTTCCGGCTGTTGCCATCTTCTGGATGCTGATTTTACCGTAGAGTGCAGCGATGCCTTAGTTCATCCGTCGCAGCCACACACCGTTCTCCTGCACACCGCCGATGATCGTCCTCAGCTCACGTCGTTGAAAACACCGGAGTAACGAGTCGGAGACAGATGGACAGATCTCCCATGTTCCATGTCTCATATCCGTAGAAGGCCAACGGTCTTATTGGCGCTTTGGTGCATTTTTACCAGTAATTTCTTCTGGAATCTTTACCTCTTAGGCACGACCCCCACCAATGAAGTGCCTTCGAATATCGCGACTCACATGGTTGTCAGCCGTCAATAAGGATCAAAAATAGACGAATAACCTTACTTCTATCATGACATTAATTCCTAGACTAATCCTATCGTGTTTAATTCCGCCTAGCGGTGTACAGTTCTAATACCCTTGCAAAAGCTCTGGCGATCATGTCCATGTCGTCCGCAAAGTACACAAATTGACCACATTTCGTGAAAATCGTACGCCAGCTGTCGAGTCCGGTTCGTCGTATTACACCCAAACCTCCATTTAGGTAACGAGTCGGGACTGCCTAAATATAATTTTTACCTAAATGGATTCATTACCTAAATTGATTCAGGTGATTAGGATATCGCGCCACTTGGGCGGTGGTTCTATATTCATCTGTTTGCCACTATAACTCAGTTCATTTTGAACCAATTGACTTGAAATGTTGTACACGGGTAGATACTATACCTATCTCACCACATTCCAAAAGTTGTGCCAATCGGTTCAAATTTGACTGAGTTATAGTGGAAAACAGACGAATATAGAACCACCGCCCAAGTGGCGCGATTCCCTACCTAAATGGAATTGAAGATTGCAAAGAAGTTTAAGAAGGGCAAGTGACCTGGTGATTTAAAGGGGGCCAAGCGGGGTTTCAGAGGGACTTCAGGGGTATTTTCGGGGTGTTTGCACGCCGTCCATAAACTACGTACTCATTTTTGGCCATCTCAGACTCCCCTCCTCCCCCTTCGTAGACTTTTGTTCATACAATCAGGTATCAGAAGGCCGGCTCCAGAGGCACGTTATCCTCCATTTGGGACATTTGTGCCATCGCCATACATATGAGCCTATTTCATCATTTACCTGAGGGAGAATGGGACAAGGGATGGGAATAGGGAAAGGGAAAGGTGATGAAATAGGAAGGGGTGCCCTACAAGAGGGAATGAACGCATAAGCGCAACGAGAGCTCATAGCTCATACCACAACGGGGTTAATCAGTGCCCTGAAAAGGACACTGTAAAACGCATAAGCGTAAAAAGAGCCTATAGCTCATTGGAGGTAGCTTGCGACGTCATGCGACTTTCAATATGACATAGAAAGGCACGTCATCAAAAGCATCCTCAATATTCAAGAAATCACCCAAGCAAAAACTACGTTTGAGCGAGTGCTTTCTTGAAAACGTATACAACTTTGTGTAAAAGAGTCACTGTGGACATCCCAAATTGGGAGACATGTGAGTTCACATGAACAGGCATGTTAGCCAGACGAACATCACAGATGTGATAATCGACAATGCGTTTCGAGCATTTCAGAAAGAACAATGTAACCAGATAAATCTGGAACTTATTCCATCTTTTTACAACGCACGCACCCTTTCGGGATAAAACTACAGAGTAATTTCACGCCATGAAAATACCCAATAGAAAACTACAAGAGTTCAAAACAAGTTTGAAAAACTCAAATCCCTCTGGAGAAAAATAGGACAAAGCCCCATTTGCTCCAGGAGATTTGAAGTAAGCAGAGCTTTTTAGTGTCCACTAAATCGATTCTATAGCTACAATCCTCGGGGTAGAAGCTAAAGATTCGTAGCTATACAAAAGACTGGTTTATCCGAAGATATTTAGAACTTGAACAGGTCCGAGTTCCATTCAGGAATACCTCTTGCGGTCCGCACAGACCGCAGAGGACAAGCTTCTTTCAAAGCAGTAGCTATGGTATACCACAATGAAGGGCGTTGTAATAACAAAACCATAATGAAACTCTCTTGGAGTAGCAATGGAAGCGAGTTATCCATAAAATGTGATCGCAACCAATTATTACAGGTACCCTAGCTTGTTGAGCAGGGACGCCTAAATACGCAAAGTTTGCGAAGGAACACTCCAAAGTGCAAAAAGGTCAAATAGAGGGTCCTCATCTGACACAGGCCAATCAGTCAACTCATGACAAGTTCTGCTCATGCAGAGTTGGGTTAGGTGCAATTCTATGTTAAGTTAACCATGAACTGTACTACCTAAGTATTCCATCAAACTGAAGCATCTCAAATCAATGTTTGAGCTACTTCAGATGCCAAATATCAGCGGAAAGATGCTGAAAACAAGAGCTTGCTTGAAGGCATCCACAAGGAAAGGTTGAAACATACTGTTAACGTTATTCTAAAATATAGCATGCTCGAGGCACGACAGTTCATCTATAATGAAAAAAGCAAAGCTGGGTTCACAAGGTAACCTGTATGTACAGAAGTTAGCCTACGAAAATGAACTTTTTGAAGTAGATCCACTTGGGCTACATACGCTTTTTACGCTGAAAATTGATCTGAGGTTTCCTAGCCGTAGCCACTACCCAAACTAGACAGGATTACACTCTTCACAATCACAGCACAAAAAGGAAACATCAACGACGAACCAAATCGGTGTCAATTGAAAAACGCCAATGGCGAAAACGCATTTAGCGAACCCGTATAGGCAATAATATAAGCTAATTATCAACATTTGAATAACCCCGCCCTTATTTAGCCTCAAATTTGAGACTTAAGAAGGGCAACTGATTATCTCGGAGAAACGCAAGGTCCACTACACCATTGCTCCGGTTAGCGCAGTAAGGGCGTAATACTGTGGAGGACGCCCAAATTCTCCACAGGCCCCGTTTGTGGTTAGGTTTTTATTAGACCCCCCTAACCATTCATTCTTTGGCACGGTAAGCATAAAGCCGCATAACACCATGAATTAGGGGTCACCTGTTTAGTGGACTCTTACCACTGGATCAGGCGGTCCGTAGTGTTATTCTTAGCCAATTGAGACAACCGCTACCGACACTACACAGCTATCTAGGCTGATCGGGAAAAGAAGTTAACATTGATGGTCAACTTCCAAATGAACCCAAACAGCCGACAATCGGTTCAAATTTGACTGAGTTATAGTGGAAAACAGACGAATATAGAACCACCGCCCAAGTGGCGCGATTCCCTACCTAAATGGAATTGAAGATTGCAAAGAAGTTTAAGAAGGGCAAGTGACCTGGTGATTTAAAGGGGGCCAAGCGGGGTTTCAGAGGGACTTCAGGGGTATTTTCGGGGTGTTTGCACGCCGTCCATAAACTACGTACTCATTTTTGGCCATCTCAGACTCCCCTCCTCCCCCTTCGTAGACTTTTGTTCATACAAAATTTTCGAAATTTGTATGGAGCGTAGACTTTGGCCAGACCACCCCCCCCCCCCCGACCTCCCTTACCCCAAACCACGTGATCACTTTTTGGGAGATTCCGAACGCCCCCCGCTACACCCGCATGGTTTTTGTTCATCCAAAAAAAAATGCAGGTACGTTACATGTGGAGGATTTCGAAGGTATTTCAGATAGCTTTAGATGATATTTGACGAGTTTCAGAGGCGTTACTCAGGCGTTACGTTGGTGATTTCGGTGGTTTCTGAGGGTCACAGGTGCGTTACATGGGGTCCAAGAAGATTTTAGGGGGATTTCGAAGGCATTTCAGACAGCTTCAGATTATTTTTGGCTAGTTTCAGAGGCGTTTCTCAGGCGTTACGTAGGTTTTTTTTTGGGTTTCTGAGGGTCTCAGGTGCGTTACATGGGGTCCGAGGGGATTTTAGGTGGATTTCAAAAGCATTTCAGTTAGCTTCAGATGATTTTTAGCGCGTTTCAGAGGCGTTACACAGGCGTTACGAAGGGGATTTCGTTGGTTTCTGAGGGTCTCAGGGGCGTTATATGGGATCCGAGGGGGTTTTAGGGGGATTTCGAGGGTGTTTTAGGCAGCTTCACACTATTTTGACGGGTTTTAGAGGAGTCACACAGGCGTTTTAGGGAGTTTCGGAGGGTCTCAGGAGTGTTACAGAAGATTTTGAGGGGGATTAAGGGGGCCTACAATTTCCGAAAACACATTTCACAGCATCACAGCTCTTAAGTAAGCTTCAGATAGATTTCAGCGGCGCTTCAAAGCGTTTCCTCAACGATTCAGGTTGCTTAAGAAAGTTCTTAGGAAATCTTAAACAGTCCCAAACCAACCCCATCCCCCTCATTGCTCCCCCTGAGCATGCCCTGAACTCCCCTTAACTTCACTTGCAACTTAATTCCCTTAAACCAACCTTATCCCTAATCTAAAACACTCCAACTGCTCTGAACACAATCAGATTCCATTTAGGTAACGTTACCTACAGGGACCTAAATAGATTTTACCTAAATGGATTTGACCTAAATGGAGATTTCAGTGTACACCTTCCATTCAAAAGTAGGCAATAGTCCCCAGCCAACTAGCTATGAGCTCACCCAAGATAAATTCCAAATGAAAATATGGAAGGAGTCTTGAGAAAAATAATCATGAAATGTTAGGTATATTTCTTCCATTTCATATGACATCAAAGAATAATTTTGTACGATGTCTCAATGAAAAGCATGTCATGTCAAATTCTCCCAATTCTGAATTTTGAATTCAACGCATGTCGTTCCCACAACTGAAATTCTATGCATAACAGTCCCACTACAAAATTCATACGCAAAATCGATGCATCAGACATTTTTAGTTACTTACTTCACATAATAGCATGAATATCCCAATGCTGCATAGTTGATTTTATTCTTTTAAGTTGGCATTACGTTCCAGCTGGTACTCCACGTGAATGAAAACTACGGTTTACTCTCAACTATCAGTTTCAGCTTAACCTTCACGACCCGACCCCTGACAACTCATTTTCAAAATGTTGGCATTTCATCAACTTTCATCCGATATTTTCGAAGTCGTCCTCAATCGATCATAAATTGGTGCTAGTTTATTATACTGAAGTGGCCATGCAATATCCGAAACTATTCCGGAGATATTCCGGATTGTGCTGGAGTAGGGGGTTGCCAAAATGGCTAAAAGTGATTATTTCGTTGGTTATTGTGTTTGAACTATTGATTTTCAGCAAAATGTTTGTTGCGAACAGTGAAACCACAGAGAACAGACGTCTATCTTCGCTTTCTGCCTTGTCTACCCATAATCGCATAGTTGACGTAACCACCATTGACAATGTCAGCACTCACAAGCTAATATCTATCAAATGTGCATAATTGTGACTTGAATTGTGACCACTTTTATTCAATAGAGCACAAGATCTAATCACTAGCTAGATATCAACGTGAAAAAAGTCATAAACTTTTAATTAATCATTGTTAAAATTTCAAAAGTGTGCTCAAAACTACAGTGGCGCTTACGTCAACTATGCGATTATGGGCAGTTGTGTAAAACTTTGTAACGGTCTTATCAGAGTATGTCGTTATGCTTCCGTTGCGTGGCGTTAGCGTCCCATCACTTACATTGCCTTGTTGTCATTTTTGTTTCCAGTGTACGCTGTTTTTGGCATTTTAGCGCTCGTGTCACTTTGTGGGTGTTTTGTTGGTAGATTCATGGAATAGAGTTAATAAAATATAGAGGATTAATGTCGCTTCTGTTCCCTTTGTTCTCGTTCGCAAACATGCCGGGTATCTATCTGTCAAACTGCATACTTTTTCGCTTTGACACTTATATCCCTCCCTATCTCCGCCAGCAAGAGATGTTGCGGCGGCGACGCCAGCGACATTCGTCCTCTATAGTTTATTAACTCTGGGCTGCAAATCGGTGAGTCGATAAGGAGAGCGTCCAACACAGCTCTGGTCCTCACAAGTTCCTACCTCATGCTTCCACGGGTAAAGCGATGACAAAGACCGCCAGCTAAGAGTTGTGTGATTAGCTGGTAGTGCAGCCTGGGCACTGTTGTCCTTCTGACTTCAGCTAGATTGAGGAGGTACGATCCGAGCGTCTGTTCACCAAAGAGGTGCGGCTCAAATAGCGTCTGTTCTGGCATCCAGCGGCTAAGTAAGAAACGCTGCACCACGCCCAGCTAGATCCAAGGTGGTAACCCCATCAGCGTGGTTGTCCTAGTGTTGGTTGGGACGTTAAACAGAACCTGCACGATGGCCCTCCGGCGAGACAGGAGTGTTGGCGTAGGCACAATAAGCCACCCGTAAAAAAACCCCATTGCGAATAACATAGGAGAAAATACGACTCGATACAATCGGCATGGCCCATATAGCCGAGGCGGTAAACGCACGGGTATTCAGCATGACCATGCTGAGGGTGACGGGTTCGATTCCCGGTCGGTCCAGGATCTTTTCGTAAAGGAAATATCCTTGACTTCCTTGGGCATAGAGTATCTTCGTGCCTGCCACACGATATACACATGCAAAATGGTCATTGGCAGAGGAAGCTCTCAGTTAATAACTGTGGAAGTGCTCATAGAACACTAAGCTGAGAAGCAGGCTTTGTCCCAGTGAGGACGTTACGCCAAGAAGAGGAGAGGAGGACAATCGGCAAAGACCCACGCGACGAAATAAGGACTACGATTGGAAACTTGGAACATGGAATTGCAAGTCACTAGGTTTCGCAGGATGTGACAGGATAATCTACGACGAACTACATCCCCGCAACTTCGACATCGTGGCGTTGCAGGAACTTTGTTGGACTGGACAGAAAGTGTGGAAAAGCGGGCATCGAGCGGCTACCTTCTACCAAAGCTGTGGCACCACCAATGAACTGGGAACAGGATTTATAGTGTTGGGCAAGATGCGACAACGTGTGATCGGGTGGCAGCCGATCAACGCAAGGATGTGCATGTTGAGAGTTAAGGGCCGTTTCTTCAACTACAGCATCATCAACGTCCACTGCCCACACGAAGGGAGACCCGATGACGAGAAAGAAGCGTTCTACGCGCAGTTAGAGCAAACATACGATGGTTGCTCGCCGCGTGACGTGAAAATCGTTGTCGGCGACATGAACGCGCAGGTAGGAAGGGAGGAAATGTACAGACCGGTAATCGGGCGAAACAGCCTACACGCCGTATCGAATGATAACGGCCAGCGATGCGTAAACTTTGCAGCCTCCCGTGGTATGGTAGTCCGAAGCACCTTCTTCACCCGCAAAGATATCCACAAAGCCACCTGGAGATCACCTGACCAACAAACAGAAAACCAAATCGACCACGTTCTAATCGACGGTAAATTCTTCTCAGATATAACCAACGTCCGCACATACCGCAGTGCGAATATAGATTCGGATCACTACTTAGTCGCTGTATGCATGCGCTCAAAACTTCGACAGTTATCACCACGCGTCGAAGTCGAACGCCGCAGCTCAACATCGAGCAACTTCGTAACGTAGAAGTGGCTCAAGACTACGCGCAGCAGTTAGCAGTGGCCCTACCAACGGAAGAGCAGCTTGGCGCAGCTACACTTGAAGATGGCTGGAGGGACATCCGATCCGCCATAGGTAGTACCTCGGCTACAGCACTAGGCTTCGCGACTCCGAATCACAGAAACGACTGATACGACGGCGAATGTGAACAGTTGAAAAACGAGAAGAATGCAGCATGGGCGAGAATGCTGCAACACCGTACGAGAGCGAATGAGGCACGTTACAAACAGGCGCGGAACAGGCAGAACTCAGTCTTCCGGATGAAGAAGCGCCAGCAGGAAGAACGAGATCGCGAAGCGATGGAAGAGCTGTACCGCGCTAAGGACACACGAAAGTTCTACGAGAAGCTGAACCGCTCGCGCAGAGGCTTTGTGCCACAAGCCGACATGTGCCGAGATAATCACGGGAATATTCTCACGAGCGAGCGTGAGGTGGTCGAGAGGTGGCGGCAGCATTACGATGAGCACTTCAATGGCGACGTTGCAAGTACCGAAGGTGGCGTGGTAACAGATCTAGGAGTATGTGAACAGGACGAAAGACTTCCGGCCCCTGACCTTCAAGAGATTGAGGAGGAGGTTGGCCGGTTGAAAAACAACAAGGCCACTGCAGCAGATCAACTACCAAGCGAGCTTCTAAAATACGGTGGAGAAGCACTAGTGAGAGCACTACACTGGGTCATTACCAAGATTTGGGAGGAGGAAGTATTACCGGAGGAATGGATGGAAGGTATCGTGTGTCCCATCTACAAAAAGGGCGACAAGTTGGATTGCGGGAACTACCGCGCGATCACACTACTGAGCGCTGCCTACAAGATACTCTCTCAAATTTTATGCCGCCGTCTATCACCGATTGCAAGAGAGTTTGTGGGGCAATATCAGGCTGGATTTATGGGTGAACGCGCTACAACGGACCAGATGTTCGCCATCCGCCAGGTGTTGCAGAAATGCCGCGAATACAACGTGCCCACACATCACTTGTTCATCGATTTCAAATCGGCGTATGATACAATCGATCGAGAACAGCTATGGCAGATTATGCACGAATACGGATTCCCGGATAAACTGATACGGTTGATCAAGGCGACGATGGATCGAGTGGTGTGCGTAGTCCGTGTATCAGGGACACTCTCGAGTCCCTTCGAATCTTGTAGAGGATTACGGCAAGTTGATGGTCTCTCGTGCTTGCTGTTCAACATTGTTTTAGAGGGTGTAATTGGGAGAGCGGGGATAAACACGAGTGGAAAGATTTTCACGAAGTCCATTCAGCTGCTTGGTTTCGCTGATGATATTGATAATATTGCTCGTAAATTTGAGACGATGGCGGAAACGTACATCCGACTAAAGAGTGAAGCCAGGCGAATCGGATTAGTCATTAAGGTGTCGAAGACAAAGTACATGATGGCAAAGGGCTCCAGGGCAAGCCACCCCGAATTTATATCGGCGGTGATGAAAATAGAGGCGACAACAGCAGAGAAATTCAGAGGCGCATTGTGGCAGGAAATCGTGCTTACTTTGGACTCCGAAGAACTCTACGATCGGATAAAGTTCGCCGTAACACGAAGTTAACTATCTACAAAACGCTGATTAGACCGGTCGTCCTCTATGGGCACGAAACATGAACCTTACGTGCAGAGGACCAACGCACCCTTGGAGTTTTCGTACGGAAGGTGTTGCGTACCATCTACGGCGGAGTTCAGATGGAAGACGGGACTTGGAGAAGGCGAATGAACCACGAGCTGCATAAGCTGCTAAGTGAACCAACAATCGTCCATACCGCGAAAATCGGGAGGCTTCGGTGGGCGGGTCATGTCATCAGGATGTCGGATAGCAACCCGACTAAAATGGTTCTTGAGAGTCATCCGATTGGCACAAGAAGACGTGGAGTGCAGCGTGCTAAGTGGGTCGACCAAGTGGAGGACGATCTGCGGACCCTACGCAGAATGCGGAACTGGAGACAAACAGCCATGGACCGAGTGGAATGGAGACGGCTACTATGTACAGCAGAGGCCACCCTGGCCTTAGCCATAAACTACGTAGTCTCTGTAGGTAAGTGGGGGGGGGGGTGTTCTACGCTACATACTAATTTAAAAAAATAAATGTATGGACAAAAGCCTACGAGGAAGGAGATGGCAAAAATCGAGTCTACGTAGTTTATGGACAGCATGAAACCATTCCTTACGTTTTTAATTCGAGATCTTAATGTTTAAATGTTTTAATGTTTAAAAAAAATATGATTTGCCTCAAGGAAGAGTATTTATTTGTAACAATGCTTCCTCAGTATCGGTACAAAATTTTTGATAACTCGATGAATTTCTAAATTAAACTGAGGTTTCAGCTAGGGTTTCAGTTCAAAGCCAATAATAACATAAAACAATCATTATTTGCCTCAACTCAATGAAAGCAGCTTCATAACAGCTTTAACTTTCCAACCTTTCAATTGAGTACAACTTCTCTAAATAAGACCTTTAAAAAGTCAATTATTCACAAACATTAATAAGCCACAAAACATCGAAATCTAATCCAAACCAGACGACAACCGAACCACAATGCTTGTCACTCCGGCCATGACCGAACAAGCTCAAAATTATTGCGATCAACATACCAAAAGAATCGAATGCCAACACATCCACAGAACCCGCAGTACCCTCGAAATGGTCCCTCAACTTTCGGGATTTCGGATTTCCGCATTCGTATTCATTGGTCTTGTTGCTGTTGGTTGTTATTGGTTTAACATTCACTGCAGCATAAATTTCCACCCACATTTATAGTGCAGTCCCACTCACCGCAGGAGCAGAATCAGACCTTCCATCACCACTGACACCACCGCACCACCGCCACCGCGCACCGCACCGTGGACGACATGATAGTGCTGATGCGAGCTTTGTGACACTCGAGACAGTCAATGCTGCTGCTGGCTGGACATTCCTAGTGCACCCAATAATCGACACGCTCTCGTCTGCAGTGTCGGTAGGTGGCTCGTTCGGATCGTGTTCTGCTTCTCATGGCTCATATGCATATAGTATTGTGATGTCCAGGGTTAGGGATGTTTATCAGAGGGTTCCGATGCTACACGAAGTCCTTACTTATCATTGTTTCTGAGCACCCCTAATAAGTGGTCCCAAGGAACAAAATAGTTTCCGAGGGTTGGGGATGTGGAACACAAGGCACCCCTGCAAGAACAGTGGAAAAAACAATACAACAAAACGTGGACTACCTACAGGGAAAAACAATCCTGTGAAAGCAATCGGAATGCTAAATGAAAATCTGTTCCACTGTAAATTTGAATGTCATATAGCTTTGCGGGTGCTGCTGCTACTGCTGCTGTTGCCGTTACTATTATTGCTGTTTGCATTGCTGTTCTGCGTTGTTGTCCTGTTTAATGTGACATTATTGCTGTATGTTCAATGAAACGGACAGATGATGTTATTAGAGAGTGGGATTTTGGCAAATGGGTCCTTGCTACAGCAGCTGACCACAGCACGGGCTCTACTCGAATGGGGACTGCTGCAGAAAGAGTTGCAAATTAAATTGTTCTGGACGGATTTTTGAATTACTTGTGGTTCAACATAGACGCTTTGCAAAAGGGATACGCACTGTAAGGCAGCAAACCAGAAATATGACATTCAATTATCTGTTCACAAGCAAAGAAAAACGTTAAACATAGAACTCTCATAATTTCCCTTTCTCTGTAACCCAAATGAGTTGTTTGTTGAAAATCATCACACTTTTTTTGGCAACCGGCAAATCACTCTCAACCTGGTCAGCCCACCATGTCCGCCAAGCTTCACGTCATCTAATACAATCCCAATCTTTGCGTGTTAGCTATTTGGTGTTCTTGTAACATGCCCTGCCCACCATATCCTTCCAGCTCTGCTGCGTTCGCCGTAGAGTGCAGTGAGCTCTGGGTAAGTCTTCACCGCCACCAAGATTAAGGACGATCTTTGGGGCAAGAGATTAATGTGTGGCGGCGATGACTTACCTATCCCATAATCTTCTTTACACATCGTACTTCGTTACTTTTATCGGTCTTGAGACTTCCAGGGGAAGCCGTTCTCGTCCATAGCTTTTCACAGCAGAATGAGAAAATCTGCTGATTAGATACCTAAAAGGTGGGTCCTCGGGTTAAGTGGGGATCGACCCACTGAAACTCATTTTCTCTCTTCCTTTCCTTCGTGGTATGCCCTTCAGGGATGATTTTGACAAGGGAGGTACCGTACATGAGTACACTCTATCATTCCACCAGCTACCGCCTTAAGTTGTCCACTCTCCCTAGAGGCTTGACTACCCGTTAGACTCAAGCTGGGGAGGGGTTTGGGGAGGGGGCCAACTCGACTTGCTCTTGGTTGGCCCGCCATTTTCTCTGTAGTTCAAGTATGATTTGGGAGACCGTGGAAGCAATGTCCGTCCTCCTACCTCCTAAACATCCTTACAACAATGTTGTCCGGAGTGATATCTCTACCGAATATCTTTTTTATACTCGACCTTTGCTCCACGAAGCGTGGGCATTCAAAGAGCACATGTTTCGCGGTCTGGTCGCAGTTCGCTTACTTCGGATATGCGGAGGAGCCTGCAAGTCCGAATCTGTGCAAATACCACCTAAAGCACCCATGGCCCGACAGAAATTGTGTTATATGAAAGTTCAACTCGCCATGCGGCCTGCTAGTCTATTTAGACACGCTCGGTATGAGTCTGTGTGATCCATCTTACGCCTCTTATGCCGCGTCGCTCGAAGCACTCTTCATTCGCTGCCACCACTAGTGCTATGGGTATCTTGCGCTGACCTTCCTAAGGCACATCAGCCTGTGGATACTCTCGAGATGCTTCACGTTTCGGGTAACCACTAACGCACTCGACCACACAGCGGCGCCGTACCCTAGTTTGGAGACCGCTACAGTCGAGAGCAATTTACGCCGCTTGCTCGAGACTATTGCGAGTTTGTCATCGATCATGACCCACAGTGTTTTCAGTGATCGCTTGCAGTTGATCATACACCCAGCCGTGGTGATTACTGCCTGCAGTTCAAACTTGCGGTTGTTCACCTTCGTTTTGTACAAGCTGTCTCGAGATCATCCAGTCTTTCACTAAGCCTATCGCATGTACTGCTGTCAATTCCACTTCCTCTGTTATCAATAACATCATCGGCAATGCAAACCGGCTTTACGCACGGTGGATGTGTGAGTCTCAATACACCATCATACGCCGCGTTCCATAGTACCGAGCCCAGGATGGACGCCTGAGGACCCCTCACGGAGATATTGTAGCTCCTTTCACCTTCCTCGGTGTCATAGATTAGCATCCTATTCTGGAAGTGGCTCTCCAAAATCCGGTATAGGGGCATAGGCTATCCCGGGCTCCTAGGGTGTGCATGACAAACTGTATGGCAGCCCAGCTGACGCTGTTGAAAGCATTCTTCACGTCCAGCGTGACGATCGCGTAGTATCGGATTCCCGTTCGCTTTTTTTTTTGACGTGCTATCTCGGCCATTTTGGTTATAGCCTTAGTAGCATCCACCGTCGATCGACCCTTCCGGAAGCCAAAACGGTTGTTCGAGAGCTCAGAGTACAGACCGTCAGTCTCGACCGAATGATGCTTTCCAACAGTTTCCTGGTGGTGTCCAGAAGCCAGATATGTCTGTATATCAAAGGTTTGTGATGTGGCTTCCCGGGTTTTGGCTCATGTGCATAGCAATTCTGAGCATGCCAGGGCTAGCTTCTGTCCGTATTTCAACTTGAGAGATTTCGCTGATGGGATATGTTAGTCGTTCATCACCGTGGCGACATCACTTTAGCCGGTTTGGCCGTAGGGAACGGGGGCCCATGGTCTTGTGTCGTGGTGCGAGAACAACGTTTCCACGATCTTCTGAAATATCACGTGGGAGCGCTCAGGAGGTGCATACGCGCCCTTCGTTTGGTACATGACTACCCTGTAGGCATCACCCAACGGGTCACGTTCACTTACGCACCTTATTCTCTTTGTTCAGTGCCAGTTTAAAAAAGAAGACAATTACACCGTCTTCGACCTTGCGGCCTCTACAGACTGAACTATACTAACATTTGACAACGGACAACACATATAACACCAGTGGCCCAGTGGAGAATTTTTCGTCCGACGAAAAGTTTTGCCCGGCTGGAGCGAGAATCGAACCCACACGTAAGCCTCTTACGAGACGGCTAAACGACTGACGCCGCTAACCGCTCGGCCACGAAGCCCACAGCTGCCCTGTTGAGCTGGCCTCACTTCGTTCCATTCTACTCTCATTGGTGCGAGCTTTTTGCATCCTCCTCCTAACTATGAGTCAGGTTGCGTCTAGTTCTGCGATTTCTGGACACCGCCAGTATACCGGCTTACGCCCATTCCTGATGGATCGTCTTGGCATTGTGGCGTCGCATACGCGGCTCAGGGTTCTAACTTGATCGTCGCTACACAGATCGTCGGTGTTACCCTTCATGAGCAATCGCTCCACAAATGCCGGCTTATCGAGGCTCAATATCAGCCGAGTTCCGCACTGTATCAAATTGCCAGGTGGTCGCTGTGCGTATACCCATCGTCGACCCTCTAGTTTGACCTAGGGTTTACACCCGGGCTCCAGAAGGTCTCATCACTGATGGACTCTGCACCACTCCTACTGCAGTTTTCCCGACTTCCACGTTCAGTCTAGCCATGGCTTCGAGTAGTGCCCAGCCTCTCGCATTAGTCAAGCGGCTCCCCAAATCAATCGCCCAGGCGTTGAAGCCTTCACCGATTACCACGGGACTCAATCCCACTAGTGCGCCCGTCATGTGACCTTTGTTCGCCGCAAATCAGGCATTTTGGTGCCAAGTTGCACTCCCTGGCGATGTGGCCTTCCAGCCCGTACTTCCTGCAGAGCTCACTCCTGTTGAGGCTTTACACGCCCACGACTTGTGTCCTTGCTCAAAGCACTTGAAGGCACGCCACTAGCAGCTCGTAGATGCTGAGCGGGCAAACTGATCAGCCTACTCTGGTCTTACTTACTGCAGTCGCCTTGTTCACCTCCCCTACAGGGAGCTTCAGCTTGATCGTGGGTCGGAACTTGGCTTTGTCGGAACTTGGGACCGAAGTTCCCGCAAGGCTCATCGTTAGCCTCTTAAGCAGCCAGAAAGTTCCATTCGGAACTTTATTTGAACGTCGCGGAACTTGAAAGTGCATTTTGTCAAGGGAAGCGAAACTTTGGGTTACTTGGGTGCTTTTCACTCGTTTTGTCAAACGTTGACGCTGTACGACATAACACAGATTTAATTATGGTTCAAGCGAACATGCTTCGTATCCAGCGATTCATTACATTTGTCAACTCATCATTAGTTATCTAAAAGCCCATGAAAAAAAAAACCAAAGCCTTGTTTTGAGAACAAGCACTTCCAGACCGAATACAATCTGCTTTCCTTCTTTATCAACCTCTATCATCCCATATTATGCTTGTCATACCAAAGAAAATTACTTTTTTTTGTCTCAGCACTTGAGCGAGCAATCACTCGAACTACTAGAAAGGCCCATTAATATCCCAACAACGTCGCACGCAATGGGCCTCTCCTGTTCCCCCACGCATCCAATACCCAAGAAAGCGCAGACCATCGTTGAATGATTGTTTAGTTTTACGCAGGGACTCACTTCCTGCGGAGGGAGAGTGAACTATCATCAACATCACAATTAAATTGTAGCCACACGAAAATGAGTCTTGTTTCTTGGGAGGGATGTGTCCCTTCGAAGAAACAAAAAAAAAATCCAACCTTATGGAGAACCCGGACGAAAAGCCAGACACGAACAACGTTGTGGCCGACTGGTCACAACCATGCAAGTAGGTACGGGCCGGGCCCGAGAGGGAAGCTAATGTTTCAAGAATGATGCGATTTTTTCTCCTTTCACTCGGTTTACGTGTAAATTACCTCTTGTGAGGAAACGAAAAAAAAAGCAACCACCCAAAAGAAGCGAAAAGTTTTGGGGGAAGAATTTTTCGCAAATCATCACAATAGGGGAGAAACTTTTCGGTCTATAGTTCAATCTCTTTAGGGGCTTTCTTCGGGAAAGGACCTTTCGGTTCGGTAAGTGGCAGGTACACGGAAAATTGGATGCAGTACAGAAATGGTCGATTAAAAATTCAAAAAATTCACGGGATACCATTGCTTTTGTAGCTGAATCATTAATGTAAGCTATGATTCAACGTTTCGGATTTTTTATGAGAGACCGATGACAAACAAATGTTCAAAATGATAATCCAGTTGAGTAATCAAATGTTCGGATAAGGGAGTACTATATGAACTAAGCATCCCAAGAAATTCTAGCCTTCCAATGGAATTCCTAGAAAGAATTTCTTGAAGAGCCTCTGAAGCATTCCGGAAGAATTTACAAGAGAAATTCCTGAAGCAAGATCAAGAGATAGTCATTTTGGAAGTCCTGGAGGATATCTGAAAGTAATCCCCTGGCAATCCTTAGAGAAAGCCCCATTCTGGAGAAATCGTCAAAGGAATTCCTGTATCAACTGCTAGAGTAATTCGTAAGGAAATATCCAAAAGTTTCCATAGAAATTGTTTAAAGAAATCTCTAGAGGGATCTCCGGAGACATCTCTGAATGATACTTACTTACCGGTCAGACTAAGGCCTGAGTGTCCTCTGCTGTATGCACTCGATCCATCGTGGCCTTGATCAACCGCATCAGTGCATCCAGGAATCTGTATTCGTGCATAATCTGCCATAGCTGATCTTGATCGATTATATCATACGCCGATTTAAAATCGATGAACTTGTAATTTGTGAGCACATTGTATTCGCGGCATTTCTGCAACACCTGATGAATGGCAGATGACTTATTTGGCCAGATGGGATTCGGCCAAATGGTCGGACACCGAGATTCACGATACCGTCCATCCATTCCACCGGTAATACTTCGTCCTCCCAAATCTTGGTAATGACCCAGTGTAGTGCTCTCACCAGTGCTTCTCCACCGTATTTTAAAACCTCGTTTGGCAGTTGATCTGCTCCAGCGGCTTTGTTGTATTCAACCGGCTAACCTTCTTGGAGATCATGGCCGATAGTCGTTCATCTTCTGCACGTACTCCTAGATCAGTTACCTGGCCGCTTTTGGTCAATAAAATGTCGTTATTTACCCTTTCCTTCTTACGACTTTGAACGACTATTTCTATCTCAATGAAGTGCTTGAACCAAGGGCGTAGCCTGCTTTCTGATCAGGGGGGAGAGGGGTTGAGCTCCTGCAATTCTTGGAGAAATTCCTGTTGGGATTCCTGGAGGAATCCCTTTGAAGCAATATTTAGAGGAATCTCTGGAGAAAATCCTGGAGGATTTCTTTGATCTAATCCCTGGCGGAATCCCTGGAGGCATTCTTAAAAAATCTCTTAGAGGTATTCTTGGAAGAATCCTAGGAATTTATGATAAAATACCTGGAGAATTTCCTTGATGAATTTATGGAGGAATCTCTAGATGAATTCTGGGAGGGATTCTTTGGAAAAAAAAAATCTGAAGAACCTGGAAATTCCTGGAGATATCCTTGGAGGAGTTCTTGTGGAAATCCCTGGATTAATCGCTGGAGAAATTCATGGAGAAATTTCTGGAGGACTCCTTGAAGCCTTGAATTTCTTGGGAATGCCTGAAGGAATTCTGGTAGAAATGTATGAAGTAAATCTTAGAGAAATGCCTGGAGGAAAAATTGCTGGATGAAATACAAGAAGAATCCCTGGAGAAATAACTGGAAAAATTCCCTTGGAAATGGTTCCTGGAGAAATGCCTTTAAAAAATCCTGAAGAAGAAATTCTTGGATAAATACCAAGAGGAATCCTTCGAGAAATTGCTGTCGGGATTCCTCAATAAATTACTGTAGGAATTTTCGAAAGAATTCTTGGAGAAATTCCTCAAAACAATTCCTGAAGAAATTCCTGCTTGAACATCTCCACGAAATTCTCCAGAGATTTCTTCAGACATTCTGGAGGAATGCCTAAAGGAATTCCTGGAGATATGCTTAGAGGAATTTCTGGAGTAATCCATGCAGGTGTCCCTAGAGCAGAGATGCCAGATATACAGATTTTTTTTGTATTATACAGTTGTTTGAAGTTTTATACATACAAGATACAGAGTACAGAAAAATGCAGATTTTTAAAATGTGATACAGATTTCTCCAGAAAACATAAAATTTGAAGCTATTTTTGATAAATCTAATGAAAACTTGATAAAATGCTGCTAAAACTTCAACTAAATTAAGACTGGTTTAGTTTCTGGAGGGATTCCCAAAAGAATGCCAGGAAGAGTTTCAAGAGGAATCCTTGGATAAATTTGTAAAAAAAATCCCAAGTGAATCACTGGAAAAGTAATTGAAAAAACACATGGAGTTCTCGGATTCTAAAGTAATAAAGGTTAACTTTTCTGAAAGACTACCCGGAAGAAATTCCTAGAGAATACTTAGAATAAATCCAGATGGAATTTTTGGAGCAATCTCTAGCAGAATTCTTGAAGGAATACATATACGGATAAATCCCTGAAGAACCCTCCGAAGGAATACCTGCGGAAATACCCAAAAGGTTCTCTGGTGAACTTCCTTAGGGAAACCTTGGAGAAATGTCTGAAGGAATCCTCGAGAAAAGCATTGGAACAATCACTGGAGGAACCTCTAAAGATATCCCAGGAGAAATTCTCGGATGAATATCTGATAAATTGGAGGAATTCCTCCAGAAATACCTGGAGGGATTTCTGAAGGTGTCCCTTAAGGAATTCAAATTTCAAATTCAAACAAATCTCAGGTTTTTAGTTCATAGCATGACGTTTGTTTGAATTTAATACCAGTGAATTTTAAGCTTCTACAGTCTAGAAAGTCCTTCTTTTTCCCTACCGGACCCAGTTCTAAAATATCCGGAAAATTCGGCATGATAAAGTTGTTTTCCATAAAAAAAAATTCCAAAATTTAACGATTCAACCTATTGTGTTACTTTGAAACATTCTATGATAAGATTAAAGTGGTGCTCTTTAAAAAATGCTTAGCCAAATTTCTTCTGGTTTTCGAGAAAAAACGTTTGAAATTATGGATAAATAAAAAAAATATTAGATTAGTTAATACCTTATTTTTTTATCTCTGAATTATTGATTGTCTTGCGTTGGCTCGAATTAAAGAAAATGATATGGGGGTTGGCTCGCCCTTCCCCTGCCCTCCTCTGGCTACGCCCATGGCCTTGAACTAAATTTATTGCAAATCGGTCAAAAAGTTAATGTCAATCGTTGTTTGTGGCGATTTGACGATAAGTTTCAATAACGCGACTGGAAATTGCTCCCTTGACCATCGACAGACAAAAGAATGTGAGAACCTCGCGTCACACTATGACTTACCTTACCGATCAGGCTAAGGCCGGGGTGGCCTCTGCTGTACATAGTGGCCGTCTCCATTCCACTCGGCGCATGGCTGTTTGTCTCCAGTTCCGCACTCTGCGTAGGGTCCACAGATCGTCCTCCTTGGTCCAACTTGGTCGACGCACCTAGCTCGCTGCGCACCACGTCTTCTTGTACCGGTCGGATGACTCTCGAGAACCATTTTAGTCAGGTTGCTATCCGACATCCTGATGACGTGATTCGTCCACCGTAGCCTCCCGGTATGAACGATGGTTGGTTCTCTCAGCAGCTGATGCAGCTCGTGGTTCATTCGCCTTCTCCAAGTCCCGTCTTCCATCTGCACTCCGCCGCAGATGGTACGCAACACCTTCCGTTCGAAAACTCCAAGGCAGCGTTGATTCTCTGCATGTAGGGTCCATGCTTCGTGTCCATAGAAGCTTACCGGTCTAATCAGCGTTTGTAGACAGTTAACTTTGTGTGACGGCGTACTTTGTTCGATCGTAGAGTTCTGTGGAGTCCAAAGTAAGCACGATTTCCTGCCACAATGCGTCTCTGAATTTTTCTGCTGGTGTCGTTGTCGGCGGTCACCAGTAGTAAGCCCAAGTACACAAATTCTTCAACCGCCTCGATTTCATCACCGTCCATAGAAATTCGAGGTGGCGGGCGCGGTGATTCCTCCCTGGAGCCCTTTGCCATCATGTACTTTATCTTCGCCACACTATGAACAAAAGTTATTTTAAATATCAAATTTTGTTGTGTATTAGTTTTTGGGGTCACTAAACTTTTATACAATGAGTGATAAGACTTCTACCATATGGCGGCATTTATGTTACTGCAACCAGCTGTCACTGGTTGTATACGCTATATTTTTATGGATATTGATACGCACTATGAGCGGTCGTGTAAATAACAAACAAGTCGGTTCAATTTGTTTGTTTAGATACAATAACGCTAGAGTGTTATTTAATATATATAAATTGTTGTCTGGTAATACGTATACCAATTTCCCTCACGCTGATGACTTTATCACAATTCCTACTAAATGTGTACAACTTTCAATTTTTTCCTCCTGCCCTTGTGGGGGACACTCGGGTGAACGTGCGGACGTTGGCTGTCTTGTCCGTGATGGAAAGGATCAGTGTGTGATATATTTACTTGCTTTACGAGCTGTCAGAAAGTTTATGGTCATAAATAACCCGGAGGATTTGCCGGGCGCACACTTTCACCGAGCACGTTGCTGCCATCATGATCGAACTCTGGTCGGTCAGAGAGGGTGCGTCCGGTATCCGGACCGGGCGGGAAATTTGCTTGCACGCTCGTCGACCCAGGAAGGTCAACTCGATGCGGCGGCGCGGTGATTGTGTTCCAGGAGGAATGTTGATAAATCGTTTTTAGGTGGTCAATGACGAGTGGATTTTTCATCCGAGACAACCCATTTCCCAGCCACCATGTGTCCCCATTTGTCAAGCCAGAGCGAACGGCACCCACCCCCTCGGGGACCCCGGAGAAGGTGAGCTCGGCAAAACTAACTCAATTTAGGAAACGAGAAACAACAGAGTGCTATAAATTTCAAAAGCTCCCAATGTTCAACGCAGAAGCCATCGGATGCTTCTCTTGTATGCCATTTCGTTACACCTGAGCTGTTTGAAACACAATTGCCACCACTGGAACTGGTGCTGCTTCTGCTTTCGGTTCATTCACAATCAGTTTCTCCAAATCTAATTTCACTACGCTCTCGTATGCAAAAGTGTACTATTTTTCTCCGCTTATCCAATTTCGGTGTAATTTTATTATCTCGTCTACTTCAGTTCCTCTCTATTGTTATTGGTCGATTCCGTACCTTTCCGTATCGATGTTTCGAATCCAATTCACTGGAAATAAGTCGTGCCCAAACTCAAATGGTCTTTAACGTTGCACATCCCAGTTACTCGCTCGGAACAAACTTCAGAGGAAAAATCCCCTTCCGGTGCCAGCCGGCTCAATCCTGAACAATCAATCGAAACGGAACTGCACAGCCGAGCACGATGCAACACTTGAGAAGTTTTGGGAAGTTTTCCAAGTAGGACTTGAAGATCTCCTTGTCGGGCAGCTCAGCTGGTATCCATCCAAACAATATGGCTCAGTTTGTAAAATGCATTGCATGCCGTGGAAAATAAAAAAGTTCTTGCTTGAGTGCACCGAAAGTAAGGAAAACAGAGATCTCATATGCTGCTCAGATGGTTGGTATGCGCAATATATCCGAAAGACACGTTCCTAAACGTGCTCTCCGCCCGGTGAAGCACCGGTGATGCTTTGTATTCTGTGTTGACATCGGGTGACATACTTATGGTGAAGATATGGCACAAACAGAGGATAAAAGTGTTTCTCGCCAATGAGAAACAACATTGTAGAACCGGAGTTATTTAGGTATTTATGTATTGGCAAAGTTGCAAATGGTTGTAGAAAAAACATTTAAACGAAAAAGCTGAAGAACTAGTTGAACGTTCATTATCTTCTGATTATTTTTTTACAATACACGGTGTCAAAATTTTGATTTTTATCGAACTTTCATGTACCTTGGATTTTTCTTAATAGAATATTAGAATTTCGGCTATAATGTATAAATTCAAAATTTGAATATATTCTATCGGGGAAAATTTGAGTTAGCTGAGTTTTTGGCTATTTTCCATACTAAAAATGAATAATTACTATTTTAGCCCAAAAAAAGTCCCATACAAAATGTATGGAAACATGTTTGCCGATGAAATATTTTCTAGTTTTCGGATTATGAATATTGAGCCCAAATTCTAATCATTTTCGAAGAAAAATCTGAGGTACATAAATGTTCGATAATAATCGAAATTTTGACACCGTGCAATAATCTGTTTCTTCAGGGACGGGAAAAAGAAGACATAATTTTCATTGATGACTACAATGCAGCTATGCTTTATGCGTATATCAAGGTGACATCATCGTCGTTCATGAACGATATCTGTTCAATTCCCCCGAACGGTTAGGGTTCTGCATGCAATCAGTACTTTCGCAAAAAGTTCAAGATGTCTCCAACCCAGGCTTTCCAAATGTATTGTCGGGTCGCGATGCGACCCAACTCGCGACGTTTTTGAATTATGTCAAAAGTAGTGCGCATCCTTGTCGTTGTTCTTAGCAACACAGCGCACTAGATGCGAAACAGTTGCGACACTTGTGGACCAAGAAAATGGCAATTTTTGATTGAATGACTGTCTTGATTCCAACCGGATAGACAATACAGCCTTCTCGCAACAGCCCGCGCAAGGCTGAATCGACACTCTCTTATGTGTGCAGACCATCTCTCGTTACCGTGTGCAACACCATCAGTGAGAAATGTAATGCCAACAGCACGCACACGCATGAGCGAAAGATGTATTGAAAGTGAATAAATGACGAGGCCACACCTAAAATTTTCAAGAGCACAAATCTGAAGAACCGAATGTCGGTTTGCGCTGAAAATTTGATCAATTGGTCACCACCAGCGGGTAACCAATCGATCAACTTTTCAGCGCAAACCGACATTTGGTTCTTGAGATTTGTGCTCTTGAAAATTTTAGGTGTGGCCTCGTCATATATTCACCTGAAACAGCCGCTGCTTCGGCTGCTTGCCTGACAGTTGCATACTCGAGTCGTATCGAGCCGAGTGGGAAACGTCGTGAGTACTGTTGGCCGCATGGCGATGACAATCTTCGACTAACCAAGCCGGCTGTCGCATAAAGGGTGTCATAGGCTGTCACGGGAGCACATGGCTTAACGCTAAAAGTTATTCACAAAATATGTGCTCAATATTTTTTTTTTTACAAACATGATGTGCCTTTCACAAGATGCCCCAGGGGCGGAAGGAATTTGTGCAAGCGTTTTTCAAAATTGTAAATTGTCTAAAATATACCACTGATGTGAAATTAAACTCTCTTTTGTATTGAAAACATGGCAGTGCATTTCACGTGCCAATAAAAAATAATGCTATGCAAAATACTCTACTAGAACAAGACTTACAAGTACATATTCTCTATTTGAAAAAATACATAATACATTAAATGCGTCGAAAATGTTAAGCGTGGGATATACCACGATACTCGACACGTTCAACAGAAGTAAAGTACTCGGGCGGTGCGCAGCGATTTTCGTCACTTCGTGTACAGCTAACGAGAGACGGTTTGGGTGAGAGCCGAGGTTGTCATCGGCGAACGAACGCACAGCGAAAGCAGACGATGTGAGCAGTTCCCGACAGTGATGTTGTACGTCGCATGAGTTTTATTCTGTGGGCTGTCATAAACCATGCATTCACAAGGCTGTCATGGGAATAAGAGTGTGACAGCCATCAAAATGCTATCATGACGCGGTACTTTTGGGAAGCCTGCTCCAACCTCTCATCATTCGCCTTCTAATTCGCCACCAACCGCATATGTACTCCGCGCTGCTGTGCTCATTCCACTTATCCACACATCAGTTCTTCTGGTGATGCTCAAACGTAACAGTCGCTGAGTTCTTGAGTTCCATTTTAGCGCATCCAGATGTGCTGGCGGATGTAAATAACTGCGTAAAAAAATCCTATGTCCATCCCTCTTTCTAGTCACTAGTCGCAGCGCGTTGTCATTGGTAACGAATTGAAGGATTCCCTTACCAATAACTGTAAAATAGAAGCGCCCGTCTAGCAAATTGCCAAGTAACTTAGATTTCTTCCGAGCTCCATCATTCAGTCATTGATTTCCCCGGCATTTATGCAAATATTGCTTCAGATATTTCTTTCGGGATTCCTTCATTGTACTGGGAAAAACTTGTAAATTAAAACAGAATATTGATTTCTTGATTTTGCTTTGGCTTACCAAGCCATGTTAGAAGTTACACTGTTGAAAATCAAGAAAGCGACATTTGTAAGGTGCTACGGTTACCCTTACCGTAATCGGTCGGCTGAGGACCGACCCGTCGAGAGTTCAACCGCACACTAATTGTCACACCAATAAGTGATTGGGAGAAGTTGCACGAAGCTCTTGACAATAGTGGTTTCTGCATTGGCGTAACTAGAGGGGGGGCCTGGGGGGCCAGGCCCCCCCCAGAATCCGCCAGGCCCCCCCCAGAAATTTTTCATGACTTTATATATGGAAATTAGAAAAAATCTGAAAACCACTGTCGTGGTGACAAACATAGATCTATGATAGACATTTAAATGGCATAATATGTGTTCAAATTGACAGTTATTGGAGACTATTCTCAACTTGTCACACTTTACAAGATCATTGTTCAAAATGGTCTATATAATTAGTTAGTTTTGATTTCCAAACATGGGGTCTCCAGTTAGCCTAGTGGTTAAGGCTATGGATCGCCAAACCGGAGACGGCGGGTTCGATTCCCGTTACGGTCGGGACAATTTTCTTGACTCCCTGGGCATAGTGTATCACAATATACAATTGCATGCAATGGCAGGCAAAGAAAGCCCTTCACTTAATAACTGTGGAAGTGCTCAAAGAACACTAAGTTGAAGCGAGGCAGGCCAAGTCCCAGTGGGGACGTAGAATCGCAAAGAAAAAGAAGAAGAAGAAGATTTCCAAACATTATATAACCAGAATTATATAAATAGCAATGCTTTGTTAGTCTTCTTTTTTTTTTTCTTTTTTTGAATCGCTGAGAAATTAAATCTAAATGATAATTTCCAGGAATTCTTTAGGATTCCAGGAGTATCTTTAAGAATCTTTGAATTTTCTAGCAGCATTACTGCAAAATATGGTTAAGTGCTTCTTTGTGGAATTCAAGTATCATGTGGGAAAAAATCTGGTTGAATTTGCAATGGAATTCCAGCAAAAGTTTTTGGATTCCTAGTGATAATAGATGCTACGTAATAAGAAATGATCCATGTAGCTCAAGCGTAAACGCGAGTGTATTATTTAAAACCATGCTGGAGGTGATTTCTAGTCGGTCACTAATATCTTTTATTTCGGGTATTTGTGCGTCTATCAAACAATGCACACATTCAAAAGGCCATTGATGAAATTTTAATATATTTAAAAGCTTTTGCTGCAAGGGGTAATGATGGTATTCATGATTGGATTCCTTAAAGATTTCTCGGAGATAATTGTGAAAGAATTCCTGTATGACTACTTGGAGATTTTCTTGGCTTCTGTGTCCCTCTAAAATTATCTAAAAGAATTCCAATACAAATCGCTGGAGGAATTCCTTCAGAAATCCTTCAAATTATTCAAAAAATCTACAAGTAATTCTAAAAACCCTGGAGTGAATCCGTGATAAAGATTATGAACGGATTACTGAAATTTTTGAACTTATCGCTGAATAAATTTTTGTATAAATCCAGAGAGAAATTTCGGAAGAAATCATTACAGGAATTCCCGGAGCAAAACCTGCAGGAATCCTTGGAGAAATTTCTGAAAGTATACCTGGAGGAATTCCTGGATGAATTCCTGGAGGAATCCAAAGAGCAATTCAAGACCAACAATTGAAAAGGCCACAACAACATTTTGTAAACAAACATGTTTCTATCGACTTGAGGCCTTTTGAACTCCACCCACACACTTCACCACCACTAACAAAAAGCGCAAACAACAAGCTTTCTGATAGTGGTGGTGAGATGCGTGGGTGGATCTCAGAAGGCCTCAAGTCGACAGAAACGTGTTTGTTTACGCAATGTTGATGTGGCCTTTTCAATTGTTGGTCTGGAATTATGCGAGAATTTCAGAAAAAAAAATCTGAAGAATCCGCATCAGAAATCCCTGTAGAAATTACTAGAAAAAATTTAGATGAATCCTTGGAGGAACTTCTGGACGCATTCCTGGAGGAATCTCTGGAAGAATTCTTCGAGAAATCACAGGAGCAATTCCTAGATGTATTTCTGGAGGAAATCCTGGACAACCTTCTGGACAAATTCCATGCGGAATCCCCGAAGAAGTTCCTGGACTAATGCCTGGAGCATTAGGGGATTTTTTTTATTATCGTACAAATTGGTACGAAATCCTGGACAAATTCCTGGCGGAATCCCTGGAGAAGTTAATGGAGTAATTTCTGAAGGAGGCATCCCTGGAGAAGTTCCTGGAGTAATGCCTGGAACATTAGAGAAATTTCTGATGAAATTCCAAGATAAATTTCTAAAAGAATTCCCAGAGGAATTTCTGGAGGAATTCCAGGAGGAATTCCATGAGGAATTCTTGGAGGAATTTCTGGAAGAATTATTGGAGGAATTTCACGGAAGAATCCTTAGTGAAATCCCAGAAGGAATTTCTGATATATTCCTGGAGTAATTCCTGGTGGAATTTCTGGAGGAATCCGTGAAATAACTCCTGGACGGATTTCTAGAGGAATCTCTCTCTCTCTTCTTGGCGTAACGTCCTTATTGGGACAAAGCCTGCATCTCAGCTTAGTGTTCTATGAGCACTTCCACAGTTATTAACTGAGAGCTTCCTCTGCCAATGACCATTTTGCATGCGTATATCGTGTGACAGGCACGAAGATACTTTATGCCCAAGGAAGTAAAGGAAATTTCCTTCACGAAAGTCCCTCAGCATGGTAATGCTAAATACCCGTTTGTTTACCGCCTCGGCTATATGCGCAGTTTTAAGAGGAATCTCTGGAGTTGAAATTCATGGATTAATTCTTGGAGAAACCTGCAAGAATTTCCCTTGGAAAAATTCCCATAAAATTTCCTAAAGAATCTCCTGAAAGAATATCTGAAGTAATCTCTGAAGTATTTCCTGCAGAAATTTTTGAAGGAATGCTGTAGGAATTTCCGAAGAAATTCCTGGAGGGATTCCTGGATCAATTTCTGAAGAAATTCCTGTAGGAATTTCTGAAGAAATATCTGGGGTAGATCTTCGTGGAATTCCTGGAGGAGTCCCTGGAGAAATGCCTGGATGAAATCCTGGAGGAATACCTGGAATAAATCCTGGATAAATTCACAGAGAAATTTCTGGGGGAATTTCTGAAGGAATCATTGGAGGATTTCCTAGAGAATTCCCGAAGAAATCCTTGAAAGAATTCCTAGACGAATCTCAGGAGGAATTCATACAGGAACCCCTGCAGGAATTCTTGGAATAATTCCTGGAAAAACTCCGGGAGGAATTTCTGGGGGAATTTCTTAAGGAGTCCCTGGAGAAATTTCTGGAGAAATTGCGGTAGTAATTTCTGAAGGCATTCTTTTAGGAGGACTTTCTGAAGGAATTCCTTGGGCATTTCTGAAGAAACCTCTTAAGGAATTCCTGGAAAAAAATCTTAGAGAAATTTCTACAGAAATTCTTGGAAGAATTCCTGAGGGAATTCTTGGAAAGAACCCTGAAGGAATCCCTGAAACAAATTTCTGGAGGAACCTCATAAGGCATTCCTGGAGGAACTTCCGGACAACTTCCATGCGGAATCCGAGGAGGAATTCCTGGAGAAATCTTTATATGAAATCTTGGGGAAATTCCATGAAACTATTCATGGAAGAATTCCAGGAGGAATCCCTAAATCAATTCTTTGAAAAATCCTTCAATAAATTCCTGGAAGAATCTGTAGAGGAATTCTGAAGAAATTCCTAGAGGAATTCTGAGAGGAATGTCTGGTGGAGTTCCAGGAGAAATTTGAAAAGGCATTTCTGGAAGAATTACTGGAGGAAGTATCGGTGGAATTTCTGGAGGAATCCATGAAATAATTCCTGGAGGAATGTGTAGAGGAAACCGAGGAGAAGAAATTCCTGGATTAATTTTTGGAGGAAACCCTGGAAGGATTTCTGGAGGAAATCCCGGAAGAATTCCTGAAGCAATTGCTGTAAGAATTCCTGGATCCATTCCTGAATAAATTCCCGGGGGTATTCCTGAAGAAATCCCTGGGGTAATTCCGGTGAAATTCGTGGTAGAAATGCCTGGATGAATTCCTGGAAGAATGCCAAGGCAATACCTGGAATAATTCTTGAATGAATTCCGGAAAGAATTTTTGGGGAAATTTTTAAAAGTATCCCTTAAGGATTTCCTGGAGGATTCCTGAAAAAATATTTGAAAGAATTCCTAGAGAAATCTCAGGAGGAATTCATGCAGGAATCCCAGGAGAAATTATTGGAATAATTCTTGGATAAACTCTGGGAGGAATTCTCGAGGAAATTTCTTAATGAATCCCTGGAGGATTTTATAGATTGGAGAAATTGCGGTAGTGATTTCTGAAGTAATCTTGGAATGCCTGGAGGAATCCCTATAGAAATCTCTGGAGGAACTTCTGAAGGAATGCCTGGACCCCTGGATAAATTTCTGGAGACATTCCTGTATCAATTGCTGGAGGAGTATCTCGAGAAATTCATTAAGAAATCCTTTGAGGAAACCCTGGAGAATTTCCATGAAGAATCCCTGAAGAATTTCCATGAAGAATCCCTGAAGAAATTCCTGACTAATGCCTGGAGCAATCTCTGGATAAATTCCTAGATGAATTCCTGGTGGAGTTTTTAGAAGAATTCTGGGAGGGACCTCTAGAAGAACTCCCGGAGCAATCTCTAGATGAATTCCTAGCGAAATCCTGAGATGAGTCCATGGAGAAACTCCCAGGAGAAATTTCTAAAGAAACCTGTTGAAAAATTCCTGGAGGAATCCTTAGAGAAATTTCTAGAGAAATTCTTGGAAGATTCCTGGGAAAATTCTTGGAAAAATCCCTGGAGGAATCCCTGAAGTAATTTCTGGAGGAACCTCAAGAGGAATGCCTCCAAAGTTCTGGGCAAATTCCTGCAGGAAGTTCTGGACAAATTCCTTGCGGAATCCCAGGACGAATTCCTGGATAAATTTGTAAAGGAATTTTTGGGGAAATTCCGAGGAACTATTCCTGGAATGAATTCCTGGAAGAATCTCGAAAGAATTTCTGGAAGCAATTACTGGAGGAATTTCAGAAGAAATTCCAAGATAATTTTCTGAAGAAATTCCAAGATAAATTTCTAAAAAATTCCAAGAGAAATTTCTGAATAAATTCCAATAGAAATTTGTAGAGTAATTCCCAGAGCGATTTTGGATGAATTCCAGGAGGAATTCCAGGAGGAATTGCGGTAGTAATTTATGAATGGATTCCTATGGGAGTTCCTGGGTCAATTCCTGGAGGACTTTCTGAAGAGATTCTTGGGGTAATTCTTAAGAAACCTCTTGAGGAATTCCTGGAGGCATCCTTAAAGGGGAAATTCCGTAGAACTATTAATAGAAGAACTCCAGGAGGCATCCCTTATCGAATACCTTGAGGAATCCCCAAATGAATTCCTTGAAGAATCTCTAGAGGAATTCTGGGAGAAATTGGAGAAAATCCATGGAGAAATTTCTGAAGGAATTCCTGGAGAAATTTTTAGAGGAATTCTGAAAGGAATTTCTGGTGGAGTGCCAGGAGGAATTTCTGGAGGAATTCCAGGAGGAATTCCAGAAGGATTTTCAGGAGGAATTACTGCAGAAATCATCGGTGGAATTTCTGGACGGATCCATGAAATAATTCCTGGAGGAATGTGTAGAAGAAACCCTAGAGAACAAATTCCTGGATTAATTCTTGAAGGATTGCTGGATCCATTCTAGAATAAATTCCCGGGGGAATTCCTGAGGAAATACCTGGGGTAATTCCCGTAGAAATTCTTGGTAGAACTCTTGCAGAAGACACTTATAAAACGCGACGCGAGACAGACACAACACTTGTTATTCTTACGAACCGTTAAAAAGGAGATATAATTACCTTTTTGAGTCGACCGGTTTCGGGCTCGTTGTTGCCCATCGACAGGACGATGTCTGACCCTGAGAAGTCCCTGGAGAAATGCCTGAATAAAATCCTAGAGGATTATCAGGAGGAATACCTGGAATAGTTTTTGAAAAAAAAAATCCGGGAGGAATTTCCGAAGGAATCTCAAGATTTATGATGAAATACAAAGTTCGATTTCTGAGAGAATTCCAGGAGGAGTTTCTGATGAATTCTTAGAGGAAAGACTGAAATCCTGGGCATTCCTGGGGGAGTTTCTGAAGGAATCCCAACAAGAGTTCTTGCAGGCATTTTTGAATTAATCCCGGAATTCGTTTTTGAAAGAATAACAGAAGAAATTTCCGGTGAATCCCTGGAGGAACTCGAAGTAATTTCTGAAGAAACCCGATGAGCAATCCCGAAAGCAATTCCATGAGGAACTCTATGGAATCTCAGAAGAGCTTTCTTAGCGAATACCTGGAAGAATTTTAGTAGGAATATCCCTGGATAAAAAAAAATTGAAGAAATCAATGTCTGCAGTAATTGTTGAAGGAATACTAGGATCCCTAAAGGTTTTTTTGTACAATTTTTTCAAACAATTCTTGGGGTATTTTTTAATAATCTCTAGGTAAAATTTTCTAAAAGATTTTCTGGAATACATTCCTGCAGAAATACTTCGAATCATTCCAGATGTAATTATTGGAGCAATCTCTAGTGGAATTCTGGAAGCATATATGGAGAAATCTCCAGTTAGCCTAGTGGTTAAGGCTATGGATTGCCAATCCGGAGACGGCGGGTTCGATTCCCGTTCCAGTCGGGAAAATTTTCTCGACTCCCTGGGCATAGTGTATCATTGTACTTGCCTCACAATGTACAAATTCATGCAATGGCAGGCAAAGAAAGCCCTTCAATTAATAACTGTGGAAGTGCTCAAAGAACACTAAGTTGAAGCGAGGTAGGCCAAGTCCCAGTGGGGACGTCGAGCCATAAAAAAGAAGAAGAAGATATGGAGAAATCTCTGTAGAAATCTCTGAATACCTGCAGAAATGACTTAAAGGATCTCTGGAGAATGTCCTAAAGAAAACCTCGAAAAAAGCACTGGAACAATTGCTGGAGGAACCTCTAAAGCTGTCCCAGGACAAATCCCCGAAAAAATGTCTAGTGGAATCCCTTGATGAATTCTTGATTGAATTTCTGGAAGAAGCCATGATGGAATCACTGAAGCAAGCTATGGAAAAAAATCTTGGAGGAATTGTTCGTACTCATATAGGGTCTTGTACCATTTGGGCAGGTGTACCTATTTTGGGCACTTGCCGCTATAACTAAGTCATTTTCAAACCGATTGATTTGAGTGTTTGTATAGAGTTAGATACTGTACGTACCTAACTCTACACAAAATTTCAAATCAATCCGTTTGAAATTGACATAGTTATAGCGGCAAGTGCCCAAAATAGGTACACCTGACCAAATGGTACAAGACCCTAGTTTACGAAACTATGAACAAATCTAAAACAGTCATTTTGATTACTCAAAACTACAATACCAATTTGCATATTCACATATCAGGCGCCCATCCCGCTTAAAATTCATCTCAAGTCAGGCCCCCCCTGGGCCCCCTCCAGGAAAAAATCCTAGTTACGCCAATGGGTTTCTGCTTTTAGTAGTGTTGCGTGTACGAACACGCTGCATTACACGAACACTACTTGAGTTACTGGTGGAAAATAGTAAACAAAGATCAGCTGTTCCCAGCAAAATCAAATGGGCATATTTTCAACCAGTAGATTTGCATTAGTGTTCGTGACACCACGCTGCGAAACCACTATAGAGGTAATCACGTTCAAATGTATGCGTGCCTTTTTAGTAGATGTAGTTGTGAAACTGCGAGGAAAATATTTGCACTCTTGCCCCGGACGTTAGTTTTATCATTATTTACCCGTTTTACCCAAATCGATTGGGTAATATTTGCATATGCAATCTGAGTAGCCTTTCAATCGGCGTGCACTTCTGTGTGAGGAAAATTTGCGCTAGTGTTCGTGTGTTGAAATGTCACTTATCTCTATTAAACATAATTTCCTCTCCCGCTTTGACACACATGTGCACAACAGTGTATGTGTTAGATGTTCATCTAATCCCATCCGAAGGTTTGGATTGTGAAAAGAAGATAACCATGTGCGACTGTGGAATCGAGTTCAGTTCTAGGCATGCTGGCGACGGAGATAGTCGAGTGACTCCGTAGCTTGAAGGAATAGAAGCGCCCGTCTAGCGAATTGGTCATCAATATCAGTGCTGACGCGATTCAACTTTTTGCGCGCCAAAGTATGATTGCCCCCAAAAAGCTTGTTTTTGGGATATATTTGGTTTTCACGAATTTTACCTAATAATTTTTGCTCAACTCCTACAGCATTGATGTCAAATAAATTGTCCCCTTAATGCTAGAACTTCTTTACACGCAATTTGACGTTTTTGAGTTAAATATGCCATTATATCGAGCTTTTTGGGCTCTATAATATAGCCGAAGACCAATAAATTACGATTATAAACTACGAAAATATTCATCATTTGCAAAACTAGGTTTCTCGGTGTAGAATACAAGAACTGCGTGCTATAACTAGGTATCACGGAGAAAAACTATGCTAGTTTAAAACAACAAATATATTGGTTGAATTCCAAACTACAGATTTGGTTGTTTCTAGTTTGTAATTTATGGCTTTCAAACAAACACTTTGTTTGCAATGAACACATTGCTTTGGTTATTTATACCTACGAAAACCCTTCACAAACAAACAATATGTTGGTTGTTGCAACCTGTCCCATTATGTATTTTCAAAAAAACATTTGTTTATTTTTATCAATGTTTGGGTTGATCGTTTTTGCCGTGCAACATTGAACACAAACTAAACTTTTAGGTTGGCTTGACCAAATACATAGGTAAACATGAAGTGCAGTTTTGTTTGGCGAAAAAACAACAAGAGAATTGATTTTAAATAAACTTGATTTCCAAGTTGTTCGGTTTTGTTGATCTCGGTGACCAAACAATAGTTTTTTTTTTGTTATAAAAAGGAACGCTTCCAAAACGGCCGGGAAATAAGTTGGAAGGTCAAAATCATTTCGACATTAGCTGCCTAAATTGGAACATATTTGGTAAGTAAATGTAGTAGTTATAATAAATACTTGTTAAAACTTGAATTATTTATTTTTCAAGAGGTGTGCAGCGAGAGTAAAGTCCATGGAGAAAATTCCTGACATGTCGGACGATGTCGAAGCCCACCGAATTCAAGCGATCCGAGGCATGACATTTTAAGAAGCAGCTGCAAATCATCCAGGGGAGTTAGATTCCATTTTCAAAATGATAGTATACTAAGCAAAATTACGTTGATAGTAAACACCGAAAAAGACAAAAAAAATGAATACCTAATTATATTTATTTGTTTTACTAATAAAATCGCATATTTTTATGTTTTTAAATATTTTTTTAATAAAAAAGAACAAATGGAGAGGGGAAAGCGGGGTAGCAGAAAAATCACGGTTTAAAATCAATAAAAACTTTACTTAAATCATGCTACATTATTTGTTGATTTAACCCAAACCTTGTTGAAAGCAAACTAATCACTTTGTTTTAATCAACAAAAACATCAGGTTGTTTCGCAAGCTGTCAAAAGTGTGCAACCAATATTTTGGTTGTTCCGAACAAAAATTGGTTGAAACGACTTTATTGCCTGTAGAATAAACAACATATAATTTAAGTTTGTGTTAACCAGGATGAGTGGTTCATATTGATCAAACTTTTGTTTGTGCAAAATTCAACATAGCATTTTGGTTGAAATGAACTCAGATTTGGTTGTTGTTACTAATCTTTTTTCTCCGTGTATCTAGGAAAATCATATCTCTTTCCTTCCGCACAGGTTAACAGGCTTGGCGGTGGAAATGTTACTTGGCATTCTTTTGTTAGGAGATTGAAAATCTGGGAGATGTTTTTCAGTTTTTGCTTGAAAATGTAACATTATACTTGATTTAACTGTGTTTGTTCGTATACGACTATTTTATTGACATTTCATGGTATCTTGTGGATATATAGCAGATATCCTAACAAGTTCATTAATTGCACGTTAATTTTAATATGTGGAACCTATTTTAATTTGCATAATGCAACAAGAAAACTGAAAAGAATAATTTGAATAGTGGTAAAAACTAGGTATCTCAGAACATCCCCTCCACTATTTATTTTAGATTGTAAGTGCTATAACTAGGTAGGGTATCGCGCCACTTGGGCGGTGGCTTCTATATTCGTCTGTTTTCCACTATAACTCAGTCAATTTTGAACCAATTGACTTGAAATGTTGTACACAGGTGTGTCAATTGGTTCAAATTTGACTGAGTTATAGTGGAAAACAGACGAATATAGAAGCCACCGCCCAAGTGGTGCGATTCCCTCACTCGACTATTTTTCAACCCTTTATTGTTTTTATCAAAGGTTCAAACCAAAATAGTTCAAAATTTTCTTTTATAACAGAATGAGTAGAAGCTGAGTTAGCATTCAAATCTGAAAAAGTTATTTATGCAAAAAGTTGATTTTTTCAGCACGAGTCGTACATTTATCCAACGAGGCTTGGCGAAGAGTGCTGAAAAAAAAAACGAATTTTGCAACGAGTTCCATACAAAATTTTATGCAATGATTTTTTCATTATACAACTTTTATGCAACTGAATTGCATAAAAAGTATTATTTTAAGGCTCCATATCTTTGGAACAACTGCATGAACATATGTGCAATTTTCAAACTCGTTTTTCTCGAATCCTTGATTGTTGAGTAACCTAGTTCTAGTATTAGAGAAACGAAATAATAAATAAAATAAAGAGCTATTTTAAAGTGATGGAGGCGCATGGTCATTCCATACGTATATGCGCACAAGACTTGAAATTTGCAAAAAAAAATGCAGCTCAAAAACGATTTGAAAAACATTCCTATTTTTTATATGTTACGTAAAAATAGTTCAACTTTTGTTTAAAACATTGAAAACATATAGTCGATATGGTCCAACATTGTAAAACTTATGAAAAACTGATATTTTGACGATTTTTGCATATGAAAGAATACTAAAATACTAAAATCTTGAACTAATAATCTTTGAAAATCTATGTAAATAAAAATGGAATGGTGTTTGTATGTCACGAATAGGCTCGGGAACGGGTCAACGGATCAATACCATTACTTCAGTGTGTCATTCATGAAGGGCTCCGACTGTTCGTACGAAAAAATAATTGAAAAAATCGACGGTGCGTTCCCGAAATCAAAAAAATTTGAAAATCCATTTTGCGGGCATTTTTCTACAGAGCTGCATGTTAAAAACACAGTAGGCAGGCAGTACGACGTTTGCCGGGACAGCTAGTAAAAAATAATTAGATATGTCGTTTTTCGGACCACTCTATTTTCAAAATGGCCACCCTAATGGCGAAACAAAAATTACGGATCTAATTATTTTTGGTACAGATCATTCTCACCGACTTTGAGCAAAATCGGAGCACTTTAATTATTGACTCTATTTTTTTTTCATGGAATGGCTGTATGATGGCTGCGCTCATAAAGTGAGAACCTATTAATGAGAGGATAATTGTAGCCAGATTCAGAACACGGGTTCGAAACCTTTCCATGATCCAATGTTACGCGCCAACCGATGCTGCCGAATTGCAAGATAAAGAGAACTTTTACAGTCAACTGAATGCTGTCGTGGACAAGATTCCGAAAGGTGATATCAAGATCCTCATGGGCGACTTCAACGCGAAGGTTAGTTCACGGTGCTTCATTTACCGTTATTATAAAATAAAATATACCATCAAAACCTGAAACGCCATTCTCTTTATTTATCTATCCTACACCTCTGGACAAATTTTTAAAATCATCGTTGGGCAAATTTTTGAGTTACGCCCTTTAAAAGGGCCTAACCTCTAAAAAATCGAGTTTTCCATTAAATAAAACCACATTTCATAAAAGAATCATGAATTAAGG